>NC_030850.1:11096115-11330608 GCF_000208745.1 Theobroma cacao
TTTTATTTTATTTATTTTATTTATTTTTATTTTATTTATTTATTTAATTTGATTTAATTTAATTTAATTTTTTTAATTAATTTTAAATTTTTATTTTATTTTATTTGAGTGTCTACAAACTATACCCGAGTTTTCCCATGGGTTTTGCTATTCCATGATTGAAGGAATAGCTCTAAAATGTGATAAGACTAAAATATCCCTTATAATTTAAAAATATTACAACCTTAGACCTATAAATATTTTTTTTTATTTTCCCTTCTTCTTTCTATCTCTTCTCACGTTCTTTCCTCTCTCATTCTCTCTCTAAGTGGCACTCAACACCGGAGATGACATTGATGGCAGCGACGATGGCAGTTTCACGACCGAATATGATCGGACAAGATTCAAAAGGAGATCCAGCTAGATCTAGCACTCAACGGCCAGATCTGGCAGCAGGAAGCACCGGATCTGGTGCTTCCCAACCAGATCCCATGGTTAGATCTGGCACTCCACGGCTAGATCCAGCCACAGGGAAGCGTCGATATGGCGCCGTAGTGGCTAGATCTTGCCACATGGTGTGCCAGATCGACGTTTTATTACACCGGTCACCTTTCCGACGACCGACCAATGAAGAAGAAAAAAAGAAAAAAATAGAATAAAAAAGAAAAAAATTATTTGTAAAATTTAAAATATTAATATTTTATATATAATTTAAACATTATTAATATTAATATGATTAAAATATTATAATATTAATATTTTAAACTATTAATGTTTTATTTATTAAATTATTAATATATTAATATATTAATTAATGAGTATAGATAAAAAATAAAAAATATTAATATTTCAATCATAATAATATTAAATTATAAATAAAATATTATTAATTAAAATATTAATAATTAAATTATACTAAAATATTGATATTTAAGTTATTAATTATTAATGTTTTAATTAATTATAAATTATTAATATTTAAAAAATAAAATAAAAATAAATAATTATATATATAATAAAGGGTATTTTTATCTTTTTATTTTCTATTCTTTTCTTATTCCAAAGTTATTGTTATCAACTAAACACTATAATAAGTCATAATAATTATTCCTACTCTATTTCATTCATCATACCAACTAGTAATACTTATTCTATTTTATTCTCACCTCATTCTATTCTCATGTAATAACTATTATATTCTATTGTTATCTATTCCGCGAACCAAACGTGCCTTTTGGGGCTTAGCTCAACTTGCCATGCATATGCATAGCAGCTTCTAATACTAGGTTTTATCTGCTAACTATAAACCTTTGCACGAAAAGAAAAAAACAAAATGAAAGCTCATGGAGAAAAGTCAAGTTGACCCCAGGGAATTATTAGAGTGATAACAATCAGAGGCGAATTTTTATAATCTATTTTTATTTTTTAAAATTTAATAATCTCACCTTTATATAAATTTAAAAATTTTTTAACATATTGATTTTTTTAGAATTTTATAATCTTACCTCTATAATAATTTTTTATTTGGTGAGATCGATGTCTCACAATAATTAGTTAATAACTAATTTTAATAAGACTAAAATAAAACCTATTGTAATAGAATTATTTTCAAACCCTATTTCTCCAAAACCTCACAACTACCCCTATTGTTTTGTTTCTTTTTACGTAATACTATAGAAATAAATTTTTTTTTATACATTTTTTGCTTGCCAGCATTTTCTGTGCAAAAAACTTTTAGTCTGTAATTTAATTTTTATATCATGATAATTGATAAGTTTAGTATATTTACTTATTTTATTTTTAATATTTTCAACTTTAAATTTTTTCTTGATTTAATAATTTCTACTAAATGATTTTGATTTAAGATTTACCGTCTTAATCATTTTTTGTTGAAAGCAACAAAACAAGAATTTGATTAAGTACTTAATGTTAGTTATTATTTATTTATTTAGGGATTGTTTGATTGCTTTTCTACAAATTATTTGTGTTTTTTTATTTGTTTGGATTCTTGTGAACAATTAAATTTTTTTATTTGGGATTTCTTTGTTATTGAATTGTTTATTGATATTGTATTTAAATTTTGTGATTAATTTTAGAAAATTGCTTCCCATTAAATTATTTATTGATAGCCATTAATATTTTTTAATGGATTGACTTTCTATTAGGATTTTTGTTATTATATTTGTTAATTTTTGTTTGTTATTAAGTTTATTTAGAAATTGAGATTATTATCGTTATTAAATTATTTACGATTGTACTGGTTAATTTTTTAAGTAAATTATTAAGATTGATTTTTGAATGATTTTTAAAATTTGTAAGTATGATTTTTATATGAACTTACTTCATCTAAGTTGTTTTATATTGTCTTCAACTCTTCGCTCCAAACACGAAATCTTGAGTCCACCACCAATGACAATTGGAGCCACAGTATTTGACATACATGACTGAAGTAGCTGTGCGGGTGGAAGTAGACGACTGAGTACAAAAAGTGTAGGGCGTGAGCAATTGGTAGAAAAGTATCTACTTTTAATCTTATCTCTACATTCTTCCCACTCGTCCATGGTATCAAACGTTGGTCGTTGGGTTAATGAGAAGTGAAAAAAGAAGGGTTCCAATCAGGCAATCACCGTACTAATTAACTCCTGCGCTTTATAGTTTGTCTTCAAATAGTTTTCGATCCTTCTAAGTCTCACTTGAAGGTAAAAGTACCGGAAGATGCCAAGAAAGCTTGAGTTAGGAATAGGTGGAAAAGAAATTAAACATGCTATTTCCATCGTATGTTGCGTTAGTGGTTGCAAAATGTGATGGCTTAATTATTAGGTAGCATACATGAATGAAAATGCAATGGAATCATTTGTTCTCGCACGGTTAACAAGAGATGGAAGTGAACCCAGTTGCTTTGTCATCAACAATTAAGAATAAAAAGACATTTTGCTTATTGGTGCCCCACTAAATCTTTACAATACGAATATGAGATTAAGGTCAAAATATTAAAATTGCAACATTCTTCTTTAAAAAAAGAACTACACAATAAGTAAAGAATTTCAGTTACTTTACTAGTTACTTAAATTTAGCTTGTCCACTATCAACTTCAAGTCAAGTTTAAATATTTAACTAGTTTTTTTTTTTTTAAATGTAATTTTATTGCTTTTAGTCATAATCCAAATAACTATGAGCTTTGTAAAGTACATAAAGTAAAAGAAAAAAAAAACCCAATACCAATAGGGCCCTATTTTGGGAATAATTGGGACAAGTTGGAGTCTTAAACAAAGCTCAGTCCAACCAACCTCACAATTATAGAACCAGCCAAGAGAATCAATTACATCCTCCCAGCTCTTATCAAGGCATCTAATTCAATACGGAAGTCCTGTGGGAATGAAAACAAATTAATCTTGGTGAGGACACTAAAGCAAACTAAACGCCCGCCTAACCGCTAAAACTGCTCACACCTTACACCTTTCTTCACCAAAGTAAGCTAAACACCGCCTACCTGCTCACACGCTAAATCCAGTACCACCTCCCTCACTCCCATCTCACCATTCCTCTCACGCCAAACGTGAGTGATTTTCCACTTAAACATGACTAGTTGACGTAAGCAGTTGAGCTTAATGGAATTTTTGTTCAATATTACTTATGAAGAACGTTCCTCAATGGCCAGAAGATAAAGAAGGATCTCACCCTGAAGACTCCTAAAAGCAGTCATCCCCCTTGCTTTTCCCTGCAAAATTCCTAACCGTTGTACATGATACAGCTCATGACACATTAAACACACAGAACCTCACCAAATCTCATGAGCCACCCAATTCCCCACTCCCCCTTTTCCCTTTTAAACCCCTCCCTAAAAGTAAAAACAAACACCCCTGAACAGTAGTTCGTACCCAAATGCTGATGGAGACTAGAGCAAAAATCAGCCACACGAACCCAAGCGCCTCACAGTAATCTGTCTGATTAAATCCCTATCCCCTCTCCAAGCTTTCTTTTGAACCCAGTTTCCACCTAAGGGGATTCATGAAAAAGATAAGGAAAACCCCTTGATGACCCAGAGCCAGACCAAGTCATACCCCTCCTTCAAGTTTCATTTCAATTTCCGTTTTATTATTATTTTTCCCTTTTTTTCTTTTTCTTTTCATCTCACTTTTTCTCTTTTCTTTTTTTTTATACCTCATATACTGAATAATACCGATGGAAACTGGGAATAGAAGCATAATGCAAACAGTGAAGTTGCTAGTACCTAGCCGGAAAGGTCAACTTACCAAAATATGTTTTTTTATAGACCTTGGTAAGATAGTTTATTATATATTGCGAGCCATGTCACCAGCACCCAGAAGAACTGCAGCATAGAAATTTATTTAGAGCTTAATACTACCCTGCAACTTTGGACCCATGAAATCTGCTGAAAGAAGATCAACCAAAGCATCAAAAGCCCAGCAGATGAGGCATTTAGTGTTGTTGATAATGCTGGCAACAAGTTATTGTCAGTTGAAAACAGCAGCACGACTTGTATACTGTCAGTTGAAAACAGCAGCAAGACTTGTACGTGGAAGTTGAAAACGTGATGCTGTATTCAGTTATTTTTTATCATGCTTTTATTTTGTAACTTCTTATAACTATCAAGTAACTAGTGGGCTGTATATATTTGTTTGGATTATGAATGAAGTGTGTGCTTTTCCTTCAATTTTCAATACTCTGTTCATCCCTGTTCTATCCAACTAAAACAGATGCTTCCTAACATGAGCCATACTTTTCATTCCCCTTAATTTATCATGGTATCAAAGCTAATACTAAGCTCTGGAGGGACCTGAAACATACCACCAACCAAATTCACAACTTTAACAACACTGCAAATTGATAGTAATATGTCTATCTCCAACACAGCTTCACACCCGTCACTTTCCACCCTCAATAGTGAAAACTATACATCCTGGTCAATTAAAATGAAAGCTTACTTACAAGCTTATGACCTATGAGACATTGTCAAGTCAGGTTCGGAGCCTCCTGCCTTGAAAGAAACGGCAACACTTGCTCAAGTCAAACAACATGGGGAAGAAGTTGCTAAACGGTATCGAGCTCTGTCCTTTCTCCATGCATGTCTCACGGAACCGGCGTTTGCAAGAATTATGGCTTGTTCCACTGTAAATGAGGCTTGGGACAGACTTAGAGATGAGTTCCAAGGTTTTGACAAGACAAGGCAACTTCAAATTCTCAATCTTATGAGAGAATTTGAAATTCTTCGGATGAAAGAGTCTGACTCAGTGAAGGAGTACATTGGAAAAGTGATGAAAATAGTCAATCAAGTAAGATTTTTGGGAGAAAATCTACTTGAAAAAAGAGTTGTAGAGAAAGTGTTGATATCCTTACCCGAAAGGTTTGAACCCACAATTTCATCACTTGAAGGTTCAAAGGATCTTCTACAACTGCAACTCACAGATGTAGTCAATGCTCTCCAAGCATCAGACAATAGGAGAGCCATGCGTCTTGACAGCAACACAGATCATGCTATGGTGGCCAAGATGAAAGGAAAAGGCTCAGTTGATGCTTACAACAGTAAAGGTTCAAATGAACAGAAAGACAGAGGGAAAAAGAATTCTCATACCAATAGATCATAGGGCAAGAAGAATAACCATCAAATGTGTTCCCATTGCAAAAAGCATAACCATGCAGAAGCCAACTGCTGGTTCAGACCTTCAACTAAGTGCCGAATCTGTAATCAGCATGGTCATATAGACAAGGTGTGCAAGAATAAGTCTGAAAATCGAGAGAAATCTCCTCAAGCATTTGAGAGAACTGAGATTGCTGAAGAAACATTTTTGATGGCTCAGACAGAACCAAAAGTTGTTGAAGCAAATCAGTGGTTATTAGATAGTGGAGCTTCAAGTCACATGACACCATATGTAGAGCTCTTCGCAGAACTTAACACTCAATACCGATCGTATGTGAAAATAGGTAATGGGGTGTATTTGCAAGCAACTGGAAAAGGATCTGTGCAGACATGAACCTCTTTGGGTGACAGGTATGCATTTAAAGTACTTCTTGTACCTGAAATTAACCAAAATCTTTTAAGTGTGGGACAGATGGTTGATGATAATTATGCACTCTTGTTTAAAGACCATTCTTGCAAGATATATGATCCAAGAGATAAGTACCTCATAACAGTTCCAATGAAAAAAAAGTGTTTTCCAATAGATTTCAATGATGTGTGTCCGCATGCTTTTGAAAATAAGATGAATTTGACCTCTTTATGGCACAAACGCCTTGGGCATTATAATTATTCCTCCTTGATTCAGGCCAACACATCTGGTTTAGTGGAAAATTTACCCTCACTCACAGAATCCAAGCATGTTTGCAGCACTTGTCAATTTGGAAAAGTCACCAGGAAACCATATCCTCATGCAAGCTCAAGTCAATCTGTTGAAAAACTTGGTCTAGTTCACACCGATGTTGGAGGCCCAATGAGTGAAGTATCTCTAAATGGCAGTAAGTTTTTCTTGATCTTTGTTGATGATTTATCACGCATGTGCTGGATTTACTTTATGAAAACAAAGTCTGAGGTGTTTAGTCACTTCTTGAATTTCAAAGCTCAAGTTGAAGTTGAAACAGGAAGAAAGATTAAAGCAATCAGGTCTGATAATGGTGAAGAATACACATATCGAGAATTCACTCAATTTTTAAAAAAAGAAAGAATATTTCATCAACTCACAGCTCCTTATTGCCCACAACAAAATGGTGTTAGTGACAGGAAAAATCGAACAATAGTTGAGATGGTGAGATGTCTCTTGTTGGAAAAAGGACTTTCTAAAAGCTTCTGGGTCGAGGCTGCCAGTACAGCTATTTATCTGTTAAATCGGTTGCCTTCTCGTGCACTCAAAAATACCACTCCTTATGAAGTATGGTTTGAAAGAAAACCATTTGTATCACATCTCAAAGTCTTTGGATGTCTTTGTTACCAGCATATACCTGAAGAGCACAGAGATAAGTTGCAATCCAAAGCTGTAATGGGAGTGTTTATTGGTTATAGTCAGCACTCAAAGGCATATAGAGTGTATCATGTTAATTCTGGTAAAATCTTTGTCAGCAGGAATGTATCGTTTGATGAAGGAAGTAGTTGGAACTAGGACAAACCTCAACATACCAGAGTTAATGCCACAAACACTTTATCTGCTCTTCAAAATATTTCTGATATTGAGTTAGATGAAGATGAGCTTATTGATGAAGCACCAATTAGAGGTACTCGCACAATTCAAGACATTTATGAGCGATGTCAAGTGGCCTTATCTGATCTTATTTCTTTTGAAGATGCCTCACAACATGAAGAATGGATAAAAGCTATGAGAGAGGAGATTAATATGATAGAGCAAAATCATACTTGGTCATTGGTAAACAGACCAATCAATGGCCATGTAATTGATGTCAAATGGATTTTCAAACGAAAATTCAACTCTGATGGTAGCCTTAGCAAAAGTAAGGTGAGATTGGTCGCAAAAGGTTATTCTTAACTTGCTGGAATAAACTACCATGATACTTTTGCACCAGTGGCAAGACTTGATACCATCAGACTTCTCATAGCTCTCTCTGTTGCACTTGATTGGAAAATCTACCACATGGATGTTAAGTTTGCTTTTTTGAATGGTAAAGTCAATGAAGAAATATTCATCGAGCAGCCAAGAGGATTTGAAGTTGATGATAGACAAAACAAAGTATATAAGCTTCACAAAGCATTATATGGACTGAAACAGGCACCACATGCTCGGTATAGCAGGATTGATGCCTACATATTAACTTAAGGCTTTTACAAGAGCTTGAACGAAGCTACTTTGTATGTGAAGAAAATAAAAAATGAAGTGGCAGTAATTGTGTCTCTTTATGTTGATGATATCTTGATTACTGGTGGAAATCAAGCAAGCATCGGGGAATTTAAATCAGCAATGAAAAAGGAGTTTCACATGTCTGATTTGGGTTAAATGAAATATTTTCTTGGTCTTGAAATTCAGCAGTCCAAGGAAAGTATTACTCTTTCTCAAATCAACTACATTCAAGAAGTCTTCAAACGTTTCAAGATGGCAGAATGTAGGTCAACTTCAACTCCTTTAGTTGCACATGAAAAGCTATCTCTCAATTCTGGTGAAATACTAGAGAGTCTCAGTGATTATCGAAGTCTCATAGGATGCCTCCTATATATTTGTTCTACCCGTTCAGAGATAATGTTTGCTGTAAGTTATCTCTCAAGATTCATGCAGAGACCAAGTCAACTTCATCTGGTTGCTACTAAAAGGGTTCTCAGATATTTGAGAGGTATAACCTGTCATGGGATAAATTTCATCAAAAACAAGACTATTGAGCTTGTTGGATTTTCAGATAATGATTGGGGTGGCTGCAACGATGATGGTAGAAGCACATCAGGCTACATATATTTCTTTGGGAAATGGTCCTTTTTCATGGAACTCTCACAAGCAGAATACAGTGGCACAATCCTTATCTGAGGTAGAATATGTGGCAGCAGCTGAAGCTTCAAATCAAGCAATCTGGCTAAGGAAACTTCTACATGATCTTGGCATAGATCAAATCAATCCTACAAAGTTGTTTATTGATAACAAGTCTGCAATCTCCATGACCAAGAATCTTGTGTTTCACGGAAGAACCAAGCATATCAACATCAAGTACCATGCCCTCAAAGATGCAAAAAAGAAGGGAGAGATACTTCTGCAATATTGCAAATCAGAAGACTAGGTTGCAGACATAATGACCAAGTCTTAGTCTAAGTCAAGGTTTGAACTTAACAAAGATAAGTTGATGATTCAGGTTGCAAGCATTAAGGAGGAGTGTTGTTGATAATGTTGGCAACAGGTTATTGTCAGTTGAAAATAGCAGCATGACTTGTATACTGTCAGTTGAAAACAGCAGAAAGACTTGTATGTGGAAGTTGAAAACGTGATGCTATATTCAGTTATTTTTTATCATGCTTTTATTTTGTAACTTATTATAACTATCAAGTAACTAGTGGACTGTATATATTTGTTTGGATTATGAATGAAGTGTGTGCTTTTCCTTCAATTTTCAATACTCTGTTCGTCCCTGTTCTATCCAACTAAAACAGAGGCTTCCTAACAGGAGCCATACTTTTCATTCCCCTTAATTTATCATTTAGCAATCCTACCATGATCAAGGCGGTTGGACTGTTCTCCTCGTAGGTCTTGGACAGAGCAAATCCCCATACTATTCCAAACGGACTTTTCCAGATAAGCAAACCCAGCTCTTGACATTCATTTACTTTCTTTTCATCCTACTCCCTTCCATGGCACGATAGGAGTGTATGTGTGAACCTGAAGATGAAGATCGTAACAAGTAGTGCTCAAATACAAGATGGCTGCCATAGCTTCCAGGGGCGGAGCCTTTTTATGTGATGGGCGGCCATGGCCCCCCCCAAAACTTTTAAAAATATTTTCATAATATATAAAAAATTTAAATTTTTTTATATATTCTATTAATGACCTTTTCAGAATAANAAATACAAGATGGCTGCCATAGCTTCCAGGGGCGGAGCCTTTTTATGTGATGGGCGGCCATGGCCCCCCCAAAACTTTTAAAAATATTTTCATAATATATAAAAAATTTTAAATTTTTTTTATATATTCTATTAATGACCTTTTCAAAAAAAAATTTATTTAATAATTAGTATAAATAAAAAAAATAAAATGATTTCACATATCTCACCCAATTTTAATTTTTTTTTCAATTTATATTATTTTTTTTTCATTTCTATTTTATTTGTTCATATGTTATAAGTTTTTATAATTTTTTTTGTAATTTCTACAAACCATTAACCATATTCCTTTATTTGCTTTTTTATTATATAATATGTGATACCTACCTTCTATTTGTCATGTTCTTCTTTTTTATGTTACGTAAATTTTATTTTATATGATTTTAATCTTTAAAAATTAATAAATTATTATATAATTCTCAAATATAAGTTGTAGTATTACATTGTTATTTAAAATTTTATCAATATATTTTTTTTATTAATCCTGATTATATAAGAGAAAATTAACTTGAGTATATTTTTTATATGCTTTACGTTTTATATTTAATTGAAATGAAATTATCTTGAATCTATAGTATTTAAATAATTCCAATTATATAGGAAGAAACTATTAATCTTATATATCATTTTTAACTATTTATATTTTACAAATTATAATTTTATATTTAGTTTTATATTTCTATTATCAATATTTTTATTGTTGATCGAATTTAATATATTAGTTTTTTAAAATTTTTTACTGTTATTCAACTGTATTTGGCCCCTCCAATAAAATTTGATTAGTTCCGCCCTTGATAGCTTCGTTTCTTGTTGCTGTAGCCATAGGAGTTTGCTTTCCCATGCTTGGAAAAACTATCTAAGTTTTACATCCCGAAAATAATTTAAAAATCAAATATTTAAATAGTTCACATGATAGATATAAAGATCTACATATATCACTTTGAATACATTTCAAAAATATAAAAATTCAAATAATGCCCTTATAATTAATTTAGCTTGAAAGTAAGCAACATATGGAAATTCATCAAATTAAAAAATCTTTTGATCTTTCAATGAATAACTATATGAACGTTTAATAATTTTTCATATCATTATTGATCCGAAATAACTTAATTGGTATTGCCAAATATTAAAATCATTAATAAATTTTTAATTTACTATAATATGAGTTTCAATAATTCTAATATTTTGTAATACAATCTAGATTCAAATAGCTAGTAATTTTTTCAACACACTTCTTACTTGAGATAATAATGTAATATAAAAATATTAAGTTTCTCTTTCATTTATTATCTCAATATGATATCCATTAGACGAATATTTTTAAAATTTAATAAAGTTCTTTAAGATTTAGTTGAAAATAATACATCCTCTATTATAAACTTTGCTCCTTTGGATAATAAAATATTGACTCCTCCAAAGCCTCAATTAATCTTGTACTACTAGATATAGTATTGACATCAATTTCTTCCATTGTCAAGTAAGAAAATATTTTTTTATCTTTAAATATAGTATATATTGTGGCATTGTTGATATATATCTGCATCATTGATCTTAGATCTAACGAGATGGGTATTCATATTTTAAAATAAGATATACAGTAAGAAACTTACAAGTTAACCTAAGGGAACGATAAATATAAATTTATTATTAAAATACCTAATAAGAACGTATCATTTGAATGTAATGAGAACATATAAAAATATCTCCATAATAAAGTTATACAAAAACATACTAACAAAATATTAATAAATTTTATTTTTGGATATTTACATCACGAATCAGATGATCAATTTCTGTTTTATAACATCTAGATGTATTATATTAATTTGACCATTGTTAAAATCATCTTGAACAAAATTTGTTTTAGTATATATTTTTTCTTCTTAACTTTCAATGATACTTGATAAAGTTCAATAAGTTTCAGTATAAAACAAGTACGTAACTAATGACCTTTCATACTATGATAAATATTTTTTATATTCTTTTTATTTTATCTATTTTTTTTCTTGTATCTTTTCAATGTTCATCCACTTCGAGTGGTTAAATGTATTCGTCTACTTTTTGTGGTTAAATGTATTCATCTACTTTGGTGGTTAAATGAATTCTTACTATTAGATTAATGATTAGTGTAACCGCTACAATTACAATTATTATGCTAACACTCTTTAGGTCCACGATCATAATTATTAAATGATGTCGCCTTCACTTCAAGGAATGAACGAGGTTGATGATTTTTCATTAGTAATTCATTATTTTTCTCAAGTATAAAAACATGAAATCCAAAACAAAATGCACTTTCAGATTACCTAAAGTTTATTATTTTTGACTTGTTATAAAATAAATATCATACAAAGTCAATTTCATATATTCAATTCGAAATGTCTTATGTAAAATCTTATAGTATCAAAGATAGATTTACATATACAAACATAATTATATTTGAAATTCAAAACAAAGAAAACATATATTGAGCAAATTATATTCTAATATCAAAATAAAGAGATACTATATAATTATTTATATATTTGCATGCTTAATCCGATTTAATAAATTAAGAGACCAAATATAATACATACTACATTATTACAAATTCACATTCCGATTTAATAAATTAAGGGACAAAATATAATATATACTACACAATAGCAAATTCACATTAAAGTTAATTTTCAGATATGAAAACACTAAAAATATATTAAATCACTTTCCTAATTCATTAAAATCAAAAATAAAAAACCAACAATTGAAATCCTTTTAAAGCTTAAAGAAATTGCATTTAAAGCTTAAAAAAAATTAAAACTCGACTTTGAGATGATAATGATGAAAATTAAATGATATCATAACTTTCTCAAAATCGTGTTGATAAAAATATTAATAAAGTAAAAAGATCTTATTTAAATATATATTTACAAATAAAATGACCATTTATTCACAAGATAATAATCTTTTATCTAAATAAAATTTATAAAATAAAATATAACTAAAAGATTTTATTTGGATGAATTAAATGTTAATACTAATATGATTTAATCTACATTCAAATTTAAATATACATAAATATAAAAATTTAAATTAAATTAAACTCTTATGTCTGACTTGCTAAACTATTTAACTTATCTTAAATGTTTAATTTGATTTAAAATCTTAAATTTTGATATTATAAATATTCACACATATATTCATAACAATATTAATTTTTACATTTCAAATTTTATGGCATGTTGTCAATTACATCGTTGATGAAACGACATAACATGGAGTGTGAAGATCCACCTTCCATCAAAGCCTTCCTACTTTGTTTACTCATTTCCTTTGCTCTGTTTCTAACATCGCTATCCTGCTCCATCAAACACCTGATTCCTCTCTCTATATTCTCAGCACTCACAATTTCCATGGTCTCATAAGTCCACGTAATCTCCACCCCTAATCCCAGCTCCATCACCATTTGAAACGCATTCAACTGTTGCTCTGCGTAAAGAGGCCACGTGGCCATTGGTACTCCAAACCATATACTCTCCAGCGTAGAATTCCACCCGCAGTGAGACACGAACCCTCCAATCGCTGGGTGGCCCAAGATGGCCACTTGCGGGGCCCATCCGATGATCTTACCAATCGTGGCCGTCCGTTCTAAGAACCCTTCAGGTAATACCTCTGCCACGTTCTCGTAATCAGTTGGGCTTAACATCATACCTTCGACTGAGGGTTGGCGTAGGGACCACAAAAATCGGTGTCCACTCTGCTCCAATGCGCGGGCAATCTCTTCCGCCTGATCCCCACCAAAGCTCCCCATGCTCCCGAAGCAGAGAAACACGACAGATGAAAGAGGTTGTTCATCAAGCCATTTCATGATATAAGAATTCTGATGGACCCCACTTGCACCCTTGAGATTCAATATTGGTCCCACAGGGTAAACAGCCGGGTATTTACCATCAGTAAGGGAGTTGACTGCATGGGATTCAAGCTCTGAAAATGTATTTACCATGATACCTTTGACTTTCCTAAGCTCCCTTGACACATTGTGCATAATAGTTGAAGTTTCGGGCTTGAACATGATGGTGGGAAAGAATTTAGCAGAAATTGGGTTAAAATAGGAAGGTATGGTGAACTCAGCGTCCGAGCCTTTTAACTTGACGATGTCAACGTTCTGCTCATCATGAAGAGCTTGCATATAAAATTGAAAGCCAAGAGAAGCTGCACTCGACGTGTAAAAGACATAGCTAGCAACACCAAATTCGTTAGCCAAATCTACCAAAGCAGTTAAAAAAAAGTCGAGAACAAACCCAGCGAGTCGAGGTGAGTCGGGCACGGAGCTGGAGAAGTGAACTATTTTGGCGACGGCCTCTTTTATGTGGGGCCCCTGGCTTTGTATTATAGTAGTAATGAACTTGTTAAGAGGAATACCTTGTTGGGTTTTATCTTGAGGCAGGTTGATAAATTTGATGTGAGTGGAGATGCTATCGGTATCAGCAATGAGAGAGTCGACGTATGCGGTTAAATTTGGGTCGTAAGGTGGCTTGATGATGAGGACGGTGACGAAGAGGTTGGAATTAAGATCCACCAAAAGCTTGGCCACTCCCACTGTCGATACCAAATGGCCTATTCCAGGCATTGGGACGAATACCAGCTCTGCCTTCTTCATCGTTTGCACAGAAAGTTGATAGGGACGTGACATAACTAGGGTCCTCTTGGATTGTGGTTGATGTAGTTTTGGAGGCAATAAATATAAGTGTTAGAGTGTGATGTCATTTCTTTGCTGGGTTGTTTGGACCTCTGATTGAACGTTATCCATCCATTCTTGTGGTTTTGAAAAGCCTCCGCAGTTGCAAGTGTCAGATTTTTCTAGACCTTTCCCATAAATAAAAAAGAATCTTTTTTACGGGAGAACTTGTGGCCAAAGCCTAAAGTCAATGCATTGACTTAGAAGTCATAACTAGATAAAAAACAAATCTGAAAGTGCTTCTAAATAGAGGTGCGTCAAACCTTATTCAGTTGGGAAACCTGATTAAAAGAAAAACTCGATAACCCATTACCCAGTTATTCTGAGCCCAAGCACATTGCAAGATTTTTATTCAGTTGAGGAAAAGGCTTCCTGAAATAGAGTTAAAGAATACCTTGAGGGAAATTGGGCTTTGCTATAAAATATCTACAACATGCTAGCCAGTCTATCACTTCACTTTCTAAGTGCAACTTAGGGCAACATATGCCAGATGTTGCACATATGAAACTCACCATCAACATTGCTCCAAAATAAAGATTACTTTTGGATTCTTAATTGACAACAAAGAGAAGTTACATATACCCACTTAATGACACATTCCCAAAACTGGCACAGATTATAATTGCTGAATGCTCCAAACAAAAATGTTTCCCATGGCAGGCAAAGCTACCAAAAAGAGTCTTCGCGACTGTGCATTTCTAAATGGGAGATTGGAGCTTTCCATGCCATCTTCAAGTTTGCACTTTCTATTATTATGGCAAACTGTTTATTACTACAAAGAATTAAAGTGGGATAGGCCATATATTGTGCTGCAACTCTATATATAAACAATCATGTAAGTTTTTAGATGATACCAATGAAATCAGACTCTTTTAAAAAAATTGTAAAACGAAATCCCAAGTTTTCAATGACGTCAAATTGAAATTACAAAATTTAAACTTAAGCTTTGATTGCAAAAGTAGAACTTGTTATGGCACAATAGTATAGGTATAGTCATTGAAGAAGGTGTCCTTTTGGGTAAATAACTAGATGCATGCGGTATTCCTGCATTTTGAACAAATTTATACAGAGAGCAAGCTTTCAAATAGGAAACACTTCTTCACCCAATGAAAACTGGAAAGACAGAAAATAGAACACGCCTTTCCTGCACATTGCTTTCCCCACCAAATGATTTGTACTCCGACTGTAATAACAATAAAAAGACATGCTCTTAGATCTAGTGTTTAAACGTTTTAGCTATGTATATCAGTTCAAAATACTCCATTCATACTAAATAACATGATAACAAGAAGGCTACAAAAGGAAAGAAGGAAATGGCAATGTCTTTTCAGTTTAGACCAGCACATTTTCTGGAATGATGTACTATCCATATGAAAGAACCTGCAGAGCAATTATCTATCTTGCTCAAGTGTTACAAATGTGCTTTAGAGGTCATCATATAGTTTCACCAACATCCAGCCTAAGCAATTGCACAAAATAATAGAATTAATGAATTCCTGAACATACACACACACACAGAGCCAAAATACTATAGCTTATTTATTGAAATTAATCCACTATGCCAAATTATGATCAATGGAAAATTCAATATTTTATTTTTTGTAATATAGAAAGGAAAAATCACCGAAAGCAATTTACCATACGCTGAAAATGAAGGATACATATTCCATATACAGGTATTAATGAGTAAAACATTTAGTTACCTCTTGGATCGGCATAACCATCTCAACACATCTCTTTATTGGAAGCTTTTCCCTCTTCTGTTTCAATAGAAAACAAAGAAAGGGCAGCTGATGTTCTCAGTTAAATCTTGGAATTAAAGGTTAGAACTTGCTACCTGCAAATGTGGAGAACAGGATCATGACAACAGCGTGGAAGCAATAAATACTAGAATTCAAAGGTGAGGTTTCATTGACAAGGTGCAATATGAGCTGCTACCTATGAAAGTTTGCTATATCTCTTTGGGAAGTCAATGGTTATGCAAAAAGGCAATAACATACAGCTACGAATTTTACAGGTTGGATATATTACTTAAACACTAGCCTTGCAGATGTTGTAAATTCAGCATTAAAATTTTTAACTTCGACCCACATCTCTTTCCCCAGACCCCAAGTAGATCCAAGACCTCTGAACACTAATGCTTTTTCCCATCCCAAAACCTGACAGTTACTTAGCTTAATCCACTATGACACAATGTAGAGAGGTTTCATACATTGTACATGAAAGGATAAAATGAAACTTATTTATTAAATTCCTTATCCAACTTGCATATCAGGCTGTTTTTATGATGCGAACACACAACCTACAAAAGAACCATGATGTTTCTATATCACCCTATACTTTATTTAATAATCACATTTGCTGATTCCTTCAGTAAGAGAAATCCCTTGTTTTCAGTCATATGCGTACCTTGTTAACTATTTTCTTGCCTCATCCCTTGAGCTCTCCTAAGGTATTCAGTCTTTTTACAATACAATAACAAATATGCATCAGCATGTAAACATATAAAAGAAGCACCCCATTCCCATTGTTGGGTAAGACAGAAAGAGTTGCATAAACTTCCAGTAAGATAAGGTACTAGAAAAAATTTTCTTTCTTCTGTTACCTGCTACCCCTTCATTTTTTTATTACTTTTTTTGGAGTGCCCTGGGGGGGAGTGGTGGGGTTGTCTTAAGGAGAGAGATGCTTGTTACAAAACTGAACAATGAAAATGAGGCCATTTTCATTTTTTGACCAGCTTGAAATCTAACCAGCCCAGTCTTCAGGGCTAGAGTAAAACACCAAACACCATGTCAAGGGATTCTGCCACCTGAGACTGACAACCTGCTCAAATAAGCCACTAACTTGCTCCAGAAATTTTAGCCAGTCCCAGATATCAACAAAGCTCCAAAATTTCAAATTGGAGAAACAGTCCCAAAAGAAGTAACATATCCTTAAAACAAACCCAAATAAAGTAGCCATACACCAGCCAACCCACTTGCCGGTATCTAGAGCAAAAAGATGTTCATCTCCCCTTTGTAGTCCTAAGGTGCCATCATAATCCACAAGTTATGTTCCTCTTCACTCATCAAATTCAGAAAATACCAAGGAGATGGGAATTCTTCTAAGTATTTAATAATAATCAGCATTTTTCATCTTCTTGAACAGTCCTAACAAGTTATATATCTCATCAGATTGGGGGTGCTCTTGGTCCTTAGAAGCAAAGCAGTTCACACAACCTGCAACCTGAATCCAACTACATCCAACATCCTTTCTAATACCCTTTTCTTTCATTTCTCTCCTCACTCTGCCAACATTGTCCCAGTTTCCTTCCCCTGCATATAAATTTGAGAGCAAAACTTGATAGCCTGTCATGCTATTTCTTATATCCGTTTGAAGCAACTTCTTGGCCACAACTTCACCCAAGTCAAATTTTTGGTGAAGTCTGCAAGATGCAAGAAGTGATCCCCAAATCTCCACAGAATTACCTTCTTCACCTAATTGTTCAACAAACTCATAGGCTTCAACCACCCTTCCAACCTTCCCTAGCATGTCAGTGACACAACAGTAATGCTCAGTTGAGGGATGGATCTTAAACTCTCTCTCCATTGACCTAAATATATGAAGGCCCTCATCAACCAATCCAGCATAAGCACAAGCTGATAAGACTGCGACAAAGGTAATGGCATCAGGCTGAATGTTAGATGCCTGCATTGAGCGGAACAAAGAGAGAGCCCTCTCACCCATTCCATGTTGACCATAACCCAATATCATTGTGGTGTACGTGACAGCATTTTTCTCAGGGATATCAAAAAACATGCTTTCAGCTAGCTTGATGGCACCAGATTTGGAATACATGTCAACTAAAGCAGTGCCCACAAAGACATTTTGGTCCAACAAATTATGAACAGAAAATCCATGAAGTTGCTTACCTAAATCTACATTTCCCATTAGACTACAAGCTGGGAGAACTGATGCCAACGTAACAGCGTTAGGCATCACATTTTGCTGGAGCATTTGTTTAAAGACAATGATAGCCTCTTCAACTAGCCCATTCTGTACAAGACCAGCAATCATAGCATTCCATGTGGCTTGATCCCTATTGCAGGAATTGCTTTTTTCAAAAAGTAGTTGTGAATTCCTAATCAAACCAGACTTAGCATACATGTCTATAATATAACTTTCCATCCCCTGAAACTGAATGCCATGCCTAAGAAGATAAGCATGGGTCTGTTTTCCAATTTCCCGGTTTCTAAGATTTGATGCTGCTGAAAGCAGAGCAGTTACAGTCACAGAATCAACCAAAAAACCTTGCTTCTGCATCTCATATACAAGTAACAACCCTTCATCATCCAACCCATTCTGTACAAAAGCAGAAACCATAGTATTCCAAGAGATGACATCTCTTTCAGGCATCTTATCAAAAACTTCGAATGATGTGTGGATTGAGTTGCACCTGGAATACATAACAAGTATTGCATTGGCTACAATAACTGGCAATTTGCTTAAATTCTTAATTATATAGGCATGTAGCTGCTGTGCCAAGTCCAACCACTGCAACTGTGAAACTGCACTTAAAGCTGAGAGAAAAGTGACATCATCGAAAACAGTTTCTGACTCCATAGCTTGAAGAAAAAGCTTAATTCCCTCAACTGGACAATTATTTTGAAGATACCCTCCAATCATAGTGTTCCAAATCTCGATATTTCCCTGTGAGCAATTGTCAAAGATCTTCCTAGCAAAATCAAGGCAACCAAGCTCTGCAAACATGAAAATCGCAGAACTAGCAACATACAAGTCATCAACACACTCACTTCCCAACTTGAGAAGCATACCGTAAAGAACTTCAGCATTATTATAGTCCTCTAAACCGGATAAAGCAGGGAAAACATTAACAAAACTAACTGCACTAAGTCTTATCCCCATTTTCATCATTTTCTTAAACAGTATAACTGCTTCCAAATATCTCTCTGTTTTTCTATACCACGAAATCATAGTATTCCAAGCAACAACATCTCGCTTACGCATCATATTAAATACTGCACATACCAAATCATGTTTCGAATAGTCAAAGCCCTTAATATAACCACCCATTTCCTTATTATCCGAAGAACTCAAACAAGTAGCATAAAAATTTAACAAAGCATTATATACAATCCTACTGGGGTTGGTTAAACCCCGAATAAAATGGCAATGAACAGCTTTACCTATGCGTAAATTGCGCAATAGAGCGCAAGCTTTGAGGACAGAGGAGTAAGTATAAGAGTCACATTTGGTGTGAGGGGAGGAATTCTTCATGTGGGAATAAAATAGAAGGGCTTCTTGGGGCATGTTGTTGCAAATGAAACCAATGACGATGGTGTTCCAAAGAACTGTCTTTGGTTCGGCAATTGTGTCGAAAATTTGGCGGGCAAGATGGGGTTGGCCTTGTTGGCATAATTGGCTGAGGCGGGAACGGATGGTGGGAGTTCTGAGAGTTGGATTAGGGGGTGGAGAGGAGATGATGGTTTGTGAAGAATGCGAAAGGGCATGAAAAGGGTTATTGTTGGGGGCGGCGGCGATGGCGCTTGAGGGTGAGGAGAGTGGGAGATGGAGAGCAGAAGAGGCCATGGGGCGATAAGATAATTTCTTGGTTGTGTTCCTGTACGTAGGTGTGCTTTGATACACTGTTTAGCTGTTTCGTTGGTTGGTAGTTATAAGGGGGTAGGGTCAATCTATCTTGTTGTCCGACTTAGGTATAAATAAATAAATTTAAAAATAAATGTTACCACTTTTTAAAAAAATTATACGTAATTTTATTAGTAATTGTCTTTGTCAAAATAAACTATGGGCTTTGACTAGTACAAAGTAAAAATAATATATAGAAATTAAAACCCCAAGATATATGGGCCCAATTTGAAGATATTAGACACAAACTAAATCTATGGATCAAACTTCTCCTTAAGCCCACCTAACTAGGCAAAAAAAAATTCATGCTCGTACTCTTTAGAAACACTTAATTCACTAACTGTCTAGACATATTCGGTCTTCAATTAAATTTCTCTTGGCTTTTATCTCCATAGCAAGCTTTCAAGTCAACTTCATTACATACATGTCTATATCCCATTAAATCGCTTTTAGTTGTTGTTCAAGAAACAAACCATTATTTGCATTCTGTGCCACCTCCATTACAAATGTGTCCAAATCCTTTTAAACCACTCTTAGTTGCTATTCGAGAAACAAATCACTATCCGCATCCTATAGACCAATTAATTGGTGTCTGCATACAACCTTGTCTGAATAAATCAAGAAAAAATATTCGGTCATCCCACCAACTCTATCCGCAACCTAATCTCCACAAGCCCCCACCTAAGTTCATGTTTATTTAAATACAATAAACAACTTCCTATTCTAATACAAACTCAACAATTTAAAATTAATTTAGATTTATCTATAAAACTCAACACAAAATTACGACTCATACTTCAACTCAACCCAATAATATAAAACTCTATTCTTTAATTTAAATGAACTTCTCAACCTACCGTCCAACCTACTAAACCTTTTCACCTACACCCCTATTTCAAATCAAATTCCATCCCCATTTAAAAACTTATAAACCACATCAAACTCTTATCACTTACTATCTCCACCTTATTCATATCTTTTTAAGCAAACGTTTGAAAAAGTACGTCTCTCCTTTGAATATCAACTTTTGCCAAAAGATTAGCTTCTTCATTAGTTTCTCATCTCCACACATCAAAATAGAACTATTTAAAAATCCATATCACCTCTCTCTTCCCTTTCTATTGCAGCCACCATTTGAATAAAACGTATTTTCAAATGCCAAACCAACCATATTACCAACATCCCATGTTATTTCAACCCCTATCAAATTAGTATCAGAAGTAAGATATTAGTACGAGTCTTATACAGATTTATCAATAACTTCCTTCACCCATTTATTGCTTTGCAAAACCGTACCTCTTTTATCGTTTGACAATTTGTTTTTGTTACAACCTTTCTACCTTTAGGTCTCCCTCTAGGTTTTTTTATTATACTTCCCTCTTCCACCTTATTTCTTAACTTAGCATCACCTTCATAAATGTCACTTTTGACGTGAATCATAACTTGCAATTTATCATCTCTAATTCGATCTCATCTATCTTTTTCAGCTACAAACAAGTCTACAATCTCTTCACTAGCATCATTCTCACCCATATGCCATTTTTGCATTACCATATCCACCTCCAAATAACCATGTGGTGTTCGATGTAGAATCCTTGGTGCTTCCAACTTTTCATACATACTTGAAAATTCTATATTTAAAAGATTCAAATTTAAAAGGACTTTTATCCAACAAGAACACTCTACAGAATTAAATTCTCTCTTTTCATTACATACTATAATAGCATTATTTCTTAAACATTCCTCATTATCCGGATTCAAACTCTTATCCCCAGCATTTACTACCCTCCATTCAGAAGAGTTCATTCTAACATTCTCTCTTTAAAGAGTCTTTCCCAATGGCATTCTTTTCAATTCCACCTTTCAATAAATGTGCTTGAATTTAAACAACTTTGTCTAAATTCCGATAGTCCTTCATCTTATCCCCCGATCTAAAAAATGAATAGATTCAAAATTTAAATCTCACTGCATTCATGAATTACGTTTGAATTTTGAACCTCCCGATTCCTCTAAATCTATAAATAATCATGGAAAAATAATTTCTCTCAAGATATCATTATGATTGTCACCGTTATCAGATTTATGCCAAATCCCTCAAAACTGTGTCTTGTAGGACTCTATCCTCCCTTCCAGCTCTAGATTTTGAATTTCAAATTATAGTTGGGATCCACCAACTAGACATGCCCGATCATTGGAACCAAACGTTCCTTTCCGTGTAACATCTTGCTCCTCCCACCAACCGCCACCTGAATCAGATGCCTTTGACACTTCCAATATCGAAGTAGGTATTTTATACAGCCATCACCTACACGTAATGTTGTGAAAGCCGAAATGCAGCTCACTTTTCTAACTTTAACAAAGATGCACCCAAAATCAAATATGCTCAAAGCCAATGTACAAGCATCCAATATTACAAATTCACTTTGAAAAGAACATCTTCGACTTTCAATATGCATCAACTATTCACCCTTCACAACCTCCTTGAAGGTACTAGGTAGGCCCTGATTTACCACTGGTTTATCCAAAAAACAGCAAAGGCATTTTTTTCCCCACTATATCTGCCTCTTTAACCAGCAATTATATCTCAGCTATGTACAGCACAATACTACACTTAATAGCCGCCTTCAGCTCCTTTTCTTCCTTAAACCGAACAAAAGCAAAATCATACCTTCTCTTAGACGCATTCTTTGGCACAAAAACATCCACCACTACTCTGAATTCATCAAAAACCTTTTTAATTTTAGCCTAGGAAACTCCTTTTGTGGTATTATCCATTGTATACAGAGATTTTCTACACTACACTACACCAACTCTAATTAACCCCAAATCCTTGTGCCCTGAAACTCATATCTCTAACAATTTAAAAAATTATTGAAAAAGTTATTTATTTTACACTATTATTTTAAATAATTTATGAGGTTATTCTAAATCTTACTCTTTATAGATTATGTTTATAAATTTTGCATCATAACAATCAAGGGCGAATGGTAGCACAGCCCTTTAAAATTTTTAAAATTTTTATTTATTATATGTTTTTTCCTTTAATGTCTCTTTAAAATAATTTTATATTTAATCATTAATATAAATAAAGAATAATAAAATGACCCACAAGCCCCACTCAACTTTATCCTAACTCTTAAGTTTTTTCACACTTTTTGTCTCTCTTTCTTTTCTCTTTATCTTTTCTCCTTTCAGTTTTATTTTACCACTTCTCTGTAGCTCACCACTAAAACACATTTCATTCTTAAAGAGAAATTTATGAGCTTGTCAGCTTAGACAATGATTACTCACCACCATTGTGTGAAATTAAGAAGAGGTAAAGTTTTCTTTTGTTTTATTCTTTCTATTTTTGTTATTATTATTATTATTATTATTATTTGTTTATTTTTTTCATTTATGTTCTATTTGCTCATATGTTTTAAGTTTCTATAGATTTTTTTCTCCAAATTTCTACAAACCATAAACCTTGTTCTTCTTCTTTCTTTTTTGTTATATGGGCTTTATTTTCTACTTGTCATGTTCTTTTTTTTTGTTATATGAATTTTATTTTCTATGATTTTAGTTTTTAAAAATTAAAAATTTATTATATAATTTTCAAATATAAGTTGTAGTATTGCATTGTTGGCCATTGATTAAAATTTCATCAATGTATCATTTTTTTCATTAATCTTGATTGATAGATTAATTCTCTTTGTTTTGACTCCTCTGGTTTCTACAACAACTAAAAAGAAAGCTTTTTCAGCAATGAAATTTTAGAAGACTATGAAACAAAATAAATGATGAGTTTCTTGTATATAATTTAATTGTTTATATTGAGAAAGATGTTGTTAACCTTTTTAGTATAAAGTTAATAATTAATAAATTTGAATAATGAAAATATCGTTGAGCACAAGTTTTCTAAGAGATTGTTGTAAGTCTTTATTTTCTTAATCTTTTTGATTTACAGGTTATATAAAATTATTGTCTATTATGTATTTTTTGATTGTTGGTTAAGTTTAGCTTATTAATTTTAAAAATTTTTAAATGTTATTCATCTTTGTCTTTAACCTCTCAACAAAAGTGAGCTACCTCTGCCCTGATAACAATAGCTTAAACTCTAGGTTCATGTATAATATTTGACAATAATTATTTACTAGAAAAAGATATATTTCATTTTTACAATTCTTTTGGTCTCATAGTGTACTAATAATTAAATGGCTTAAGTGTGAAAAATACCAAAAATCAGAAAATTCTGTAACGCCGGATGAGGAGTGGGACTTCAATAGCCTAAGCAATTATCTCCTCACTGAAGAACTGACTTTATTATCGAAAACTATTGCACCACAGTCATGCTCATCACTAGACATGCCGTATTGGGCTCTATCTTCGTTTGGATTATTTACAGTGTCCTCAGCATGTGACTATTTGAAAGAAATGGAAAGTCCGAACTTGAATGATGGTTCAAATCGAAGGCTGTTAGCTTGGAAATGGAAGGGTCCAGAAAGAATCTGCATGTTCTTGCTGCAGTTTCTACATATTCACATTCTCACAAATAGCGAGAGATTTCGTAGACACCTTTCTACCAGCTCAACATGCATGCACTGCCTATTGGAAGAAGAGACTGTTCTTCATGTGCTTAGAGACTATCCTCTAGCTAAAGCTATTTGGCTAAGACTTATACCCTCAGGTGCGGATAATTTCTTCTCTAATCTTTCCACGCTAGAATGGCTTTCTTTCAATCTAAGCAGACATAACAAAACAGACACTGGTGTACCATGGGCTACCATTTTCGAGGTGACTTGCCGGTTCCTCTGGAAATGGTGGAATTCCCATATATTTGAGAATACGATCATCTCTATAGAAGGACATTTGGTGCTAATATACAACTTCACTGCTGCAGTAAATAATGAGGAATCAGTGAGTTGTCTAAATGGGAGTATTGCGCTCAATGAGCGAGAAGAAGTATTGGTTGGTTGGACCGCTCCTCCTTCAGGTTGGATTGCTTTGAACTCTGATGAAGCATATCGAAAATCAACTGGTCAAGTAGCGGCTCGCGGTGTGCTAAGAGATTCGAATGGCCAATGGAAGGGTGCATATGCAATGAGGCTCAGAAAATGTACTGCTTATCGAGCAGAGCTCTGGGGAATATTTGGAGGGCTCAAATATGCTTGGGAGTTAGGCTTTCGACAAATAGTTCTTCAAGTTGATAATAAATTAGCCATACAAGCTATTACATCCCAGCTGAGACACCCGTGTTCTAACTCAAACTTAATTCAAGCCATCCACGACATTCTCCAACAGCAATGGAGTGTCCAAGTTCATCATATTTGTAGGGAGGCCAATAGAGTCGTTGATTTTATGGCCAATGAAGGGTTCTCTATTGCTCAGAATTTCTTAGCTTATAATAGTCCACCTGATATGTCTAGAGAACTATTGGTTAACCATGTAATTGGTGCTTGTTTCCCTGGTTGAATTAGGCAATAAAAAGTCTTTCTTTCCCTAAAAAAAAAGTTGAAACCTTTTTGGACACTTTTGAGCCCACTAAACTTGAAGTTGAGTTAACTTAAATCCAGTAATGAAATAAAGTTTAAAATTAATTCGTCGCTTATGATCTCGTAGCATATAATATGTGATGTTTTTACGTGTACTGAATCCAAGCTTTGAAACAATTCATTGGTATTTTAATTGGCATTTTATCACAACAATTTCATTATCATTAATTTTGTCTTAATTTTTAATTGGTTGTGTTCTATTTAATTGATATTTATTTTGTTTTAAATATTTTTTTATAGTCTTCCAATTGAGCAATGGTTACTCTTTTTTTTTTTAATTTTGTTGTGTATAAATTGACATTAAGAGACTATTTGTATATAGACATGTCAAAATGGGCTTAGCCCATTGGACTGACCCATTTTTTATTAAAATTGAGATGGATTGGGTCATAAATATTTAAGCTCATATTAAAACCAGGCTTAAATGGACTAGCCCATTTGATTAAGGGGCTGACCTGGGTTGGTGCGAGCCAACCTTGTGGGCCAAAAGAAAAAAAAATTAAGCCTAACTGTCTAAGGCTAAGTGGTGGGCTAGTGGCTAAGTCCTAAGTCCTTAAAGTAGTAAGGTGTAATCATGTAAGGACAAAGGAGCAGCCAACTAGCTAAGGCCCAAATGCCTAAGGACCCTAAGTCCCTAACCCCTAAGTGCTAACCGAACCACTTAACCCCTTCTGAGTTCTGGCCTTCTTTCTTTCATGGTTTGTCAGTTTCACCCTAACTCCCTAAGCAGCTGCTTTCTCAGTTCTCACTCCCAATTCTCGTCTTCTTGGTTTCACTTCTCACTCTGTCACTCCCCATCCAACCATTGGCATCGGTGCATCGCACCTTCCTTTTCTCCAAAGCTCCGATCGCACCTTCCACCTCTTTTGATTTGCTGGAAGGCGGAGGCTTTATGGCTTTCAATTGGTTCCTCCTCACCTCTGTCAGCGACATATATCCTTACCTCCGCCGGTGACATATATCCTTAAATCTAAGTCAGATTTGCTTCTCTCATAGGGGATAGGTTGGCATCTCTCCTCTGGCAACCCAGGTAAACCTTCGATTTGCTTTACTTTCCTTTTCTCGATTGCTTCATTTTAGTGTTATTTTATCTTTGTTTTGCTGTGAGTTAGTGAAAAGTGAAGTTTGAAAGTATCACTTTTTGTATTTTGAGATTTTGAATTGATGTTTCATAGCATATTTAATTGTTTGACTTGGCACTGGCAAGATGATTAGATGAATAACTAAAAAGCATAAGGGAAGACTAGGTTTGATATTACATGATCTATCGACAAGAATTGATGTTATTATAGATAGAGATTTTGGTGGCTTGTTTATAATTCTATAGTATCAGAAGAAATTATTTTGTTCTTCTCTTTGAGAGATGAGATCTATTATAGTTAGGATAAACTTGTGGATTAGAAGCTACCTGTTGGAATGAACTTGTACTTCAAAAAGAAACCAAAATGAAATTGTGGATTCAAGTAATTGTATTGTCTTGAAAGGCAAAAACTTATTGAATTATGTAAGGTAAAATTGCTATGGATTGAGAAAGTGAGAATGCTTAACCCTTTTTTTTTATTCATCTTTCGAATTTTTCTTCCATGTTATCAAATATTTTTTAAAAATTAAATGTGCTAATTAGAGCAAAGACCTAACGTTGCAAATTTTGTTCTCCTTTTCTTTTAGGAATCTATTTTAAACCATATATTACATATATAAAAATGCATTTGTAATAGATATAATTAATAAATATTGTTATTTGTTGGTGTAAATTTTTAAAATTTTTTATTCATGTTTATGTTATTTGAAGGTGGTGGTGATGGATCAATAAGTTGAAAATTGTATAAATTTGGATGATGATGTGAACATTTTGAATGAGGATGAAATTCCCTCCCAATCTCATATATCTGAATCTGAACAATTGAGTAAGAGGGCCAAAAAAAAAACTTCAAATGTTTGGAATTATTTCACTAAAATAGGCAAAAAGTAAGATGGAGTAGAAAGGGCGACTTGTAACGATTGTAAAACGAAGTATAAGGTTGGTCCTAAACTTGATGGCTCTAATTATGGCACTTCACATTTACGTCATCACATTGAAACTTGTAAATTCATTTCATATTTTAATCCACATCAAATGCTTATGGATTATGAAAGGAAAGTAAGGGCTAGAAAATTTAATCCTAGGATTTCACGTGACATGCTTACTGAAGCCATAATTAAGCATGACTTGCCTCATGCTTTTGTTGAATATGATAAGATTAGAGTTTAGGCTAAGTATATAAATCCAAATGTAGTGATGCATTTTAGAAACACTACTGTATCTGATGTCTAGAGAATTCATTTTAGAGAGAAAGAGAAACTTAAACAAGCCATGGCCAAGGTAACTAATAGAATTTGTTTAACTTCATATGTATGGACAGCATCTACTTCTGAGGGCTATATTTGTTTGACTGCTCACTTTGTCAATGAAAATTAGAAATTATGTAGCAAGTTACTCAACTTTTGTCGTATGCCTCCTCCACACACTGGAGTTGAATTAGTTGCCACTGTATTTGATTATTTGAAAGAATGGGGAATAGATAAAAAAGGTTTTCTCTCTTACTCTAGATAATGTTTCTGCTAATGATAACACGCAAGCTATCTTGAAAGGTCATCTTCATTTGCAAAGTAGCTTGATTTGTGATGGTGAATTTTTTCATATGCGTTGTTGTGCTCATATATTAAATCTTATTGTTCAAGAGGGCTTAAAAGTAGTTAATGAAGCATTGTTTAAAATTAGGGAGATGTAGACACTACCTATATCTTATCTACCCTTAAGAATTAATTATCATTATCGTAGTTTAATTTTATTCAGTTATTACCTTTAGGTTAATTTAGGCTTAATTTAACTTTTATTTTTATTTTTTGTATAGACTGACTTTCACTAATGTCATGGGCCAATGTCCAATCCAAAATTGAAAAATTGAGCTTTTGGGTGTTGGGCAGCTTTGGGCACATTGGTGGCCCAATATCAAAAACTAGTCCAATAAGACTAATGCAATTAAGGATGGATCAAAACAATTAAAGTACTAATCAAAGATTAAAATTCCAAACAAAATATGGAATACTCCAAAAACATATGAAATAAATAAAGCTTAAAAAAATGAATGAGAAAAAGTTAGACGACTGGTAGGGTGTGTCCGCACCCTGCTAGGCACAATACGATGTGCCAGACGTGAAAAACTAGCATCTGGTAGAAAGTGGAAACGGCACCCCCAAGATTGGAATTGGGTATAAAAACACTACTATAGCAGCTACAAAAAATCCACAACAACAAACAAAAATAAATAAAAAAACCCTAGTCTAGCAGCCAAAAGCAACCCCAAAAAACAAGAGAAAAAAAAGAAAAAAAACTCATAAAAAAATATACAATGATAAAGGAGAGAAAACAGAGTAGCTTGGTTTTAGGATTTTTTTTTTTTTAGTTTGAGTTTTTAAGGATAGATTTTTATTTTTGGTTTTAGTGAGGGATTTTCGGTGGTAGGAAGTCCACAAAGTAATATAGAGGGGGTTTTGGTAACTTGATGGTCGCTTAAAAAGGAGAGAAGATCGAAGCTATTTGGACTGACTTAGATTTGGCCGACAGAGAAAGGAGAAAGGAGGCTTCCAGCTGCTGACTTGGGTGAGTAAAGGAGAGGAAAGGTAATAGCTTTTTGAGGAGAGAAGAAGATTTAAAGGATTAGGATCGATTTTCGGGTAACTAGTAAAGGAGAGAGCAAAAGAAATAGAGAAGAAGAAAAGGAGCAGCTGAGAAGTTAGAAGGAAGTGGATGTCTGGCGGCTTTTGAGATAAAGTGAGTAAAAAGGGAGAACAGTGTAGGAAAAAAAAGAAAGTCGTTTATATCGTTGGGGTTTTAGAGTAACTAGTTGTGGGGGGTGTTTAAACGGCGTCGGTTAGTCACCAAGGAGACAGACTTCTCCTTTCCTTCCTCGAGCGGTACACTTTGGGGAATAGAATCCACGTCGTAGGAAAGACGGTGGACTGAAGCTAGTTAGGTATTTGGCCCATAAAGGTAAATTCTTTGTCATTTTCTTCAGATCAGTTGTGATTTGGGCTAGCTCATCTTGTTAGTTTTTAGAATTATTGTTTAATCATGTAGGATTAGGATTAGATTATTTTAGCGTAATGTTCTAAAACTCTTAGATATTATTTTTAGGCATAAGAAGATAATGAAAATAGAGGATTATAGATATATATAATTATTAATATAAATATAAAAATATAAAGATAATTTGAATATACTAAAGTAAGGAGATTTAAATGTAGGAGAATATTTATTAAGAGTATTTAAACTAAGGTAAATGAAGTACATATGTAAAACAGAGCATAACTTGTTAAATGAGATATGTTTTAGTGAGAGCTATAGAAAGATAAATAAAAAATATAAAATGAATGAAACAAATAATAATTGGTTAAAATATATACATATATATATACATATATATATACATATATATAGAGGTTAAATTAAATGAAAAATGGAAGTTATAGAGTTGTTGGTGTGGTACATTTGGGTAAAAATATAAAAGGGGATAAGTATATGCAATGGATTATAAAAAATGGAAAAACGTATAATACTTGACATAAAAAAAATAATTAAAGTTAGTCAAATAACTACGATAGCATATGCATTAAAATCAACCTTAGAAAATCGAATCCTAAGACACCATAAGTTTAATTATAACAATACCGATGATGGGATGATTGGTCGGGACGCGAGGAGTCGCAATCTTGGATTAATTTTCCCTAAGCTCGGAATCCAAATTAGGGCTCCACTAGTACGATGGGAGGGCCTCGATTTTGAGATTCTGAGATGTTTTTAATAAATAAAAATTACTATACAATAAATTAGTCAAACAAAATATAAATACAAATATGGCATATATAAGAGAATAGATGACATATATTTAAGTTGTCCAAAGATAAAAATGAAAATTTGTGAAAATGGCAATACTCATGACAATAAATAAATTGATAAATAACTAAAATACTCAATGATGAAAAATCCGAAATAATAAATATGTCTAAAACATAAAATTTAAATATTTACTTGTATAAAATATATATAGTAATAAATTTATAATTGTTATGAAAAGGGAATAAGGTAGATAATAAAAAGAGAAAAATGGAATCAAAATATATATAATTATGAAATAGGATATCTTGCTGTAGATTTTGAGTGAAAAGATAGTTTATATAGTAAAAATATACACTCAAACAGCATAGAAACATATATGATCCATAATATGCATAATTATAAATGGAAACATAGAAAAAGAGAGTCCTTAAGAAATAGCAAGGAAGACATAGGAGAATTTAGAAATAAAAAATAATAATGAATTCCATAAGCATAGCATATATCTTTATTGCATCATGCATGTCATGGCATATAGATACTTTTGTTCACGAATATAAGTCCCGATGATAGGATTTTTCGAAAATCTTGCGAATGCGAGTTTTTCTCGAAAAGTTCTCTAAGTGAAAGGATGTCTCCGGATCCCACCAGTACGATGGGAGGGCTTGAGAAACATATTTAATAAAAAGGCTTTTACTCGTAATAGGTTTACATTCATGAAAATATTCTTTTTCTAAAAAGCGTACAATAACCCCGATAATGAGATTTTTTCGTCAATTTACGAAGGTGAATTTCTCGGATAATTCTCTAGGTGAGAGAATATCCTCAGATCCCACCAATATGATGGGCAAATCCTGGAGAATGTCATCAATAAAAAGTTATTTGTCTGACATTATTTGAATTTCATGGCATGCATTTCACAATACCTCATGTTCATATCACGCCTTAGAGTCAAATAAAATATTTTGATAAAATAAAGGCTAAAATAAATTAATAATAACTAAAGAAACATAATAAATTTAATGATTAATGCCCCTAATTGGATAATTTAAAAATCAAATGGTACCATTCATGGAACGGGCGTCACAAGGGTACTAATCCTTCCCCGGGTGTAACTGCACTCCCGAACCTAGTCTTAAAAGACGTAGACCAGTTTAAAATTCTCTCGACGGACTTAAAATCAATTTAAGACTTCATCGATTAGAATCAAATCAATAGGTGGCCAATCACACCTAAAACAAATATTGGTGGCGACTCCCTAGTGTTTTTCTTGCGTCCAACGGTCGGGTTTTCAGACCTGCACATTACGATAGAAGAGTGTGAAATATGTAAAGGCATTGGATGGGAGGATGAAAAAATTTCAAGAATGTGTTGAACACGTTGGTATTGATGCAGGTGTTGGGTTGTGTTTAGATGCGTCAACTAGATGGAATTCAACATAATTGATGCTTGAAAGTGCAATCAAATATCAAAAAGCTTTTGCTAGCCTCCAATTTGTTGATAGAACTTATAAATATAATCCATCTGATGAGGAATGGGGGAGAGCAATGATAATTTGTGAATTCTTGGAGCCCTTTTATGAGACCACAAACTTGATATTTGGTTCATCTTTTCCAACTTGTATTTCATGCAAGTTTGGAAAATTGAATCGATTTTAAATGAGAATTTGCATAATGAAGATGAGATTATCAATGATATGTCTCAAAATATGAAAATGAAATTTGACAAGTATTGGAAAGATTATAGTATAGTGCTTGCATTTGGAGCTATTCTTGACTCAAGGATGAAACTTGATTTCTTAAAATTTTTCTATTCTAAGATTAATGTTTTTACCTGTCATGGAAAGTTAGAAATTGTGAAGACAAAATTGTACGAGCTATTTGAAGAATATGCAAGCAACACTCGTGCATCAAGTACATGTTCTCACTCAATGAGTAATTTGCCTAAGCAAGCCAGAGGGGGAACTAAACCCAAGGAATCAAAGATCTTTAGTATAAGTTTTGTGTCTTTCCTTCATCTTATTACATGAGAATTTATGTTACTTTATTTATGTTTTGATAATTTTTTTTTTGTCTATGTATTTAAAAATTGTAAGAGTTCAAAATGTTTTAAAATGAAACAATGTCTATTGTTGGAAAGTCTGAGTTTGATGTTTATTTAGATGAGGTAAAGCTTGATTATGAAGTATTTGAAGACTTGGATGTGCTTAATTATTCGAAGGATAATGCTAAGCGCTTTCTTGATCTTTCTATTATGGCACGAGATGTACTGAGCATTCCGATTACTACGGTAGCATCATGCTTTTAGTATTGGTGGTCATGTTCTCACCAAGTTTAGAAGTTCCCTCTGCCATGAAATTGTTCAAATGCTTGTCTGCACAAAAAATTGATTGCATGGCTTTTCTTAACTGTCAATGGTATTGTTTCGTTTATATATTTCAATGTCTTTAATTTTTACTTGTTAAATTAATAATTTTAGTTAAAATTAAAACTCACTATATCTGTTTCTTTTATAGCAATGAATATTATATTATAATGATTTAGACTTGGACACATCATTGCTGTCCAAATAAGATTCAAATGTTTTGATTGAGGACGAAGATTGAGAAGGACATAAATTAGTCTTGAACTTTATAAATATTTGATTATGTACTTATGTTGATGAGATTGTAATTTGTGTTAAAGATTGAAATTTTATTTATGTTTGATGTACTTTATTTTCTTATTTATGTTTGGTGTAATTTATTTGTTTGTAATATATTTTTATTATTCTATTTGTGAATTAAATCAAAGCATAATTTTATTGATTTGGAGTAAAAATATTTTTTTTGAAAAAAAAAAATGAGTTGGCCCAGCCCGGCCCATGAGTTAACAAGAGTTGGGCTGGACTGGGGATTTGATAACCCATATAAAAAATGGGTTGACCAAACCCAACCCATATTTCTCAACCCATATTGACAGGTCTATTTGTATATATAAATAATAAATATAATTGAAGTCCTTACTAACTTTTTATTACCATTCATTAAACATAATGTAATTGCTAATAAGCATGCATGTACTTGAAAATGATAATAGCATTATTATTTTAAGTTTTTTTTCCTTAATTCATTATTTAAAATATAATCTCTGTTATGCTTTAAATTAATTAATCCCAGATTGTATGCTTATGTTTTTTTTTGGGGGGCCAAGATTGCATGTTTATGTTTCAAGTATAAGTCTTATAACTTGAATTCCTCCCATCCCATCCACGCAACACTTAAGAGGTTCTACCTCTTTTACAAGTTTTGTGTATCATTTTCCATTGCCAAATTTGTAAACCAGCAACAGTTTCAATTTTTCTTTTCTTTGAATAGAACCTTTTTGAGCAAGTGAGCTTCATCAATTACTAAATATGTATTGAGATTGCATGAAAACCTTCCCTTGATTGTCTAACATATATCTTATCCAAAACAGATGCCTTCAAATTCCAGAGTTTTCTTTTATTTACATGTAATATTAAATTACACAATTAAAGTTAATATCTCAGTGATTAAAGTTTAACTTTAACCACTGAGATATCTCCTTAATTTTTTTAAATTTTGATAAAATCATCATAAATTTTATGAAAAATTATCTTATATGTACGTCCATAGAGTATTTGAACTCCATAAATGGAGTTAGAAGGTTGATATGTGCCATTATAGTATATTTTTAAAAATTAATAAATTTATTAATTATTAAATAAGTACGTGTCAACTCTTTAACCCGATTCGTAAAGCTAAAAAGCCTCTGACGTGCATAGAATAATAACCCGAACTTTGTTATAAGGAAAAACGGCAACTTCAACAAAATCATCTTATCAATTGAAGGTTATTTTTAGCCATCAACGTTAATTAGTTGAGTGGCAAAGATCCAAAGTAATTCGTTCCAGTTAAATCAATTTGCCACCATTTATAAAGTACAATTAATAGACTAAAATAATAATAATAATAATTCAAGAAAGGTATTCATCTTAATCTCAACTATTTGTTTGATACGTCGTGATAAAAATATGTATTGGTTCAATTTTAAACATGTATTTATGAATATGGTCTAACTAGGAATTGGTAGATTGATGTCATCATTGAACATATTTGTCCAATAAATTTGTGCCACGTCCATAAAAAGTTGGAATAAATTAAATTGTTAGGGCAAGTAGCATCATTCCATTATGTTATTATTACATGAATTATTCGGGGATCACTATCAATGTTGAGTAAGGTTGCTAATTATTGTAGGATTGCAACCACTGATCCCCATCAATATAGGAGGTATTAAGGAAAATAGAAGCTTGAGTATCATCCAGCTTTTGAACGTAAGGGGCTCTCAAAGTCGTGTTAGCTCCGTCACCCGTGCAATTATACTCTCCATAGGAGATGGTCCTGCATTGCGTTCATAAGCCAAAAGCAAATTTAGTCGGTAATGTGTATACGTTAGAACTAACATATAGTCAAATTAACCATGAGTATTGCAGTCCATACTGGTCTCTTGCAGGATCGTTGAAGTCATTCCAGCCCTCTGGTGCAATAATATCTGTCATGGATGTCAAAGCAAAAACTACCCGCGAGAATGGTCGCCACGCTCGACCTAGCCATATTCTTCCTGTTCCTCCCACGCTACAATTCACGAATGCAAACCCGGTGTTCTCATCCCCGGAAGCTCTTCCATGTGCCGTGACGGCTCCATTTATGCCTTTGGATCCCGGAGCAACGGGGTTTGCCATGGAAACCAACTGGCAATTCTGTTCCAAATGTGTATTACAAGGGGGTAAATTGAATCGTTATAAAGGTTTTGGTTTCGCAAGGTGACTGGACTGGACTGGACTAGACAGCCGAGAGGACATATGCAAGTTGTAAAATGCAGTGTAGATTGCTTCACAGTAAGCATTACCTCATATAGAGACCTTCCATTCCCAAAAATGAAGTCGATTGAGCCCTGTATATAGCAATCCTTGAAGTAATGGCGACCTCGGTCGTCATGAAGTGTGTCTTGAGCACCAAAGAATCCGCAACCCCAGAAGGCTGCTTGGTCTCCTGCTATTCTAATTGCCACTGCTTGTGCCCCAACATCACCAGGACGTGCGATAGGAGCTACATTCTGCCATAAATATATGATAAAAGCTCGAATACATTATTCGACAGCACAAATTTCATTTCTCGTTTTATTAATGTATTTTGATATACTTTTCTTATATATATAAATAAAAAGTTCATGTCTTCTTCATCGAAAACAACATTTAATCTTTATTCGTAATTATAATTAACAAATTTTATATAGATTTATTGAAGTATATTATGTCTCACCATGAAGCTAATGTTCTTAGCAATAAAGTTGGCGGAGAAAACTTGAACAGAACCACTATAAAAGGTGCCATTAGCAGAATTAGCAGTGTCATTCCAAACAACTGCAGTTGATGTATAGCCTTGTCCTTGAAATGTAATATTGGGTTTGGTTTTTGGAATAGTGACTTTCTCACTGGAAAAAGCAAAGGCATCGCATTCAGGCTTATGAATATGACCCAAAAGAAAAAAGGAAAAGAGAAAAAAGAGTTCATTATAGAACTTGGAAAGAACAGCGTCTCACTAGTAAATGCCCGAATTGATCCATATTACGGTTCTTCTCATGCTAAAGTTTGCAACTGCATCAACTGCTGATTGCACTGTCGTGAAGTTGCAACACCCGTTTCGATCAACACAAAGCGTCAACGTTGTGTTGGTTTCAGGAGGTGGAAAGTTTGGTGGGAAGTCATCACAAATTGATCCTGTTTTGCCCTTATCAGGGTGTTTACGATGATGTCGATGTAGGCTGTCGAAGTAAAATGGAATGAATGTTGCAATGATGGATGAGGATGAACAAGTGGTTATACTAAAATCAACAAGATATTTGAGGAACTCAGGGCTTGGATTTATGACAACTCTGGATGCAAAAACAGCAAAAATGGCAACAAGAACAGTGGAAAAAATGCTTTTGGGACTCATTGGTTTCTTTTTCTTATGGGATGAGGGAGAGATAAGGGATAGGAGATATATATTTAAAGGGGAGGATGCATAAACATGCACTTGAAGTTTAAGGGTAGATGGCATGCCTTGCAAATCACCCTGTCCTTTGGTAAATTCTTGTTAGAATTTCCAACCTACCAAACATAAGCGATGACCACCCAAAAACAAAAAAATATATGGAGGGACAAGTTTAGACTTCACTTTTTCATGCTCCTTGTTCGGGTCCACTCCCCAGGCCCAATTCTGCCACTGCCAACCAGTAAGTGTGCCTACGCCTTAAGCTTTTCCAAATTAATTCACCAAATTTTGTCCATTGGAATTGATAATTTATTTCACGTCTCCGGTCTCTCAAACATTCATCGTTCTCTCCAGCTGAGTCACGAGAATGATGGTTTATTTAGAAAGAAAATGAAAAAAAGTCAACATTATACACCCATATTTTGTTGACAAAGGGTTCATTTATTACTCTCAATACTTGCTATCATGGTTTATTTTAAAAGAAAAAGAAAAGAGTCAACATTATACACCCATATTATTATGTTGACAAAGGGTTCATTTGTTACTCTCAATACTCGCTATCATGGTTTATTTAAAGTTCAAAAGGAAAGAGTCAACATTATATACCCTTATTATGTTGACAAAGGGTTAAAGGGTGTTTATCAATAGTTCAGCACCATCTTTCTGCTACGCAACATATGTTAAAATGTCATTGTAATTCACCTTCTTTATCAATACTCGCCTTAATTTTCTTATCAAACTCGCTTTCATAGTAACTTATAAAGAAAAAGTAGCTGTAATATAATTATAATATAAACCAAGATTATGTTGACATAGAGTCAAAAGAGTTAGCAATATTTAAGAACGAAGGAGAACGAGAAGTAAAGCACACTAACCAAATTAAGACCACCAAGGATAGCTGCAAATGAGAAAAGCCAAGCTATTATTCATCCCTGTTCCAGGAATTGGTCACCTGGTGCCTATTTTAGAGTTTGCAAAGCGGCTGTTTGATCGATATGATCAATTTTCAGTAACAGTTATTGTCATTCCATCATCATTCGTCCCTGATTCAGATGCATATACAAAAACTCTAGCTGCATCATCCGATTCTCGGATACAATATGTCAAGCTTCCTCGATGTGATCCTCCTTCGCTAGATCTTTTCTATAAATCAGCAGAAAAGTTTTTCACTACTTTTTTAGAGAGCCATAAAGCCCACGCCAAAGAAGCTATAATCAACCATGCTTTGCCTGATTCAACCTCCAACTCAGTTCCAGTCGTTGGCTTGGTTTAGGACTTCTTTTGCACTGCCATGATTGACATAGGGAAAAAACTTGGAATTCCTTCGTACTTGTTTTCCGCCTCGAGTGCAGCGTTTCTTAGCCTCATGTTCATCCTTCCAACTCGACATGATCAGGCTGGTCGTGAGTTTGAGGAATCAGATCCTGAGTCAATCATCCCAGGTTATGCAAAACCTGTACCTACTGGTGTTTTGCCCCTCCTTTTTATTTAACAAGCAGGGGGGCTACCTTTCATTGCTAGAACATGCAAGAAGATTCAAGGAGGTTGAAGGTTTTATTATAAATTCATTTGAAGAGCTTGAAACACATGCGTTCAAGTCTTTGATGGAATGTTCTATTTCTACACCACCCATCTACCCGGTTGGTCCACTGGTCAGTCTCAAGGGTCAGAAGATTTTACAGATTGACAAAGCTGAAAACAATGAGATCTTGGGATGGCTTGATCAACAGCCTCCATCATCAGTAGTTTTCTTGTGCTTCGGAAGCTTAGGGAGTTTTGATGAGCCCCAACTAAGCGAAATTGCATGTGGGCCCGAGCGTAGCGAGTTCAGATTCCTGTGGTCAGTGCGCAAGGCGCCAGCAAAGGGCGAATTCGAGGCACCAAGGGAGTACACTAACCTTGATTTAGAGGGTATCTTGCCAGATGGATTCTTGGAGAGAACAAAGAAGAAAGGGAGGATTTGTGGGTGTGCACCCCAAGCGGATGCCCTAGCCCATGAAGCAGTTGGAGGGTTTGTGTCACACTGCGGGTGGAACTCTATCTTGGAGAGCTTGTGGAATGGGGTACCAGTTGCAACATGGCCAATCTATTCAGAGCAACAAATGAATGCATTTCAGATGGTGAAAGATTTAGAGCTGGGTGTGGAGTTGAAGTTGGATTATAGGATGAGCAAGGGTAAGCTTGTGATGGCGGATGAGATAGAAAGAGCCGCTAGATGTGTGATGGATGGTGAAAGCGAGGTCAGATTGAGGGTCAGGAAAAGGCTAAAAAGATTAGAGAAGCTGTGATGGATGGTGGAACTTCATTTGCTTCTTTCGGGGAATTGGTTAAGGTTATGCTGGGGTAATGCACTTCTTCTGCAAGTTTGGAAGTCTGAAAAAGGCAGCTTATTTGTGCTTACATTTCGTTCATTAATTAATAAAAACCTTCCTCAGTCTCCAAACAGAACGGCTGATACTATTTATACAGCATTTTGTTAGGGAAATGTTCATACATTTCTAGGTCTGGTTTGACATTGAGATTAAGTTGAAAATTAGTCGTTTAAAAAAATATAGAAGAAAATATTGTTCAAATACAAGTTTGGATTACAATTTTCCAACGATTTACAGGTATAAAACTCTACTCCAAAGCTGGTCTTTAAAATTTAAGCCTTACACTTGGAGCAATAGTGGGGTTGTGACCTATGACCTCTTGGTATCCGTAGTTTTCGAGGCACATATGCCCTGTCTTCAAGTCTTGATACTTTGCAAACATTAAAAAACAGATGGCAACGAAGATACTTGTGATTCTCGCTGCTGTTTTTTTACATAACGCTGTTGAAATTAACTCTATTCAGTACCTTGCTCAAGAACACAAGCTCCAACTGATGGAAACAGAAATTACAATTGTGATAAATGTCTTTGTTATACTGCTTTGTCTACAAGGCAAGCTCATGAAAATCAATTTCTAAGACTACAAACATTGTTTTTGACTTCTCACAGCAAACTAATGGCACAAAGTCTAGCGATCACAAATAAATTTGATACCAATGATCCAATTGGAGGGGCTTCAGTTGTAAGAGCACATGAAGATGTGAAGAATTGCAAGTAGAGAGCAACATTTACACCACCCGTTCCCAACGTTGCTAACGCCATGAAGACCAAGAGAAGCTGAACCATTCACTTAGGAAAATCTTTGCTCTCTTTAGCCTTCCTCCCAATCTACATCATCCTCATCATCTCCAGAAGCTTCCGCTTCAACATTCAAGTCATTAACCTTATAACTCTCAGTTGTATTGCCTGAAATTGCATATAGCAAATTATTTTATAGGGAATACACAAATATCATCATCATAATGAAATTATGATTAGGACAAATTTTGTATCAAAAAGATGTATGGGGCATGAGGATTGAACTTATATCAACTTGCTTCCATGACTGGCACAGAAAGTTAATGGCAAAACTCAACTTGATTTACTGCAAATTATTTCTATTATTACAAACACACTTTAAATGGCAACAAAAATCCTATAACATGCACATGGACATGAGTTAAATATTTCAACAGAGCACAGGAAGACAGATATTTTTCCCCCTACCAGTAAGTATACTAAACATATCCTATTGTGAATTAAGAAATAACATGCATGTATATATGTATATGCAGTAACTGTTTGCTGGGAAAACCACACTAGGCAGCGATCAATTATGAAAATAACTATCTACTGCAATTCTGCACGCCTTGAATAGCATTCAATGTGAAACTTTTTGAGGCCAAAAAAAAGTGAAACTTTCTGAAAGTTAAAGAAATAATGATCCTATGCATGTATACATTCTGGTCATTATTTTTGATGTTGATTGATAGGAAAGTATTAGCAACATTATGTACAATTAAAATATCCTGCTATTAGATAAAACTGAAAATTTTGCACCCGAAACTAACTATTTGTTTTTATTTATCTAGTACTAAGTTAACAGTTGATGAAAATTATTATGACTCAATTTAGGGATTTTGTCCAAAAAAAAAACCATTTAGGGAAAATTTGGTATATTCTTTAAATTTAAAAACTGAATTTAATGATTTGTTTGATACCAACAAATACTGAATTTTAAAAAATATTAGTTTTCCGCTCTATATGTATGTACTCAATTTGATATAAAATATGAAAGTAGATAACATTATGAATTACAATAAAACATGGGAAAAAGGAATTAAATTATATTTGATGGCTTACCCATAAATTATTGATTTGGCTAAATATATTCTAAGATTTAGCAGTAAATTCCCCTTGCACAGTTTTCAAAGATTTTTTGCTTATTAAATATTCTTTTAAATGGTTAGTTATATGAACAAGAACAACCAAGCATGATAACAATTTCAAGTAGTTTAAACATTTAATTTTCAGCAGTTTTCATAGTCATCCAATAGCAACCAAGTTATATTCTGAATACAAAACAAAATAAAGCACTTACCTGCAAGAGGGGCTTCTTCCCAATCAATATCATCATCTCCCTCATCGTCATCACGTTTAACTTTCATGCCAACTTGACGCTTGGAAGGGTCAGAATGACTACTGGAGAGAGGAATGTCTGATAATTCTTCTTGTTTCTTAGCAGCTTCTTCTAGTTCTTGTTGTTTCTTGTACAAAGCAGCATAATAGGCTTTAAGATACTCGTCCTTCAATACAACAGGAAAGCAAGTAAATTAAAAACTTTAATCAGAAAAAAAAGAAAGAAAAAAGAATGATTCAAAGAACTAGATGGATATAGACAAAATGAAGGAATCCATCTCATTCTACGTACCTGTAAATTCTTCTTATCATCAGTTCCAATAGTCGACTTCTTGTCATCTGAAAAATCTGGTTGTGCTGAAGTGCCATCTGTCTTTGACTCCTGCTTGACCTCTCCACGTTGTTCTTTTGTCAGGTTCATTCCTTGCTTTATCATCCAAGGTGGCAATACTTTCAAGGATGTGCCTGCACTTTCAGATTTGGCATCTTCTTCCTTGCCATCAAGACCAGAAAAAGCAACTTCAACCTGCCAAGCAGGCCCAAGAAGCTTTGAAAACAATCGAAGTTGATGGTAGAACATCCAATATTTGAAATTAAAAAATGTCATGCCCAACACAATAGAGAAAAGTTTCTAGTAAAAATAGCAACAGAAAATCCACACTCCCAAAAAGTACAAAGCATAGAAAATAGATAGTTTGGTTGAAGACTGATATATGACAGGAATAACTCCAGAAAGCTTCCAAAACTATTTCTCCTTGGAATAGTATGGTCTAAGCAGAAATCTGTTTCAGCATCAATGGTTACTAGCTTTCTCAAATGCATCAGATGCCTTTAGTTAACTTAGCATTTTGCATGAAAATTCAATACACACACACAATTTAAGATTGTAAGCAAATTTGAACCTCCAAAAATTATTGATACATGACTACAAACACACATACAAGAAAAAAAAAAGTGTTAGGAGAGTTAAACTACAAATTCATACCAAAGTCTAGCATCAATATTACATAAATATTAGTACATTTTAAGCAGTTGCACCTGACATTAGACATCAAAGAGAAATACAGTTGAAGTCTTACCTTTGTCTCCCCAAGAAATGGCATAGGTGTTCCACCATAACCCTGAGAAGATCTGGAAAGATCATTAGAACCAGAATCACCATTTATTGCACGCCCAGCAGCACTTGCTCGAGCTTCCCATGCTTGTAGACTTCCAAATTCTGGAACAGGCAAATCTTTTACTCTGCTGAGTTGTTCCATTAGAGGTTTAAGCTGTACCTGCAGTCATATCATCGCATCACCTCTTTAAAAATGGCCTACAAAATATACACCACGAAAAGACTGAAGTGACATATAACTGTAAAACAAATGGATAGGGAAATAAGGTAAATGCAATGGAATTCAAAGAATTAGTGCTGATGATCAAATTTGGTTGTCGAGGCTATATAAAAAGAAAGTTTTGGCAATGTGAAAGAGAGAAACAATCTGAGGACAGGACAGTTTTGCAATGGCTTTTCTCCAAGCTCCCCAGAAGGTAGTAAAAATCAATATTAAGATTATATTTCCTTTTCATAATTCTTCATACTAGCAGATTCAAGAGGAGCTTAAATATCTCTTGGTGTTTGATCCTTAGATCAAGATTGATGGAAATGAATAAAAGGGCATGCCAGCCGTGTGAGCGGGATTACGGAATGACAGCTAACCCAGGAAAAACTGCATTTCCCACTGCTTATTTCTATGGTCATCAATGTTTAAATTCAGGTTAGGTAGCCACTATATAATTCTAGAGAAGACCTATGATCATGTATGATGGTGCTTCAGTGATCAGAGATAGGGAGATCGAGCAGATTGTGCAGACTGCATATCTAAGAGCCATTTCTCCATAGTTGCCATTATAACAGGGTAAGCCTCTTAGCCCTTTCTATTTATTCTGTGATCAAATGATAGATTAGAATTTCAAGCAAAATATTTATTGAAAATACAAGAGAGAATTTAAAAATACTTTTGGAGGTTATTCTGCATAACAAACATTTTTTAAATTAGAGGCTTTAATTTCTTTCGGAGCTTATGGGCTATAAGGATAGTTAATTTGGTTGACTGTTTCCAATTAGATGTTTGTTGAGAGCTTTTATGGTTATACTAATTACTGTGTTTAAGCTCGGATTCAAGTCAACTTTTATATACCTGTAATGACCAGGCTTATCTAATAAATTAGCATTTTAGGATTAACTAACCTGGTTGCCAAGCTTAAAGGCATAAATAGTCACTGTAATTTGTCTTGACTAAACCTTGGTCATTGTTTTATGTTTATTCATTGCTTCCATAGTTTGTGTTTAGATTTAAAATGCATAGCTTGCAGTACTCAATCCGTCTTTCTAAAGAAAATTGAAGAAAAGCACATCTGCAACTTCTTTCAGCCTTAAATAAATTTCTTCCAGGTTGACTACCTCTCATGGTGACTTTTCAGGCTATCTAATGGACTCTCTCAGCAGACTAGTAAACTAATTTCTTCAGTAGCCCTTGTGGTATTAACAAGAGCAGGAAGTTGTTTCCCTTAATTCACATCTTTTCAACAGGATTTAATCAGGTGTTTTTTCATCTTTGAAAATGTTTCCAGGTTCAAAGTAAAACTGAGAAACAGTGAGCTTGTATCAGTATGAAGGTGTAGAGGATAGCGCTGGTTCAGTGACTAGTTTTGGGACATTCCCAAATCTCCTTCAAGATTTTCATCTCCACAGCTAGTACGGTTAAAGATGCTATTAACCAGAGATGGAAGAAGTAACCTGTTGCATGGAGGGAATAACATTCTAAGGGGCAAAGAGCTATGCTTATCAGAAGTTAATGGACTATATTATAAGAGAAGATACACAGAAATACCATTTAATGAGGTAGAAAAGATGAGTTTAAACATCACCCAGCTCAGGTGAGAAAGGTGTAAGACAATGAAGGTAAGTTGTCCACAAAGTGAGAATCAAAGAAGCTGGACTACTTCACCATTGTTCCAAATATAGGGTAGCACAGCAGCAGGCTATTAGGACTCGATAGGATGCTTTTGCAAGAAACATCTTCTGAAGTCAATGACAGGGGAAAGGTTTTTGTTTGGAAGGATATTTAGAATGCAAAATGCAGAGGAAGGATTGAAAGGTGAGTTTCCTGATTTATCTTTCAATGTGGAAGATATGGAAACTTCATAACTTCTTCCCTTTAGTGTCTGCTAAGGTATGGTCAATGATCTGTTCTCCCTTTATGATTGCTTAAGCAATGCTAAAAACAAAGACTGATCAGCAGGCTAGTTGGAGAGATATCGATGCCAACGCCTCAACTATTGATAATAATCAGTCTTTTCTGATGTAAAGTCTCCAATTCCACTTCATTTCCAATTTCTCCAGATCATTTTACTGGTGTTATTTTACTATTTTCTCCCTGTTCTATTCTTGTAGGATTCCCTTGTTTGACAAGTAAGTAAACAAATAAAAGCACATATAATCAACAAAAACTTGCACTATTATCGAAAAGAGTAGCAAAACAGTAATATGTAACAAATTTGACAAAAACATCAAAAATAAAGTCAAGAATAAGAAGTGCATGCATTAAGTCTTAGGAAGCTGAACAGTGGAGAAACCAGATTACAACTACTCAGTTCAATTCAACTCACAGGGAATGAGCATTTCAGGATTACAGAGAATCTCAGATAGAGTTGACAAAAATTGAAAACATTTAGAAGCCACAATCAAAAGTCCACCAGACAATTTGTTATTGAATATGCTCATATGATAATCAAATGAGAATGAACAAGGGAGAAAATACAAGTTTAGACAGCATGAACATGCAACCAACCCCCCCCCCCCCCCCCCCCTAAAAAAAAACTAATAATAATAATAAAGCACACACATTAAAATATCTTGTGTCTTTTCTCTCTTCTGATACATTCATCCATTAAAGGTGAACGGATTCAGCACTATTGTGCATGAAAAAAATCGAAAACCATTGACAAAGAAAACAACAAACACAAAAGAATCAATAAATTCCAACAGGACAGATTAGCAGAATTAGAATCATTTGCTCTGTTGCATACAAACCAAAGCTTAATGTTTGCATGGCCTTTGCTCCACTGCTTTGAACACCTAGCTATTCAAAGAACACAAAAAGCTAGGTGTCTATATTTCTATTTTGCCCACAAGTTCTTTACATAGCTTTTAGAAATGCATTGACAAGTGGGAACCCTCCTGGACCAGTGTCATCTAACATGGCAGAAGCAACCAGCAAAAACTAAAAAAGAACACTTCAAGGTGGGCACAGTAAACTCCATGCAACAGATCATGTTCTCCTTACCCCCCAAATTGAATGATATGTGTTTCCTATTTACGCACAATAGAGTAACAGCAACATGGATTTCCTCAGAATCACTATTTCTCTATTTAGGTTCCTTTTTTTCCCTTTCAAGAAGAATTCAAATGAAACACCAGATTCCTTCACCATCAGAAGCCAAGGACAAAGAATTAAGCTAAATTCAATGGACCTCATTGATTTGAGCCAATGTTAATATTTGAACCTTTAATAAAGTCTAATAATATTCAAAGCAAATATGGCGAGTAGAAGGGATCTTTATATTAATAACATGCTTTTCACATGCAAGATGTATTTAAAAAAACTGTGAACCTACTAAAATTTTGTAAGCTAACTCATAAAGGGATTAACTTCCTTATTTCAATAGATTCACAAAATAGATCAAGTACAAATGAAATACAAAATATAAGATAACAAAAACAGGAAATTTTAAGAAAAAATTACCTCCATTTTTTGAAGCATGTCCTTCAATTTTTCACGTCGCCGTCGTCTTGCATTGTCATCTCCATCTCCTACATCTTGTGCTACTAACTTGTCGCTCTCCGCCACCAATTCTCCATTACATCTTTCACAGTGAAAATATTCATCCTCCAAAGAAACCAATCGCAATGCATCCAAAGCATTGTATCTGAAGACATGATACCAGGACACCCTCAATAGCCAAATATGCATTTCATATGACCCAAGGAAAGAAAAAACAGAAGAAAAAGAGGAGGGAAGAGAAAGGCAGTGGCAGAAACCTTTTCCCACAGTTAGGGCACACATACTCCTGTACAGTATTCTTGTCCTCAAGTTCATCCTTTAGTTTTTTCTTCATACGATGCAGTCTATACCTAACAACATCATATATCTACAAAACACATTGCTTCAGGAATTTCACAAACTCAGAAGCCAGAATCTGCTCTGAAATGGATAAAAGGCAAAGAGGTCTAATGCCTTAGCTATCCAATCCAGTATTATCATATTAATCAATGCATAACAGAATTGGAAAAAACAAAAAATGAAAAGAAATAAAATAGCAACCTGTGCATAATCCAGACAACAGTAAGAGTGAGTGTGCAATTTAATCTTCTCCTCTCCCTCTTTTCCACCATGTTGAACATCAACTGTCGCAGCTACTGCAGCACTATATATCTTTGCTCCTTTAGCCGTCTGTGACCAAACCAAACATCAGTATGCAGGCAAAAACAAAACAAGGGTACAATATGACCAAAAACTTGTTCACAATAAATGGAAACTAGATTTGTGGCCACTAACACAATACCACTATGCCTCAATTCAATGTGAAAATAAGGTACAGCTGAAAATAAAAACAGGGGAAAAGAAAGTGATCTTCAATCCTTTTACATCCTCAGTGTATGTTTTGAAAATTAATAAAGACCAAGAACATGATGATTCAGAAAAATGCAAAACAAAAAATCTACCTAGAAAATCAAGCAGAGTGACAACTATGAAACATCAGTACAGGGGAAGAAAAAAGAAAAGAAGAGGAACTATATCAGACACTAACCTCTCTCCTATGATCACGGGTGACTAGTTTTTCTTCCTCAAATAGCCGTAGAGTCCGGCGAAGTTGCTTTGAATGTAGTTTCAACTCCTTTGCCAAATCTTCTTCCCTAACCCATTGTCTCCTAGAAATGAAAGGGAAAATTGTGAATTACAATAACAGAATGAAGTGGCTTGCACATTGTAAGCCTAAAGGGCAACTCAAACAAGCAGGCATAATATTGTAAGCAAAAGGAATTATTCTTGAAGACAAATATATTTGGCATCACAACATAACTACAAATATAATACTAAAATTATAAAATATTATCCTCCTACCACAGACTACTAGTTGAACTAAAAGAACACTTCCCAAAGTGTTTAGCCTAGTCTAACACTTCAGTTTCACCATATTATACCTATTACAAAAAATCATTCAAATGCCTCGTGCTTCAATGTCCAAAATAGTCAATTTTCGGATGCTTCTAAATGTGCTTTCTTTCGAGACAAGATCACAACTTCAACTGTAAAAGTCTTTTCTAAAACTCTATTTTAAATTATAAAATGCACCACAGACATTTCTATTTTTAATTCAATAAGCCTTAATTTCAAATAAAAAAGAAAAACTTGAATGCTACCTGCCCCATATCTCCTACTAACAAAAGCATATTTTTGCCCTTTTCCTTCCCTTGGTATTAGAAACAAATCCGTCTTTAATAGTTTCCAAGAGATGAAATAAGAAACAGTTACCTTGTAAGAGCATCAAGTACTACTACAGCAATCCCTCTATTATCCCCCCGACCCGTCTTCGGCTGATTATCTCCTTTAGTTGTCACATCATCATAAAACGCACGAGCTGCAAGTTTCACCAACCTGTTTTTCCAACTTCAATTTCAATAAAGACACAAAATAATAGGCAAAGACCAACCCTGTTTCCTGATACCCACTATTGCCCTCATTTGAAGTAAAAGCATACCTGTTAAATGGCTCGATACTCATCTTGTTCAGGGGTAGGCTTTAAAAATTTCTTGAGAAGTGCCCAAATTCAATTTGCATCACGTAATCTGTTTGCGCAAAAGGAACAGCACCAGATAATCAAAAGTATAGCTATCCAGATCCAGAGTGACGGGGTTCGAAAGAGGGGATGGGGCGGATTGTCAATAAAGCCAGGATCGAGGTAGAAACTGTCGGGAAGTTTACGCAGAAAACCCTGATTGTCTTTTCTATGTGGACAGACACGGTAAACGGATTAATTTCATTCACTATCAAAGATTGGAGAAATACCCGTTAAGGAGAAAAGGTAATGGTTGCTGTGATGCGGCTAAATTTTGATGAAATGTAAGCCAAAAAGTAAAAGGCGGCCTGAAGCAAGTAGGCGAAGCGGGGCTTGATTGCCAGAGGATGTGTGCGCGATGTGCCCGGCAGATGGAGAGAGCGCGTGTCTGTGCTTATTACGCAGCTCTTATAATACTAATTAAAAGTAAATTGCTTATTCTACAAGTTCTGAAAATAAAAATATACATAATTCTTTTCAGATATAATATAAGAAAAATTATACATTTTTATATCTGAAAAGGTTAATTAATAAATAAAAAGAATATTATAATTAATAAAAGTTTAATATATAGCGGACAACTTTGAAGCAATTTCATTACTCCATGTACTCAAAGCTGACCCAATGAGCTTCTGCAAGCTTAAAAAAACAGATCTTAATAAAAAATTTTAATACATATAATAATATCTTTTTAAATTTTTAATATTTTTAATTTGATAATAATAATAGACATAATATTTATAAAAAACTATTAAATAATTTTACAAAATTAAAATAAACTTTATTCTTTTATGACATTTAATTAAGTATTTTTATTTTTTATTTTTGAGTCAAATAAATTTTTATATTTTTATTTTGAATCAAATTAATTTTTATAATTAATGATTAACTTAATCAAAATGTCTTTTATCATTCAATACAATATAATATTGACGTGACATATTAAAATGTCATAATTAATGATTATGTGGTATGCTAACATATTATAATTGAAGTCAAAATGCCTCTTATCATTTAATAGCATATAATATTGACGTGATATATTAAAATATCATAATTAATGATTATGCGGTATATTAACATACTATAATTGATAATAACGTGATATACTAATATGATATTATAATATAATTATGTAATAATTTTCACTTTTAATATTAATACGTTAGTGTCATGAAAGAATAAAATAACAAATAATATTTTAATTAATGAAAATTAATCAAACATTAATTATAATAGTTTATTTGATTCAAAATAATATTATAAAAACTTAATTGAAGGAAATAAAAAATAAAAAAAATTAAATTTTTTTAAAGAATTTAAAAACGTTTTCAGACATTATACCATAATAATATTATAAAATCTCTACTTCTAAGAGGAGTTTCCACGCAGCTCGAACGGAACCACACCAAATAAGCTTTTACGAAGTTTCTCGTAAAACACATTTAAATGGAAATTGAAATTGAAATTGATGTGCCTTAATGAAGAAGCTGAGCCAGTTCCAGCCATGACGTGAAATGTACTGCAAAGACAAGCCTAATTTTTTACTTTCTTCTCAACTATTCTGTCCTTGTAGCATATGCTGTGTAGCGCCGTTTTCCTTAACTTTAATTTCTTGAATAAAAATCAGATTTAGACGTTGAGTAGAGCATACAGTGATTCGATCTTGTAGATGTGTCATGGTTAAAAACTAAATTAATCAAAAAATTTTAAAAATTGATTAAATTGACCGAATTCTCGAAACAACTAAAATAATTGAAAATCAAAATAATTTGATCGGTTTAGTCATAAACCAAATAATAAAACATACATTTATATTAAATATTAATATTAATTGTGAGATTGGTGGCATGAACCAAGTGACACAAACTTAGATGATAAAATTATTTACATTTGTTAAGAAATATAATTATAAATTCTTTGGTATGCTCAGGAAAAAAAAAAGTAAACTTTGAAAAAAATTCAAATTATTTAATTAGTCTCTGCATTCTGTCAAAATGATGGATTTAATCTTTGTATAATTATTTGTAAAAATTGAGTCACTATAATTTTAAAAAATTGACAATATCAATCAATTGTGTTAAAATTTTTTTATTATTTATAGTAAGATAGAATTTTATTGTGTTGATGTGTTATTTTTTTATTGATGTGATATTAAATTTGATAACATGACAATGATGATTTAACACTTTATTAATGATATGATATGACGTGACTTAATTTTAACATAGATTTTATAAGTATAAATATGAAATTATCTAATGTGAGTTAATAGTTTTAAATAAAATTAAAAAAAAAAATCAAAATTATGAATAAGTTTCTAAGATTTAAGAAAAATAGTGTATTAAAATTCTATGCTACATAAGTTAAAGTAATGAAAAAAGTGTTGTAAAATAGATTAAAAAAATACCACATCATCATTAATAGATTATCATATTCAATACCACGTCAATAAAAAATTACTATAATAGCATAAATAACAAAAAAAAATTAATATTGTTAACAATTGGATTGACATTATTAATTTTAGAAAGTATAGAAATTTAATTTTTATAAATTATTACATACGAACTAAATCTACAACTTTACCAAAATATAGGGTCTAATAGCATAATTTAACTAAAAAATCCTATCAACTTTCTTTATAACATAACCTATTCTCTCTTAAAATGCAATTTTACATTGTTCTTTTTTTTTTTCATTTTACAACACTGTATTATTAAAGAATTAGATGGGCCCAATGTATATATAATTTTGGAATAAAAGAATTACAGACAAATTTTTATATTATTATTATTACGAAAAATTATAAAAATTATATATATATAAAAAACCTTGACGTGTACGTATGGTATAAGGAAAAAAAATTAAAGAACACAATTTTACGAGTTTCTAGAAACATTGCGGTCCTTTTTTGGCAGCTTCCCTTGCTATAAAAGGCGTATAACTCTAGCCCTAGCCTACTCATCGCCAGAGATTATATCAATTTTATTGATCCAAGTTTGTCAAACTTCTCTCTCATTCAAGGTAACATTTCGTCTCCTTCGAATTTCTGGTTCTTTTTATCTCCTTCTTTAAGTTCATTTTACTTCTCTTTTCTGATTCTTTATATTTTGATTGATCTTGGCGCTGCAATGCAAATTAGTGGTTTTTTGTTTCTTTTATCATGCCTTACTGATCAGGCTATGATTAATCGAATCATATTCCTTTTTAATATGATTGATCTGTTTTTGTAGATCTATTGATATAGTACATGACGGATAAGACTTTTCTTTCTTTTTAATTTGTTGGTCGAATCTTGTTATTTTCAATCCGTGTAATTTGGGCAAAAAAGTTCGAATATTCAAATGAAAAGACAAGTTTTTGATTGCCCAGAAGTGATAGTTCCTTTGAATATTGTGATCTGTTTTGGATACTATGTATCTTTAGATTGGTCTTTTAAGATCATTTTATAAACTGATATTGATCATGGGTTGCTTTTGTTTTCATCTTCTAAGTTCTTCCCTTAATCAATAGAATCTAGGCTCTTGATTGGTTTTTGGGAATTTCGTCAATTTCCAACAGTTCTTTTTCCTTTAATAGTTGTTAGGTTTTCCTTAGTGAAAGAGCTTTTCTTTACCTTTCTTTCATTTCCTATCTTGTTTTTTTTTTTAAGAGTTTTTGGCAAATATATTTATGATCACCAGGGCATTTTCATTTTAGTTTCTAACCTTCTATTAATTCTTTGACCTACCAGATGCAAATCTTTGTGAAAACCCTAACAGGCAAGACCATCACCCTTGAGGTTGAGAGCTCTGATACTATTGACAATGTCAAGGCTAAGATCCAAGACAAGGAAGGAATCCCTCCTGACCAGCAAAGGCTTATTTTTGCTGGCAAACAGCTTGAAGATGGTCGAACCCTAGCTGACTATAATATCCAGAAGGAGTCCACCCTCCATTTGGTGCTTCGTCTCCGTGGTGGTATGCAAATCTTTGTCAAGACACTCACAGGAAAGACTATCACCTTGGAGGTTGAGAGCTCTGATACTATTGACAATGTTAAAGCGAAGATCCAAGACAAGGAAGGAATCCCTCCTGATCAACAAAGACTTATCTTTGCTGGCAAACAGCTTGAAGACGGTCGCACCCTAGCTGACTATAATATCCAGAAGGAGTCCACCCTTCATTTGGTGCTTCGTCTTCGAGGTGGCATGCAAATCTTTGTCAAGACTCTCACAGGTAAAACGATCACTTTGGAGGTAGAGAGCTCGGACACTATTGACAATGTCAAGGCTAAGATTCAGGATAAAGAGGGTATCCCACCAGATCAGCAGAGGTTGATTTTTGCTGGAAAACAACTTGAAGATGGAAGGACACTTGCTGATTATAACATTCAAAAGGAGTCAACCCTTCACTTGGTTCTCCGTCTTCGTGGTGGGATGCAAATTTTTGTGAAGACTCTTACCGGAAAGACTATCACATTGGAGGTTGAGAGTTCAGACACCATTGATAATGTGAAGGCAAAGATCCAAGATAAGGAGGGTATCCCACCAGACCAGCAAAGGCTCATCTTTGCTGGCAAGCAGCTTGAAGATGGAAGAACTCTCGCTGACTATAATATCCAAAAGGAATCTACCCTTCACTTGGTGTTGCGTTTACGTGGTGGGATGCAGATATTTGTGAAGACCTTGACTGGAAAGACAATAACGTTGGAGGTTGATAGCTCAGACACCATTGATAATGTGAAGGCAAAGATCCAGGACAAGGAGGGGATCCCTCCAGACCAGCAGAGGTTGATTTTTGCTGGGAAGCAGCTGGAGGATGGGAGAACTCTGGCAGACTACAACATCCAGAAGGAATCCACCTTGCATCTTGTTCTTCGCCTTCGTGGTGGCTTTTAAGTTTAGAAGTGATGCAGCAGTCAGGGTGTTTGGTTCTTCAATGAATTGTTTTTGCTTATTGGCCGGTGTTTAAGGGTTCTAAATGTCTTCTGAAACTTATTTTAGGTCTTGGTTTGGTTTATGGTTGTCATACTTACTCCTCTTGAATGAGGTTATCGTACTCAGTTTATTGTAATATGGATCTTTGTTCGCATGTGTCTCGTGTGGTTAAATTCTCTGTTTCTTTATGGAGATCGGGCTGCATTTCTGTTATAGAATTTGATCTTACCCGTAAAAAGTTAGATGTGCCTCTTGGAATGTAGTTCTGGTTCTTATTCTGTCTTTTTTACTAGCCCATGTTACAGAGACTGCCCATAAATTGATGCTACATGCAGGATGTTTTGCATCTAAGGTGTACCATCATGTGTACATGTAAGTATGTCAAATTTCCTTGGTTATGTTTCATTGCTGACTGCTGAGGTATATCGGCCCTTTTATTCTGCCAACAGGTCATTTAGCTCTGTTAAATCTCCTTGGTTATGTACGTGTAGTTGTGGTCGGTACTTTCTTTGGAGGATTGGAGCCAATCTCCTTGGTTACGTACATGTAGTTGTGGTCGGTACTTTCTTTTGAGGATTGGGGCTCCAGTTAGTCTTTCTGGTCTCTTTAGATCTCTGCTTTTAATTATTTAGGATGAAAAAAGAATTCAATTTTTTGCTTCAAGGATAAAACAGCAATTTTCTTCACCATAAAGTTTGTCTTATTTGTCAGGATATTGAGTGCAAGAAAGATTTTCGAGTAGGGATATTTGTTCTGAAGAACGGATCTCCTATGGTAGACTGCAGATGCAGAAAAGATCTGTAGGCAATTTTTCTTGTCATCTTTTGACTTGATTAATAAAAAAAAAAACCTTCAAAGGAGGAACAAAGATTAACTTAAACTTGGGTTCAAGTTATATACCACTTTTAGATTGAAGAAAGTCAGAAATAATCAATTGTCCAGGGCTTCTTCTGAACTAAAACCAATTGAAAGGTATAAAGCATAACAAAAGTACTGAAGTAAAGCAAATGACAACCGATTACATGCTTGAAATTACTCATGTCTTCAAAATGTTGCCTTTGTTTTAGAATTGAAAAGAATGAGGCGAATAAGAATGCATGCCGGAATATATGCATGATTTATCTAAACTTAAAAAATGAATAACATAACTTGATGGTCTTCAAATGTTTGAATCCCTCATCAAATAGTTGGGAAGCTTCACGTGGTGGACCGTTGAGTCTTTCTTCTTTCTCTTGAAATGCTTCGAGGAAGCCTTCAGCATCTGACTCCACCCCTGTTCAGTACGGTCCACAAGAGAAAAAGAAAAATCTTTGTTAATTGACTTGATTACGAATAATCTAATACAGGTCTTTGGACCAAAAAGGAGATGGTAAGCATGGAAACAGATTCCTTTACCTTAGTAATAATGGAGGCACAGCTGCCCTTGATAGGAGTTGGAGAAAACTCAGAAGTCCTTTTCTTCCTTTTCTTGTTTTTGTTCCTCAAAAGATTGATGTTAAGTACAGCGGTGCCTATCTTCTTCTTGATGTTGGGTATGGATTTCTTGCCACTATTCTTGCTTTTCGCCAACTCCAACCCAAACCCAAACTCAAAAGCGAGCTTCCTAGGTGTAATCGGATCAAAAGCCAAATCTTCAGGGCTGTAAGCACGAGGGACCAAAGGAGACCAAAGCGAGCTTTGGGTGTAGTCGAAATCAAAGGCAGAGTTGTCTGGGAACTTGCAAAGCAGCTCTCTTGACATCAATGGCTCCAAATACTCCACCACTCTCGCTGTAGCAATTATAAGACTCTCTTGCTCTTCTTGCTCATTCATGGTTGGGTTTTGCATTTTTAATCTTTGCTCTAACTCTTTTTTTGTCTGGGTGCTGTTTCCTTCAAAGCTTTTGAGTTTGTCTATTTCCAGTTTCTCAAGCAAAAGAGAGAAGACTTAAAAGCTCAAAAAGTGACCGTTGCAAGGACTTTTGTCCGATTGCCACCCACTTAAAGTGGTATGCCTAAGTTAAACCTATCTTTCGATATTTGTTTCCTCTTCTACCCTCATTGTTGTTTTATTTACTTTGCATTTTAATGTTTTTCGGAAACAGCAACTTATTGCAAAATGAGACAAAAATCTATTATACTTTAATACATATATGAAAGATGCCTTTCATATGGTTAAAGATTGTAAAATGAATTCTTGTAATAGGGAGGGGAAGTATTGTAAATATGTAAAAAGATGTATTGGGGGCAACAAAGAGAAAGATTGTAGCAATTCTTGAAATATTGAGTGTCGTGACAGGTAAAAAAGAATAAAAAGAAAATTAAGAAATAGAAGAAAATTAGAGAGAGAATTTAGAGAGGGGAGCTTTGGAGGAAAATGTTTTAGCTCTAGAAGGAAGAGAAATTCCTCTAAATGAATTGTGAGATTTTATAGATAGTTCCAAAAATGGCGGATACTCAAGAATAGGTTTTAATGCACTTAATAAATGACATTATTATAAAGAGTTTTAATATGAGTAACCGTTGCTGTAACACATTGTATACATATTAAGGTGGTGATTTTATGTCATATAATGTGAGTGATCATTGAAATAATTGGGTGTAATAAGACTTGTTATTGAGTATAAAATAATAGAGAAGAGGTATACGTAAAAAGCTATATGAGAACAAGTTAAGAGAAAAAAGTGTATGTGAACAAGTATAAATGAAGAAGATGTACATGAACAGGTACATGAGAATAAGGTAAAAGCGAGAAACACTCGTACTTCAAGAAAATGTTAAGAAAAAAATCTCTTAACTATCTACATATCTGAGTTACTAAGTGAAATTCTCCAGAACATCCCAATATTAAAGTAACCTGGGAACCTGTCACTCGTTCCAAGTTGCTTTTACTATTATTCGTATGAAGTGGGTATTCTACATGAAATAGTGCTTCATTTGTTCTAATTGTTTTGCATGAAATAGTACTTCACTTTTAATTGCCACTTATTCAAGATTATTTTCACTATTATTCGTAGGAAGTGATTATTTGGCATGAAGTAATGCATCACTTGTTCTAATTGTTCTGTATAAAGTAGTGCTTCCTTTGTAATGGCTATTTTCATTATTCTCTATATAATATTACGTTGTAAAATAATTTTTTAGAGAATAAATATTAACCAAAATCAAGTATCTACAAATATCAATCACCTTTTCAAACCTATTAAAATAAAAGTTGAGCAGTGGCAATGATATAATTTGATACATATTATTCTACCTTAATGTTTAATCTTGTTTATATATATATATTAGAACTCTAGGGTAACAACTCGAGCTTATCTAGTAAGTAAAGAGAAAGTAGAAGAGATTCAAATAAAACATTGAGGGAATATTGTAGCTTTAGATTTTTGATTAATTGATTGTACGTAAATTGTTACTTTTGCTTTTAGTTTTAATTTTAGTTTCTTTAATTTTTAGTGGTTTTAAATTCAGTTGTTTAAATAAGATTAAGTTATGTTAATTTTAGTATTTAATAAAAAGATTTAGGCAATTCTCCATGAGAACGAACTTTATTTTATGATATATTACTTGTTAACAATATGTGCATTTGCGTGGTAAATTCGACACAATATAAGGAGATTATTAATTTGTATATCAAATAAGACCCATATGTTTTATTTTAAAATGTATTATCTTATACATTTAGTGAATTATTAATTTACCACATTTGTCTCAAGTTGAGACTGATCAAAAATATTATTTTTTTTGAAAGGTACGTAATATTATTGCTAATTGTCAAAATCCAAAATGATCTTGGACTTTTATAAGTACAAAGAGAATATAATGCGTATTAATAACCCCTAAAAATAACCAAATATCCAACTTAGGGTAAATTGGATAATAATACTAATGCCAAAATTTAATCCACGACTAATTCAAACAATCCACTGCTTGATCCCATCTAGAATTTATGCTATCTGAATCACATTAAAGCTTCCAAATTCAGACCGTTCTCATTGTATTAAACCAATTTCTCTCCTAATTGCAAACCACCAACTCAGCAACTGTCCAAACAGAAATCCCCTATTCAAACATTCCAAGCAGACTGTGAATCTTGCCATATACCAAGTAGTGTCTACATAACAAATTGGTCAAAAATATTATTTAATCAAGGTTATTAATTTATAGAGGTTATATTGTAAATGAAAATTTTTCAATGTTGGAATTTTAAGAACATCGTAAGCGATAATTTTCTCGAAAATTCTTAAGCGAGAAAATTTCCTTCAATTTTACCAAAAAATTTGAGGAATTCAAGAAAGATTTCAATATCAAAGCATTTTTGTTTATTTACTTATTTGGAGAAAATAAAGTAAATTTAAAATCAATGCACGTAAAAAGCATAAAATATGCAAATAGATAAAAATTCTCCAATGATGGAATTTTAAGAAAGTTGTTAGTGACAATTTTCTTCAAAATTTTTAGGTGAGAAAGTTTTATTAAATTCTACCAAAAGTGTTGGGAAATTTAGAAAAAATTTTCACTCAAAATAACAATAATAATAATAATAATAAATTATTAATAATAACAATAATATAAAAATAAAAATTTTAAATGAGCATAAAAAGAGAAAAACATTTTATCTAAACATTTTTATAAACATATTAAAATAATTCTAACAATGGAATCTCTTCAAGAAAATAAGGGATTTTCTTAAATGTTCTCGAGGTAAGAGGATTTTTCTTAGTTCTGTTAAGAGTGTTGGCAAAACTTAAAATAACGAATTATAATAGTAATAATAATAGGTAAAAAAATGGAAGAAGAAAACCATAAATAAATAAATAAATGAGGAAAATATAAGCAAATATGAAATTAAGGATTATTAATTAAGGCTAAGATAGGATAACATGTGGATAATTGGTATCGTTTTTTGAACGAATGTCACAGGGGTACTAATACCTTTCTCATGCATAACCGTACTCCAAAACCTTATCACTGTTATGTAAACTAAAACCTATTTTTTGAAAAAAACCAAGCTTAGGATAACATTTTAAAAATTAGATTCAAATAAGTGGTCAATCACATCTAAATAAAAAAGATTTGTGGTAACTCCATTTCACATTGAGCAATTGCGTTCTTAAACTCACATGTTATGACACAATTCAGTAAATTATATATTTTTCACATAATTATTTTAACTATGGATATCATTTAAATAGCATTAAAAAATAAATTACAAGAAATTTTTAGCAAATAAACTTTAAGCTAATTTATTTATTTTAGAATATATAAAAATAAATAGTAAAAATATTATTTATTTATTTTTTAACATAATTCTTACTAAAATAATCTTAATTTATATTCATTTATGCAATTAAAAAAATCATTTATGCAGTTAAAACTAAAAGATTTTACATTTAGCTGTTATACCTCAACATTTTTGTTTTTTAATAGCATAATTTTTCTAAAAAAAAGGAAGAGAGTCTCAACAACAAAAGAGAAACTCCAGGCCTCAATCAAAGGTACATCAAATTGCAAAGCAATCCCAAAGCACTAACGACAAAGAAAAAACAATCAAGAAAAGAACATAACCATAAACAGAAAGGGAGAATAGCACCGAAAGAAGAACACAAAAACACAACAATTAACCAAAAACTTGAATGCGCTCAGAAGTACAATTAATAGCGAGCTTGGCCAAGCGATCCGCAAGGTAGTTTGCTTCATAGGGAATATGGATGATATACCAATTCTTAATATTTTTAATCAAGAAATCAATTAGTCTGAGAATGCACTTGAATTGCCAAGGAGAAGAAAATGGGCAGTTGATCCATTTGACAGCATTGGAAAAGTCCAATTCAATGTGAGATTGTGAGAAGAATCCTAGTGAGATGCAGCAAAAATAGCAAAGGCTTCTTTAATAGCAAAGACCTCTGAAATATTAGAATCAATAATACCTAACAGTTTAGAAAACAGGATTTTGACATTACCTTCATGATCCCGGAGAGCTCCTTCAATTCTAGAAGGACTTGGGCATCCACGAGTAGCGCCATCAACATTGAATTTCAATGAACCAGTTGCTAGCTTAACTAATCACACTTTTTTTTTTGTCTTTTTAACCATTTGGGAAACTTTAGCAAAATTTAGGTTTCGAATCATGTCAGTCATCGAAGAATTAAAGTTAGGCCATTTGGCCTTGATCCACAAGCAAACCCTTAACTTGATAATGTCAAAAATATAACCTGAGTCCCAAGGCTTTCCATTGGAAACCAAATTGTTCCTCTGAATCCGAATCGTCCAAGGAATCGTAAAAAATGACAATTTCCAAATTAGAAAATGATCTCTGCCATTAACAGCCTCATTCCAAATAGAAAAATAATCCCTCAAATTCTTAAGAGAGGTCCAAGAAAATCTCCAAAAATTAACCCATAACATCCAAACACACCAAACACCATAATAGTCAATGAAAAGATGTTCAACAATATCAATATCGGCATTACAGATGTGGTAAAGTGCAACATTCTTATCAATAAAACCTCTTCGAAGAAATTCTCTTTTAACTGCAATCATACCCTTCATCACTTGCCAATAGAAATTTTCACATTTAGAATGAGCAAGATTAGCCTTAATAGAATTCCAAAAGAGTTTGTCGCCATTAGAATCAAATACAGATTTATAAAACCTACTGAAGGAATAAAGACCACAAGAGTTGCTTTTCCAAATGACTGTTAGTTTCATTTTTATCAAGAAAGACATTGTCAAGAACTCCCATATGATTAAACCACTAATCCCTTCCCCAGTCAAAGAGGTTGCTTCTTAACTAAATTTTCCATATCCACAAATAATCTCTCCATGCACCATAGTCAGCCAAAACACCATCTTTAATAGAAGAAAGCATAAAGATCCTAGGGAATGATGATTTAAGGAGATAACCCTCAACCCATTCATCGTGCCAGAATTTAATTCTATCACCTTTGCCAAGCAAAAACCCCATACTAGTAGAAAGCAGATGAGATAAGTCATTAGTAAAGCAAAGAAGCTTGGTGACATTTTTCCAAATAGAAAAGACAAACCTTGAAAAAGAGTAAATCGGTAAGAGAGCATTGGGATTCATACCATATTTTTCATTGATTGTTTTCCTCCAAGGTTGTCCGTTTCTTCACTAAAACGTCAAAGCCATTTATGAAGAAGAGCAGAATTCTTGAGCTAATTCATACCTCTACATTTAGGTGACATTTGTTTTTTTTTTTTCATTTTCAGTAATTTTTTTTTCTTTTACTTCACTTTATTGTTTCTTTCTAGTTCTCTTTCCTTCACATCCTTCCCAACCTTCCTACTATAGCCACACGACATTAATTTAAATAATTATACCTTTTCTATATTTGGTATTCTAGTTGTTAATATAATTGTTATAAAGTGTAGTGAAGAATAACGTACATTGCTATTTTTTTCATGTGCATAACTTTCAACCCATTGATATGCATTTGTAAATTTGACTAACTTTATTAAAATGATGAACAAAAGAAAAGATTAAGAAGCAAATTAAGAAATCCAACGACCAATTACATCAGTAACTAAGATATTAGCTATTTTTGTAGGAACCCAACCATCCCAATGTGAAGTTTCTTCGAGTTCAGTTGCAATTCTAGCAATGTTATTTGCAGCATCATTAGAATATTCATCTATTTGGTGAACCTTCACACTTCGAAAACTTTTAATATATTTAACACAATCTGCAAGAATACTTTGACATATCTTTGAAAATGGTATGGCTTGACGTACAAGCATTTGAATCACGAGTGATTGATCTCCTTCAATTTCAATATAATCAACGCCATACTTTATAGCAATAATAAGCCCGTGGCGCAAAGCAATCAATTCTGCCATTATAAGGTCTTTGTAACCTTGCGACGGTGTTGCACAAGTTACTTTGAATATGCCATTTTGATCACGAAAAACGCACCCAAAACCATCGCTATTAGAACCAATAGATCCAGCAAAATTGAGTTTTCATGAGTCATCATATGGTGGAATCCATGTGATGTGATGCACTGACATATCTTGGTTATTCTGTAGAATTTGATGTGAAGAATTTGTTATCAAAATTTATGGTGTCAAGTTAGTAAACTTGAAAAAAAATATTATTGAAGTAAGTACCCAGAAGCAATAATATATATAACCATAAAAAGGCTAACGATTTGTCAAAATTCATTCTATGAACATAATTAAGGAAAAAAAGTTATATATGGTAAGATGTTCTTGCAAACAATAAGAAATAGGTCAAAATACAACATTTTACTTAAAATGACAATGAAAAATAACAGTTATAAAATTTATTACCATATTGATTTCAGTGAAGTAAATAATTTTATTTATTTATTTATTTTAAAAATAAATAAGATAACTATTCATCTTTTCATGATTTAAAAAGACCAACTACAAAGTATTTTACCATCAAGTACAACTAGTTGTAATAAGGATTGATAGTCAACATGTTGATTTGTCACTATTAAATTATTACCTAGATTATGCCATTGGAGCACTGAATCAGTCTTGTAAGTGATTAGTATCACCAGCCTATATTTCTAACCCAAAAGACATGTCTGATAGGTGGAGAAAGGTCTTTTATTAACCCAAGATCCACCTCGATCTTTTACTAGTATGAGATTCGTGGCATATTACCTCACTCAATTGTACAATGCCCTCATTGTGTTAATTCTTTACCCATAAAAGAGAGAAACCCTTACATTGGTCTAAGTCTACCTCAACCTAATATCTTTCATGAAGATCTCATGTTAGTGAAGATTTAAGTTTGCTCTGATACCACTTGTCACAGACCCACATTTTTAACATAAAAGACAAGCCTAATAAGTAAAGGAATGCCTATATTTATGAATTCAAGACACGCCTCATCTCTTATTGATGTGGGATTTTGGGCATTATACCTCGCCTAATTATGCAATGCCTTTGTTACACTGACTCTTTACCTATAAAAGAATAGTGACATTTACACTGGTTTGGGTTTACTTCGACCTTGATATCTCTCATAGGCTCATATTAATGAAGATTTAGATATGCTCTGATACCACTTGTCATGGACTTATGTTTTTAACTCAAAAAAACATGTTTTTAACTCAAAAAAACATGCCTAATAAGTGAAGAAAAGTATTTATTTATTAACCAAATACTCATCCCATCTCTTATTGATATGAAATTTGTGACAATTAGATTAAATTTAGATAAAATAGTTAATAATGAATGTGAGGACCTAATGTCATAGTAATTAGATCCCATAGTTGAGGATTAGGTTTGGAATTGGTATATCAAAATAATAATGATTAGTAACATGACCATAAATCACAAGTATTGAAAAATACCATTAGTCACATTAATTTAATTTGATGATCTTTTCAGGTAGGGACAAGATTTAAATTACAAATAAAATATAGAAGTAAAATTGTCTTGAAAACAATAAATAAGAAAATAAGTAAGAATACAACTTTTGAGTTAAAAGCTACAGTAATAAAAATAATAGTTATAAAATTTATTACCGTATTGGTTTAACTAAAATAAATCCTTATCTTTTAATTTTGATTTTAACAAATGAGATAACTACTTATTTTTTTATTCTTTAGAGAGACCAAATACAAAATATTTTACTATTTAGCACAACCAACTATAATAAGGATTGCTGGTCAACATGTTGATCTGTCATTGTTGATGAGCAAAACGCTATTAGAGCATTGAAATCCTTTTTATATGCAATTAAATCTAGTTAAAAAAATCTAAATTGACGTAGTTGTTAATATAATTATATTATTTATGCAACGAATATCACAACAACCAGATCGAGTAGTAGAAAATTAGATTTGGAATTGACATACTATAAATTAGTGAATAATGGCTTGACCATAAATTAAAAACATTGGAGATGATTGAAAATAAGCATTAACACCTTAATTTTGATAATTTTTTTGGAAAGTATAAGATTAAAATTACAAGGAAAATGTAGAGGTAAAATTGTCTTTAAAACAATATAAGAAAATAGGTTATGCTACAACATTTTAGTTAGAACAATAATAACAAAATAACATCTATAAAATTTATAACCATATTAGATTTAGTGAAACAAATCGTTGTATTTTACTTTTGATGGTAAAAAATGAGATAACTACTTCTTTTTTTCATAATTTTAAAAAACAAACTATGAAATATTCTATTATCTAGTACAACCAATTATAATATGGAATGATGGTCAATATGTTGATCTATCATTGTTGATGAGTGGAACATGCCGTTAGTGCTCTAAATTGGTCTTGTAAGTGATTAAATCTAGTTAAAAGTGTTCTATATTGACATATTTGTTGATAAAATTATATCATTTATGTAATAATTTAATGTCATGGCAACCAGATCTAGTAGTAAAGAATTATATTTGAAATTGGCATATTAAAAAGTAGTTAATAGTGAGTTGACCAAAATTACAAGCTTTACTTCACCATAATATTGAAGATGATTGAAAAAAAAACAATTATTGACAACTTCAATTTTGATGTTCTTTATGGTAGGGACAAGGTTGAAATTAATGTGGAGGTAAAATTGTCTTACAAATAATATAGAGGAAAATAATAGGTTAGAATACAATATTTTAGTAAAAATGACTGAAGTCAAAGAAACTTATAAAATTTATTATCATATTAGTTTAGTGAAGTAAATCTTTTTCTTTTTACTATTGACATAAGAAATGAGGTAACTACCTTTTTTTTCATGATTTAAAGTAACCAACTACAAAAAATTCTATTATCTAGTACAACGAACTATAACGAGATTGGTGGTCAACATGTTAATATGTTTGCTGATGAGTAGATCATGACATTGATGCGTTGAATGGGTCTTGTAAGTGATTAAACATAGTTAAAAACATTCTATATTAGTATAGTTGTAAATAAGATTGTAATCATTTATGCAACGATATAATGTCATAACAACCAAATCGAGTAATAGAGAATTAGATTTGGAATTCGTATTTCAAATTTAGTAAATAATAAGTTACCATAAATCATAAGTATTACTTGACCATATATTACAAGCATTAGAGATAATTGAAAATGATCAGTGATGACCTTAATTTTAATAATATTTTGAGTAAGGCCAAGATTGAAGTTATAAAGAAAATATGGAGGTAAAATCATCTTAAAAACAATATATAAGAAAATAGGTTAGAATACCACATTTTAGTTAAAATGACATAATAGTTTTTTTTTTAAAGTAAACACAATAGTTAAAAATAACATTTATAAAATTTATTACCATATTGGTTTTTGGTGAAGTAAATTGGTTTTTGGTGAAGTAAATTTTTATCTTTTACCTTGTGTTAGCTTTATCCTAGTTTTGAAATGTCAAAATTGATTGAGCTAAATATGCTTTGAAATGAATGAAAGATGTTTTTGAATCTAAAGAATTCTCAAAGATGTTTTGAAGCTGGTTTTACAAAGAAAGATATCTTGAAATGCTGAGACTGATTGAATATGCTTTGAAAGTGAATAATAATCCTCTTAAACTTAAAGATATGCTCCTAAGCTTTCCTAAAAAGTTTTTGTTTTCAAACTTAAAGTGCCAATCTAAGAATTGAATTCTCAAAAGTAAAGATTTGATTCTTAAATGAGAAGAATGCAAAATTTATTTCTTTATTACAGAAAGAATCAATTCTGAAAATAAAAGAAGTTAGTTCTTAGCAAACAGAAACAGTGAAAAATCGATTCTGAAAAAAAAAAAGTCAGTTTTTTGAAAACAGAACTACTGGAATTGAGAAGAATCGATCCCTTAGAAAGCAAGAATCTATTTTAGGAGAATAGAATGCAAAACGCAAAAAAGAAAGAATCGATTCTCTGTATACCAAAAGTCAATTATGAGCGAAGAATGAACCAAAGAACACAAGTCTAGAGACAAAGAAGCAATTCTACATAAAGAAGATATTAATTCTTAAAGCACCAAAAGCAAAAATTAGAAACTTGGTGAATAAGAAAGAGATGGTGTGAATGGATAAGATTGAAGTGTCAAAAGTTATGTTGAAATTCAAATTTTGGCACCAATCAGTAGTGAAGAACTGAGACCTTGAGGAAGAAGAAACAAAATTCTCCAAAAATGCAAAAGTGTCAAACTTTAAACTAAGTTGCAGAAGAATTGACATCTTACGAAAGAAGAATCGATTCTCTAGAAACAAAAATTTCCATACTTTATGAAGAACCAACATCTCAATAATAAAAGAATCGATTCTTTAGAGATAGAAAGTTCCAAACTTCATGAAGAATCGACAACTCATGATTAAAGAATCAAATCTCCATGTGCGACAAAAATATGCAAGCTGATCAGAATATATGAAAGTTGATTCAAATTTCAGTCCAACGAGTAAGAAATCATAGGGCCTATAAATATAGACTTTAAGGAACTTAAAGGTGCGATCTTGAATGATTTTGAAAGATTTTGAAGAGCCAAAAAAAGGGAAAACAAGTAAGAAAGCAAAAAATAGAAAAAATCCTATATTTAAGTAAAGTAGAACCTAAAGATTACATTTTTATCATTCAGCTAATATTTTCGAGCCAAAACTTCTTTTCATTATTTATTTCTCTTGAGAAAGCTCTCATCTTTTTTAGCCTAAACATCATTATCAACCTTCTTAGAGGTTTTGAGCTACAGATTCTTTGAGAATCCACTATTGTATTGGTTACACCTCTATACAAAAAGTAAAGGGGTTTTACTTGTTTCTTAAAAACGCTGTGTCTTGTGTCAAGGTTATGCTTGAACCTGAAAATATAGTGTTTTGATTAAGGTTACACCTGATCCTATAAAAAGGCATGTTGTGAAGATTATATTTGATCTTGTTGAAAAGCATGTTGTGAAAGTTACACTTCATCCTGTTGAAAAGGCATGTTGTGAAAGTTACACTTGATCCTGTTGAAAAGGAATGTTGTAAAGGTTACGCCTGATCTTGTTGAAAAGGCAAATTGATAGTAGATTCGAACTCTTTGTACTATCAAGAGAGATGACCTAGGCATTGAAAGGTCGAATTTTTATAAAAATCCTGCTAATTACTTTTTATTTTTCTACATTTTATTTGCTTAGTTCATACTCTACTTTTGCTACTCTATTCCTTATATTTCCTCTACATTTTCAAAGTTATTTTAAAAGGGGAGACTTTTTAATTTATAACCATTTCACCTCCCTTTTATTTATTTACTTTTACCTTATCTTCCTAACACCTTGGATAATAACAAATGAGACAAGTACTCCTTTTTTCATAATTTAAAAACACAAATTACAAAAATATTCTACTATCCAGAACAACTAGTGTAATAGGGATTGGTAGTCAACATGTTGATATGTCATTGTTGATGAGCAAAACATGTCATTTTTTTTTTATAATTAAGGAAAAGGGGATTTAAACCTCACTCTTTAGGTAGGGGGTTCATGTACCAATCAATTTGCCAAATGGTCGGATGCGAGTAAAACATACTATTGGTGCACTAAATTGAACTTGTAAGTGATTCGATCTAACGTCCTTTTAGATTGACACAATCATTGATAAGGTTATATCATTTATACAGCAATCTAATATCACAATAATAAAATCGAGTGGTAAAGAATTAGATTTGGTATTGACATAAAACAAATAAGTGAATAATGACGTGACCATGAATGACGAGCATTACTTGACCATAATTCATAAGCATTAGAGATGATTGAAAATGATTATTGATGAATTTAATTTTGATTATTTTTTGGGCAAAGACAAGATAGAAATTACAAAGAAAATGTCCTAAAAATGATATAAGAAAATATGTCATAATACTATATTTTAGTTAAAAATGACAATAGTAAAAATAACTAGATTTAACCCCGCGACTACGAGTTAATTAAATCTTTTAAGTAATGATTGTAAAAAATTTTCTTAAGAAGAATAGTAAAAGATAAATGGTTGTATTACTGATGATTTAGTTACAAGATAATTATAAGTTTTGTGTGATTTATAAATAAAGAAAAAGCATTAATAGAAAATAGAAAAATTGTATTTATTGATAGCTTTAGTCGAATTACGACAATGCTATATCTCTCGAAGAGTTTTCAATTCACATGTAATAGAAGTTTTGACAAAATAAAAATTGCATATCTGTATTGTTTTGAGATAACATTGTAAAATAGACAAATGTTACACAATTTGTCTTTCATAGCTTGAAAAGAGTATTGTAACATATCAAATATGGTAATTGGCAATAATTTATAAATGAAATAGTTAGAATAAAAAAAATAAAGAACCATTGATGTAATATTTTTTGAAAAGCCTTTCGTCATTTCAAGTCCTGTAACAAGTGTACCTGAAGAAGGCAAATCCAAAAAAGAATGAAAAAATAATATTATTAATGTAGCAAATGTTTAATACTGTTTCAATATTTACAATGCTTTAGAAATCCTTGGATAATAAAGAGATCAAAAAACTGATATAGATGGGTGTAAATGCAGCATCTGTTGCAATAGTAAGTGAATAATAAACAAATAAGTAAAACATTACACTTTTAGTACAAATTCACTAAAAACTAAGAAACTATAGATTATATAATGAAGAAAATAAGCAAAGTGTAGTTTCTTGATTCTTTTACTTGTACATTCACTAACATTCAATTAAAGAGTTTGCAAAAATTAAAAGGTCATAATATAGAATTTTAGTTGAACATAAAAAGTAACATATAAGCTTTTATCCAATATAAAATACCTAAACTTTTAAAACTTTATCAAAAAAAATAAACAAATAAGAGCTTATCTTTACAATGCATGTTCTATAAAAGAACCACCATTCTTTGTGTTTTTGTAAAATATATAAAACTTACATTAGATACTTTCAATACCAAAGAAATAATTATATCAAATACATTAATGGATGAAAAAATAATACAAAAATATATTGACAAAAGATAATAATAAATTTATAAAATCATAATTATAAATCAAAGATAGCTAATGGTATGAGAAGTCAAAATTGAAAAAAAGAAAATATAATCTATGTGAAAATATTGCAAGAAAGTATTAACATACATGAATCCTGAAAGTGATTTCGGGATATAAAAATGTCTTTACAATGTTTCACAGCACTCTAAACCCAAGTTCACCATTGATCATGTACATTAGGTTAAGAGTTTACAAAAATTAAAAGAGCATAACATACAGTTTGAGTTAAACATAAAAGGTAATACAAAAGCATTCATCCAATATCGAGCACCTAAACTCTAAAAGCTTTAGTTAAAAATACAATATAAAAAAGAGTTTATCTTTATAATGAATATTGTGTAAAAGAAACAACATTGTTTGTGTTCCTGTAAAATATATAATACTAATGTCAAATACTTTTGATATCAAATAAATGATTATATCATATACATTAGTGTATGGAAAAAATAATACAAAAATATTGTCAAAAGATAATAATAAATTTATAAAATGAAGAGAAATAATTACCATTTGATTTAGATGTTGATACATGGTTGTGCAATATATGATACTTTATTTGCATTGTTCAATAAAAAAATGAGTATTTGAATCATTGATCATGATTCTGATAATTGTCATCCAAACTAAATTATTTAACCTGAATAAGCTTAAATCTTTCACATGCTTATATTATAATTCATATAAGACACCAATAAATGGAACAAAACACAAAAACAAAAAAAAATATAAAAATGAAAAGTATAATAATTTGAAAATATTAGCAACAAAAAAATATCAAATACAAAAACGTAAAACACAAAGAACAAAAAATCAAACCAATATCAACCAACAGACTCATCCTTCATGAACATAGTAATACAAATAAGTTAAAACAGAAAAAAAAATGATAAAAATATTGAAACATCAAGATATAGAATAGCCACATTAAAACTTTCAACCACTGAAGACAGGAAACTCTACTGATAGCAACGAATCCACCTGATCTCATTGACACCTACAAACACAAAATTAAAACATATTAAGGATTGATAAAAGCAAAACATATAAAAAAAATACCTACATAAATCAAGACTTAACTTTTCTTGGCAATGTTTAGGTTCAGTAAGATCAATTAATATAAAATTAGGTTTTGGGATTTTCATTGAAACTAAATCTTGACACGGTTAATAGAGGTAGTGCGAGAAAATTGAAAATCTTCAAACATTTTCTGATTGTTTTTTCTTTCTAAGCAAGGTGGCAAGTGGTATTAATCTCCCAATTCATTAAATTACAACTAATAATTCACAACCTACCATCCCACATATAACTTACAATGCAAAATATCACAAAAAATATGAATAGAAATTAACAATAAAACTTGCATTATAATTTACTGACAAACACACATTTCATCATGAAACAGTGTAACAAATTAAGCATGCATCAAGAAAGCCAAAAGACTAAACCAACAACATACTAGCAAAAGAAAGGATTGCTAAAGGAAAAGCACTTGACAATTTCACGATTTCAAGGCATGGATAATTTTGGAAGCATTCAAATAGAAATATATTAGGAAAGCATTAGCTGTTGTTGCCTTTGAACATGATCCGACGGAGGATAGATGTATTTTGTAGGCAAAAATGGGTCCAATGATGATGTCAACCTCACTGGAAACATGTTAGGAATGGGAGGATCCCACACGATTCGTTGAGTTTAAAGAAATTGGAGGCTTGAAAGAGGCCATGAAATGGGGTAAACTTTAAGAAAAGATGAGCAGATCGTGGGTTCTTTTTGGAGCGACAATGAGGAAAGAGAGAAAAAGAACGGGAGAGAAACAGAAAGAGAAATGAATAAAAAAGGCAAAAAGATCAAAGACTCATTGAACAAAGAGACAGGAAGTAGAAAAACCCAAATCCTCCCTCAGAAATGCAAAAATCACAAAAAAACCATCCCAAAAACACCCTCATGCAACAAGTAATTTACAATTCCACGTGTCAAATGTTAAAGGCTCTTTGTAGGCTAAAATCATAGTACTTTAGATAACTATAAAATTTATTTCCATACTGGCCTCAGTGAAGTAAATCTTTATCTTTTACCTTTGATAGTAACATGTGAGATGACTACACTTTTTTCAGAGTTTAAAGAGACAAACTACAAAATATTTAGACATAATACTTAAAAAAACTTATAAATTATTCAAAAAAATTCAAATAAGCTATTATTATTCTACTATGTTGAATCAAGCCAATATACATTTATTTTAACTCAAATAGTCCTTTATGACTAATAGTTAACTATTTGTCATTAATCAAAATGTCATTTATTATATTATACTCACGTGATGGTGATGTGGTATTGAAGTGGAAAGTGAAAGTTATATGGTCATGTCATCATGTCATATCAACATGTCACGTCACCATTCGTTATGATATGTTAGCATGTCATTTCAATGCCACATGACATAAAACAAGTGACATTTTGACTAACAACAATTAATCAACTATTAGTTACAAAAACTTATTTAACTCAAAATAAAAGTAAATTGAGACTTGATTAAACGTAATAAAAAATAAGAATTTATTTAAATTTTCTTGAATAATTAAATAATTTTTTTAAGTATTATGTCGAATATTTACTATTTAGCCAGCCAATTGTAATAAGGATTGGTAGTCAACATGTTGATATAGGGATGTCAATGGGAACGGTACCCTTTATTTTTGGGTACCTTAATCCTAACTTTGTTATTTGATAGGATACTTGAATCCTCTAAATACTTGATTAAGTTTTTGTATTGTTACCTGAATTTGTACTCGTATCTATATCCATACCCGAATATTCTAAACATTACTCGTTAAATACATATGCCCATTAAATACTTGATTAAAACAAATTTAAAAATCAATTTTTATGTATATTATTAAACAAAACTAAGCTAATAAATTAAAATTTGAAATCAATATTTAAGACAATTAATGAATGTTAGTAATACATTAATTATAAGAAATTTATAAAAAATAATATATATTACTAAAGTTTAATAATAAAAATAATTATTTATAATCAAGTTTGAGTAATAGGTATCCAAAGGTCCCTACCTGAACCCTACTCAAACTCATGACAAGTAGTAGTATACTACCCAAGTTGTACTTGAACTTGATTATAAGGTACCCTAATACTATTTAATCGGGTTGAGTAATGTGGGGTATTTGATTATAAGATACCCATTGACATTCTTATGTTGATCTGTCATTGTTAATGAGCAAAACATGTCATTGGTGCATTGAATCCTTCTTGTAAGTGATTAAATCTAGTTAAAAACATTCTAAACTAGCACAACCATTGATAAGATTATATCATTTATGCAACCTCTAATGTCATAACAACCAAATCAAGTTGTAGAGAATTAGATTCGGAATTTGCATATAAAAAATTTATGAATAATGAGTTGACCATAAATCACAAATGATTACTTGACCATAAATCACAAGCATTGCAGATGATTGAAAATGATCAGCAACAGCCTTAATTTGAATGATTTTTGGTGCAAGGACAAGATTGACATTTCAAGGAAAATGTGGAGATAAAATGTCTTAAAAACAATATATAAGACTATAAGTTAGAATATAGCATTTTAGTTAAAAATGACGGTCGTAAAAATAATGGTTGTAAAATTTATTACCATAGGTTTTTGTGAAGTAAATCTTTATCTTTTACTTTGATAGTAACAAATAAGATAACTACTCTCTTTTTATAATTTGAAAAGACCTACCACAAAATATTCTACGACATAGTATAATCAGCTCCAATAGTGATTGTCTGTCAACATGTTAATTTGTCATTGTTAATGAGTAGAACATGCCAATAGTGCACTGAATTGCTTTTGTAGGTGATTAGATCTAGTTAAAGGCATTCTAGATTGACGTAGTCGTTGATAAGATTATATCATTTATGAAACAATCTAATGTTACAATAACCAAATTGAGTAGTAAAGAATTGGATTTTGAATTCACATATAAAAATTATTGAATAATGAGTTAACCATAAATCGCAACTATTGGAGATGATTGAAAATGATCATTGACGACAATAATTTAGATGATTTTTTAGGCAGGGATAAAGATAGAAATTATAGCCAAAATATGGAGGGTAAGGGATACCTTAATTTTTTAGGTAGTCTAGAACACAACATTTTACTAAAAAATGATAATATCTTTTTCTTTTGATGGTAGCAAATGAGATTACTATTTTTATTTTCACAATTTAAAAGGACTCACTAAAAATAATCTACTATCTAGCATAATCAACTGTAATAGAGATTGATGGTTAACATATTGATCTGTCCTTGTTGATAAGCAAAGATAAATTATTGATTTAGTGGAAAAGGTACTCAAAGAAAGATTATATGAGTAATGCATCAAAAGTAAAGATATTGAGCAAAAGATCATGAAATTATGGCTACTTCTAAAACAACATAAATTATCAAAGAGAAAAAAAAAAGGTAAAAAGGTTGTTGCATAAAATCTATTTTAAAGCAAATTAAATCGCTAAATGTAAAATATTAAGAAGAATATGTTTTCTAGAGTTACTATGCTAAAAACGGATATTTGTAAAGACAAATTAGAAAATTTGAAATAGTCTATAGTTAATATTAATCTTGTAAAGTTGTACCTTACAAATATTAAAATCTTTTGAGTAATTACGTTCTCGTGTTCTTGTTAAATTATTTTTTTAAGTTTAATATGTTAAGTTATCTTAATTTAGGAAATTGTATTTCTATTTTAAGAGTTATATTTTATGTAGATTTGTCTAGTCTAAAAATATTTATATTTATTTAAATTATTTTTACTAATTGAAATTTTTTTTATGTGGAGCTATCTTAGTCCAAAAAATTGGTACTTTTATCTGTTTTTATTTTTTAAAAAATATATATTATCATTAAAATTCATATGAATTTTAGGTTATTTTTTTAAACCTTTTAAAAATTATTTTTTAAATATGGAAGTAGCATCAATTTAATATAATTTTGATATTTTTTTTTGTAATTCTCCTCTTTTGGGCCTCCAGAGTATTGGCCCATTTCAGTTTGGATATACATATATATACAAACATGTTAAAAGTACATTTTAAGCCTACACCGTCAGATTGCTAGGGTTCAGTGAACAGCCGTCAGATCTAAACCAGAAGCAGTATATAAATATGCTGCAGTCGAGAAAAACCCTAAAAAGAGGGCTAAAGCGGTTCATTCTTCTTTGCGCCGATCCTCCACCATCTCTCTCTCCCCAGCAACCTCCAGCCGAAGGTCCTCCGCTTATTTCCTTTCATTTCTTCTTCTCATTTTTTCATTTCCTTGTTATAATAATTTGACATTTTGGTTTGTATTTGCATGAAATTTCAGGTAAGTCATGGTTAAGCATAACAATGTTATACCCAATGGCCACTTTAGGAAGCACTGGCAGAACTATGTGAAAACTTGGTTCAATCAGCCAGCAAGAAAGGCCAGAAGAAGGATTGGTGGGTCTTTTGTCACTTTGGGTTTTCTGTTTTGTTTTCCTGTTAGAGAATTAGTAGCTAAAATTGACGTGTAATGGGGTTTTGGATTTCCAGCAAGGCAAAAGAAGGCAGTAAGGATCTTTCCAAGGCCAACTTCTGGGCCTCTTCGCCCAATTGTTCATGGCCAGACTTTGAAGTACAACATGAAATTGAGAGCTGGCAAGGGTTTCACTCTTGAAGAGCTTAAGGTATACTGTTTTATGTTCTCCATTTCTCTTTCTTTTTATTTGTTTTGCAATTTTGGGTTATTTTTAGAAGGCCTCGATCTCTTAAGTGTAGTATTTATTCTTACTAGTTGTAGAACCTTGATTTAGGTTTTAGGTTTTTTCTATTTTTTATTTTTAGAGATTTGTGGATTTGACTTTTGATAAACTTCCTTTGAACTGCTAACACTAATTTCAAGTGATTAAAGAAATATTTTGTTTCTCTGTCTGTGAGAACTGTAAATATTATTAACACCTTTATTGGCAATCAAGTTTAAAATTGAACAGTTAAGAATTAAAATGATCAATGAATTCTGCCGGTGCTTTTATAAATGTGTATATGGATCCGTATTGCAGATATGTTGGATGATGTGTAATTCCCGCCCTGCTGTAGTTTGCATGTGCTTGTAACGAATGTGACACTCATCTTATTTTCTAATCAGGCTGCTGGTATTTCAAAGAAACTTGCACCTACCATCGGTATTGCAGTTGATCACCGCCGTAAGAACCGGTCACTTGAGGGTCTTCAAGCCAATGTTCAGAGGCTTAAGACATACAAGGCCAAACTAGTTGTCTTCCCAAGACGTGCTCGCAAGTTTAAGGTAATTTTATATGGCCTATCTGCGGTGATTAATTGTTAAATCCTTTATCTTGTTTAGTGCTTTTTAACTTTATTTATTCTGTGTTCCTCTAGGCTGGTGATTCTACAGCCGAGGAGCTTGCAACTGCAACCCAAGTGCAAGGACCATACATGCCTATTTCTCTGGAGAAGCCTTTTGTTGAGCTTGTGAAGGTGACAGAGGAGATGAAGTCATTCAAGGCCTATAACAAGCTCCGTGTTGAACGAATGAATGAGCGCCATATTGGTGCCAGAATGAAGAAGGCAGCTGAGGCTGAGAAAGAAGACAAGAAGTAAGGTTGCTTTTTGAGGGCTTTGTTTTGGTTATTTGACTTGTTAAGACATTAGTTTTGTTTTCATATTATCAGTGAGTTGAAACAGGTTTAGAAAACCTTTGGTATTACGTATGTAATCCTGTTTTGGTGAATTTTATTAAATTGAGAAGTTTTTTGCAATTCCTTATTAATTGGTGTTGGCGTTATGAAATTATTGGTTGGTTGTTTGTTTTGTTCTTATAAGCTGGTGATTTGGGTAATTGGTTTGTTGTTAGATGCATCATTTGGACTCTTGATAAACAGGGTTGGCATGGATGTATCCTATTAAACGTCATCAGTTAGATCGTTGGATGGTAATAGAATGTGTAAATTTGTTAATTTAATTACTAAGGTTAAAAAGAAACGATTCCTGGACGTGATTTCAAATGGAGCGGGATGAACAGCAGACCAATAGGATATGCTTCGTTGTTCACTTCCCCAATCGAAATCTAAGTTACCGATCTGAAGTGATAGAATCTCCTATACGTTACAATAGCGCAAGATCAATGAAAGCACCTGAATCTTTGTCAAATGCTAGGAGTCAAACTGTGAACTTGTACAGGGCCAGAAGCACAGCTTTGAACTTTGTTGATGTGAGGCAGTAAAATGGAGGTTGCAGAAAACCCCATCATTCGTTTTTGGTGCTTTATCCATTTTAACCCTTCGTATCATGAACAAGCTTATCAACTTGCTTCCAAAGAGTACGTAGATAATGATTTAGTGAAGTGAGAACCTAATAATATTTGAATTCAAGTTAAATTTCAAATGCTTAACCAAAGTTGGCTCAGTGAGTTGCGAGGATTGATGTTCTGTCTTTATAGGTGTGCCCCTACTTGGCGTCGATGGCCGCCCTGTAAGTTTGTTCTTGAACTTTATTGAGGACTTAATATCCATATGACGTACAATAGAATTTACAAATGTAATCTTCTGGCCAAAGTAGAAGAAATATATTCCAGCCAAGGATTTTGAAGGTTTAGTTTGGAGTGGCGTCTTCGGAATTGCAATGCCTTTAGCAATAAGCATAAGAGAATGCCTATCTTTTGCTCAAAGTCTTTTCTCCTCCCATGGATTATTATCGTTTGCTTCGTGTTCATGTGCATGCCAAATCATCATGATATGGCTTTCCAGAGCTTTCAAAACCAAATTATTTGAATGCGTGTAATACGTGTGCAACTTCACAGAGAAGCTTTAAGAAACTTAAGATGGATCTGCCACATCCCTGAAGCTTCAATTCTGTACGGGGATGACTTTGAAAAATGCAAGAATGCAGATATAATGTTTAACACTCCGTGAAGTTAGGTCCTTTCCTACATGCATTACTGTTTCCTGGAACATTTTCGCTAGCATGGTTTTCAGGATTCTAGATGAGAGGATACCAGACCAAGTGCTCTTCGACTTTGAGTGGAAAGCAAGCAAAACAAAAGTGCAAGACCTCAAAATTTTTTCCCTATTTTCCTCCATCGCCAAGCAAGCATATATTCTAACTAGCTAAAAGAAATGCAGTCCATTTATTCCTAGCATATCTGTATGTTAGTGCGACACTACCAACTATTGGCTTGGAATCTTCTTTAGTTTCCCTACGTTGATAATTCCACTTTCTGGCCAGCTTCTTTTGCTCCATTCTCCTTTTCCCTGTTAACTAAACGTCCTTGGCCCGTCAACATTCTATATTTATGCACCTAGTTCATCCCCAAAGAGTTGCTCATCTCAGTCAGTACTCTCAAGCTTTGCTTAGAGCCATGGATGCAAGGGGGCACTATCTAAGATTGCTCAATTCGGTCGTATGCATTTCCATTTTACCCACCATTCTCTTCACTCGCTGTGGTATGTAAATTCCCTCCAATCGTATATATCCTTTATTTTTCTCTTTTTGAGTCTGATTCAATTCCAAGTTTTTGATACATCTACATGAAGGATTTTTCCTCTAAACATATTTACACTCTCTAAGGTTTAATGTAGTTTGTTAGAGTGTTATTATTTGCACTATATATATGGTTCATAAAATTGTTTCTTGTGTCTTGTTTTTTATTAGATGCCAGAATTATGGTTCACATATGGAAGCAGCAAGGCTCAAAGCTCCAGAAAAGTCCAATCAGCGAGTTGATTAACAAACTAAAAATAACAAATCGTGTCAACTCCAATGTTGATCCATATACCATAAACTCACCTTTCTATTTACCACCTTTTGACTCACTATCACCACTTCCTCAGCCTGACCACTCTCCTCCCTTTTATCAGTACCCTCCATTCACCCCACAATCACCTTCCATCCCTCCGCCATCTCCAATGAGCTACGGACTGGCAACTCCTCCACCACCTAGTAACATCCACACCCCTCCAGCAAATCCCCCTGAACATGGGCTCAGTCCACCTAGCATTTTCCCAAGTCCTCCTCAACATCAGCCTAGCCCACCAAAACATGTTCCCAACCCCCCTAAGCATGTTCCAGGCCAACCCATTTATGAACCGCCAATGGTGAACCCACCTCCTTTGGGGCCGCCTCCTCCAGGCAAAGGGTCAAAGTCTGGTGTTTGGTGTGTTGCTAAGCCGACAGTGCCTGATCCGATAATCCAAGCAGCCATGGACTATGCATGTGGGTCTGGTGCAGATTGCAAGGCAATCCAGCCGAATGAGGCCTGCTTTCAACCCAATACATTGATTTCGCACGCTTCATATGCTTTCAACAGCTACTGGCAAAACACCAAGGGGACAGGTGGAACTTGTGACTTTGGAGGGACTGCCATGCTTGTAACCGTTGATCCTAGTAAGTTTGATTTAATGTCACAATCTCTACTTCCCAATATGCAAATAGAAATATAATTCCAAAGATTTATTCATCTTTTTGTGTTTCTTTTTCTTAAAATACTTGGTTAACTTTAACATATGCATTTGCTCATTTTAATAACATTTTTGTAATGAAAAATGTGACAGGTTCTGAGAAGTGCCAGTTCAGCTACAGTTGATTGCTGAAGACAGAAAGCCCCAGTTTAAAAGACCAATCAACCCTCAAGTCCACTGCTTTCTATTTCAGGAGTTTGAACCAGCAGTACTTTTGCTAGACGTGATTCTATGTATAGATGTAGCATTTTGGCTGTTGCACTACTTAGCTGAAACTGTTAGCTTGTTTGCTTCCTTCTGTGAACCGGATAGAGTTTGAACTATAGTATTTTTATATGATGTATAAACAAGTCCCGGGCAATTTATATTTTACAGCATAATGTATAAACAAAAACCTGCAATATTCTGAGACACAGAATAATGTGGAATAGACTTATTCCCAAAGTTTCTTTGCTGCTCAAGCTAGACATAAACACTAAATTTATTGATTAGGCATTGGCATTTTTCAAAAACTTCATACTATCTTAAAGCACAGGGCAATTAGTTTCATTGATCAATTTCATCATTCTAATTATTGAATTCAATTTTAATCATATCAATTAAGTTAAGTATACTAGTTTTAAAATATTTATTTAAATTATGTTTCTTATTGAAATGTGGTATTGGTACATTAATCTGATTTACATGTTTATTGTCAACTGTGCCAAATCAAATAAGTTTATCATCCTTAGCCTATAGCTAAGTCAAAGCATCAAACTAAGTTGTTTATTTTATAGAACAATGTAGTTTCAATTCAAAGAAGAAATTAAATGTTTTCAAGGAAGGAAACAAAGAGAATTTTTTTTTCTAAAAATGGCTGAAAAAATAAACTTCTAGATTTTCAAGAGTAACATATACCTTTGCACTCACCAAGCAATAGCTACTTATTAGAGATTTTCTTGTGCATAACTTTCAACCTGTTAATTTGCATTTGTAAAATTGATTAAACTTATTACAATGATGAAAAAAAAAGAAAAGATCAAGAAGTAAATTAAGAAATCCCAAGACCAATCACATTAGTAATTAAAATATGAGGAAATTGTGAGAAATAGATATCCTAATAAGGTGATTTCAGAAATAACCACTTATATAAAGTTATCTGTTTTTAGCCAAAATAAAGTTTGAGTAGACCAAAATGTCCTTAAAAACATCATTTCAAATTAGGGTCCTGATATCTCCCTCCCGCCAAAGAGAAAATAGAAATAAATAAATACTCAGCTGTTTGAGCTCGTTCATTTTTCTCTCTCAACTGTCTCAACTCTGTCAACTCTCTGTTGAGCACCATCGTCATCAGCTCTTTGAACTGTATGAGCTCTGTCAACACTCTGTTGAGTACCATCGTCATTGGGCTGTAGTCTATCTCTTGGCATCTGGTCATATTATCTTAGATTAACAGACCCTATAGCAGAGATGACATCAAGGTATGTTATTGGGTTTATTACTGCAACACTAAATTTCTGAAACATTTGGTGTAAATTAGAACATGGATTAGAAACATTGCCCAAATTTGTTACACGCCATGTATCTATAACATGTGTTAGCATTATTTTAGCGTGTCACGACATTGGTTATTTTAAGGCAGTTCGTGTAACGAGTTAATAATTACACTGATTGACGTGTCACACGTCATGAGTATTTTAGGCCAGTTCGTATAATGACACAGTAATTATAGTGATTGGCATGACAGTGTTGGCATGTTACAACATTTTATGTTATATGCATGGCGTGTTACAACATTTTACGTTATCTGCATGGCGTGTTACAACATTTTACATTATATGCATGGCGTGCTACCACATGACTGACAAATTCTAGAACACGGCATGTCATGTAATGTGTTAAATGATTGACAAATTATTGTTGTTTTCAAAATTTCAGTGGGGTTCCAATTGTGCGATATGTGATAAAACACTGTGGTTAGTGGGTGGATGGTATTTACAAGGGTGGTGAGTCACGAATGCTGGGAGTTAGGAGTGATTTGTCGTTTGTGGGATTGATGAAGCTGGTTGAAGATGTTGTTGGGGTAAACTCAGAAATTGAAGAGATTGAGTTACATGCATTGATTAGTACACCCAGAGAGCTATCACGACCAATTATCAAGGACAATAAGGATGTTGCATTAATTCTGCTAGAACAGAGGAATGTTCCGGTTGTGTATGTCAGCATTAAGAGACGCCAAACAAATGTTATGTCACATGAAGAAGCTGAACAACATGTTAATTAACTCAATCAAACTGAGATATACAATGCTTCACATATACCATAGTATTCGGTCTGTAACCCACAACAATGGCAATTGACGTATGCATAAGAGTTTGTGCAGCCCGGTAGACACACGACATTCATAGAACAGTTGGCTGCACAATTTCGATCAGGATGTGCATCGAACCAATTAGTTACTTGTGTCCAACAAATGTAATGATCGGGTGAAACTGTACAGGGTGTAATGGCATTTTCAAATGAGAATGTAACACTTGAGGACAACACTACGACGTTGGAGGGTGACACTATGACGCTCGAGGATAATACTGCATCTGATGTGGGAAATGAGGATTTGTTCTCTGCCGGTGAAGATAAATTTGATGACAATTCGGATTATAGGCCTGATGAGAGTTCAGATGAGGATTGACTTTATGATAGTGACATTCCAATTTGCAATAATGTTGAAGGTGAAATGGAACCTGTTGGAGGTGTTGATGTAGGAGATGTTCAGTGTGATGACCCCATATACAATAACCCCATCGTTGATGAGAACGAGATTCGTTCCCCTAGTACATTGCTCTATGACAGTTATCAAGAAAGGGAAAATGTAGGGATATCTCGTACGTGGGTAATTCTAGGTACAGAAAGGTTCTCTTTCCAAACAATTACAATTGAGGAGTCGACATGTGCCGATGATCGCTTATACAAAGGAAGAATATTTTCCTCGAAGGTCGAGCTGAAACGAGCTTTGAACATGTTGGCTCTAAAAGAGCAGTTTTGGATAAGAGTAAAAAGGTCATGTAAAGCTCGTTATGAGGTTGGTTGCAAGGACAAGGCATGCAAGTTTAGTGTGCGTGCAACGAAGTTACCTGAAAGAGGAGAATATTGACAAGTTCGGACGTTCCACAAAGTACACACGTGTATTGTAGATGGTTTGCAAGGGCGATTTGCAATTACGAGTGCGAAGATAATTGGTGAACTTATGTCACACAAGCTTCAAGCTAATGGAGTAGCATTGAGACCTAAAAACATAATTGGTGAGATGAAGGTTTAGTGGGGATTGGAATGCCTGTATGGTAAGGCTTGGCAAGCGAGGGAGTATGCAGAGAGACTTGTTTTCGGTACTCTAAAGGAGTCATTTCAATTACTACCCTCGTATTTTTATATGTTGGAATAAGAAAATCCTGGCACAGTCATTGTAATGGCTACTGATGAGGCAAGAAGATTCAAATATTATTTATGGGCATACGGGGCTTGTATTTAGGGATTTAGGGATGTAATGCGTCTTATGGTTGTAATTGATGTAACACATCTGAAAGGCAAGTTTAAGGGTGTTTTGTTTGTCACTGTACGCAAAGATGCGAACGAATGTGTATATCCAGTTGCGTTTGGCATCAGCCATGTTGAGGACAAAGACTCGTGGACGTGGTTTCTTAGCAAGCTGCGTGATGCGATTGGTTATCCTGAAAATACTATGTTCATTTTTGATCAGCATCTCGGTATTAAGAAAGCAATCCAAAATGCATACCCAGAAGCACACTACAGTTTATGCGGGTACCACTTGAAGAAAATCTTTAAAAACAAGTTCAAGTGTGACGACGTTTCTATGATTTTCACCCTTGTTTGAGATTGTTATAAGGTTTCTGATTTCAACAAATATATGAACTAGCTCAAGCAGATGCACGCGAGAGCCCACGCTGACCTTATGAGAATAGGCCTTGAGAGATGGGCACGTACCTATTTACCGGTAAGGTGATACCAAATGATGACATCCAACATTGTGGAATGTGTTAACTCATACTTGAAGCATGCAAGACAAATGCCAATCACTGTTTTGATCGAGTTCATCAGAGACATGTTCCAATGTTTGTTCCATGACCAGTACGAGGAGGCCGTCAAGATGACCATGCCCCTCAGCCCTTGGGTTTCCAGGTAGTTGAGCAAATGGTTCAGTGATGCACATCGCTTTGTAGTTAAACCTATCAATTGAGTGAAATTCGAAGTTAAAGATGGGAAGATGGATGGACTTGTAAACCTGTCCACGAAGACGTGTTCATGTTGTGAGTTCCAAATAGATTTCTTCCATGCAGCCATGCCATTGCAGCAATAAGGTCAGAATATCTTTATTTCTTATTTGAACCCTATTTGACATAGTATTTACATTGTGCTTGAACATTAAGTTCATTGTATTTTTCGGTAAATGAAAACATGAAGCCATTGAATTTTGCACTAACTACTACAAGACAACCATTTTGGTGGAGGGTTATACGGGGTCCATTCGCCCGATAGGGCATCCTAGTGAGTGGGACATCTTCCCTCATGTGAAACAAATTGTCGTCTTGCCACTACCTTGGCGAGGCTAAGCGGGAAGACCTAGGAGGAGAAGGATTCCATCGGCCGGTGAAGGCAATCGAGCACGGAGATGTTCACAATGCAAGAGGTACGAGCATAACAGACAAAATTGCTCATCCCCATTTGCAGTTTCATCCATAAATCTGGCACCATCTCCAAGTCAATCGGCGCCTCTACAAGCGCGTCAATCAAAAACATGTTTAAGTTGCAAACAAATCGGTCACACACGCAACAACTATCTAATACGAAGGACAATGTCTGAAAACGTAAGGTATCTTGTGGATGAAGACAACTTGTCAGCCTAACTAAATGTGTAACCCATGTGCAATACCTTTGTCATAATTTGCTTTTGCAGTATCTTACATTCATTCATATTTGATTTGTGTTTGTTAGTTTCCTCTTGTAGATAAGTCTTTATTTTTTTTATTAATTTTGCAGATATATTATTTGAGTATTCATTTAATTTTGTCCATAGTTTTGAACACTGAATAGACTTTTGAAGTCCTTATACTGTTACCATTTTCTCACATTTTATTACGACTTGTATTAAACAATTAATGATTTAATTTAATTCCTTTATATTTCATTTGATTTAACCTTTTATATTCTTACAATCAAATCTCTTAAGAGATATACAATTAATTCATCTAACTTTAGTAGTTTTCTAAATTCTAATATTCAATTTGTTTTTGTAATTTTTTAATTACAACGTTTATTTTATCTTATTAATACCTCCATATAAAACTTTAAGCCAATCACTTAACAAATGATAATAATATTGTACCAAGGAGTTTACTTCAAAGGATACAAGTATAGAAAGAGAAAATTTTTGACTAATTAAAAACATATCATATGAAATTTAAGATTAAAACACATGACTTGACCAAACAAATTAAAAAAAATTTATGGATCATCCAATCAAATTTCATCTATGAATCATCATAATTATTTTTTATTAAATTAAAACATTTTAAAAATAAAATTGAAATATAAAGACGAAAATGAATGAAAAAATATATTATGCTAAGCTAATAAAAGAAATGCCACATGGTATTCTTGATCATCTGGTGTGGGGGTTGAGATTAGGCTATAATTGGTAGATGTCAATGACATCTTGTGGTGACACGCTGAGTGGAAGCAGATACTAGGCGTGACATGTTGAGTGCATGCAAATTTCTATGGTGACATGTTGACTTCTCACAGTATTGTGGGGTGACACGGCACGCCCCAATTGTGATGGCACACTGAGTGGAAATAGATACTTGGCATGACACGTTGAGTGCATGTAGATTTCTGTGGTGACACGTTGACTTCTTGCAGTATTGTGGGGTAACACGATACGCCCCAATTGTGGTCACACGCTGAGTGGAAGCAGATACTTGGCGTGACACGCTGAGTGCCTGTAGATTTCGGTGGTAACACGCTAACTTCTTACAGTACTGTGGGGTGACACGGCATGCCCCAATTGGGGTGACACACTGAGTGGAAGCAGATACTTGGGGTGACACGTTGACTTGTTCTAGTATTCAGGGGTGACATGCCATGCCCCAATAAGGTGACATGCCATGTGGTCGCAGTATTAATTTAAATGCACTGTGTTTGAATTGAGAAAGAAAAAGTAATCTATAAAATGTATGAATATTAAAATTAATAAAATTAATTGTATATACAAAAAAAATGTACAGACAAGCACCGATATGTTTAGGTTTCACTCTCACAACTGTTGAAAAAAAATTTCTAGAGCGTATTGGCGACGCATATTTGCAATCATATTCTACTTAACTCTGATCGATTCTAATTGCAAAATATTGTCAATGTATCCTATCATGAACATACCGCAGCTGATACTATCATTCTATCGATGCAATTTAGTTTTTGGCAAATGAATTTCCAATGGCATCGGCGTCGAATCTCGTGTCTTTCGACATGTTTTGTTGAAATAACCGGCTTGGTGGCAAATAATTGGCATAATTGTCATAAGAGGTGTCATTTGAGCCACACGCACTCCGTTGTCCTTAGCATCCAAAGTTTTTGCAGAGTCCACCACCTTGATAGTCCATTTCACCAAATCGATCTTTGCTACCACCCAATGCCCACCCACATTGCAAGGCGCGAGGATGAAATCGACATCTTCCCATTTTTTGCTGTATGTTCGGCTTCTCACCCTCCATGTACCCTCGCAATTCATCTGGAATTTCCATAGTCGATTGGGTATCTTCAGTTGGAAATGTGGTGTGTAGCATATGGATGGTGTCCTATGAAGCATGTATACATTAGCTTACACTTAATACAATAAAAAACTTAGTATTTTCAGAATTTAAAAATTTTAAAATAAACTTACGAAGAATATCGTGTCAACCACACATGCACGGGTAGTGTACAACTTCAACTTTGGCCTTGTCATCCGCTTACAAAGTACGCTGAGGCATGCATCTATATGTTCACTAGTCATTTCTTCTTTAAGATCCTCTAATGTTGTGAAAAAGTCAACCCCTTGATCCCTTAAGATTCCATGTTACGCCTACATATGTAATAGAATGAGCTTGGAAAGCCTTGGTGGATTAATGTTTCATTAAAAAACAATATTTACAATGTTATTTATGAGCTTACCTTGTGTACTCGTCTTCCTTGAAAGCTTCGTACGCTTTAATCATTGTGTTATTTACATCCCGACGGCTCACTGAGGGGTCAACGTATGGGTTTGCCCTGTATTTGCTCACCATTTTCACCCGTGCTAGCTCAGTTGGGTCTGAAATTTGTGCTGCACGATGATGGACATCCAATGACTCTGGTGACGACAACCGTGAGCTATTTGCTTCAGGAGTGTTTGGAGGAAGATGGTCCTTTATTGCTGTTGCCTTCACTATTGCATCGGCTTGAGGAAGATACTCTCCTTCAACCACAATTGAATGAAGGTCCCCTTCCCTTCCCTTAGATGCATCGATAACCGGATTGGCCTCAGGAACAAGGTCTACTTTAGCACCAGCAACATCATCGTGAATGTGCACACTAGGTTCATCATGGTGCCCATCATCAGCATCATCATGGTCCTCACCAGAACTGTGAGATGAAAGATCATCCTACAGAACGAGACAAATAGGAAAATCTGTTAGCTCATATAATACTGCAAACCATAAACCGAGAACAAAAAATAGAGCTACACTTACTAAACGTAAATAACCAATTTTTGAGTGAAGATAGAATAACGTACCTGTGATTTCAGGCCGTCTAGAATCCAAGCAACGACATGGTCTTCAAACGTCTGTATCTCCAGAGTCAATGATTGAATTGAAGCCTTCAGCTCCGACATGTCTTTTTTGTACCGGTGCATGATCTGTCGCAGTTGACGCTTCATGACTACTCCGTCATTGACTCTTGTCGAATGGGTCAACTACAATAACATATATTATTATATTATTCAATAATCATATATGAAATTGTTGAACATTACCTGTTAGAACTTAATATCCTTATCGGCGGCTCGTTACCACTTTGCGGTTGAGCAAGATCGATTAGTGGTTGAGGAGCTGTGGTCGCCTCCCTTAACTACAATAACAAAAATTAATGTGTTACTTGATAAACATATGTGGAAATGTTGAACACAAACTGTTAGAACCGATCTTACCGACAGGTCGTTAGCATTGTACTTTTGAGGATGACTTCTCAGTGGTTGAAGAGTTGTCGTCGCATGGTCCAACTGCAAACACATATATGTTATTCGATAATCACATATAGAATTGTTGAACACAAACTGTTATAACCGTCCTTACTGGCTCATCGTTAGCACTGTGAGTTAGAGGATGACCTATCGGTGGTTGTGGAGCTATCGTCGCATGATCCAACTATAAACACAGATATGTTATTCGATAATCAAATATGGAATTGTTGAACTCAAATTGTTAGAACCGTCCTTACCGGCTCTTCACTGCCAGTGCCATGGTCGTCACCTTCTTCCATCAACTCGGGGATCGACAGCTCATTGATGATAGCAGCGGTGGTGCGCCTTTGCTTCATGGAACCAATGGCTCTTTTGTGCTTCAAGTTTCTCCTTTTTTTCCCTCGCACCTAAGCTTCAGTCCCCCCGATCCTCCATGTGCCCTATTGGCACGGATTGGTGGCCCTCAGATAACGGGACATCAATGTTCACAAAATAATCCTAGCTGGCCTTATTAGGGGTAGGCTCTAAGGTCTCCACTGCCCACAACTGTAAAATAGGGATTGTGATTAAATTTTAGGAAAAATTATTATACAAATTCACAGTAAAAATTAGTAGCTGTTCACTTACCTACTGAGATGACTCTAACATCTCAACTGCCTTGTAGAAGTCTTTTAGCTTCTGGTTGCATTGCCATCTGCACATGCTTGGGTAGACATTGTCCTTCGGAGCAGAAGGGGCAATTATCTTTTGTAAGGCCGAAATCGCCTCCATTGCCTAAAACTGTAAGTCAAACGTAACCATTATCAGACTGTAAATGATAAACGATTGCAATCATAAATTATTATGTCAAAAGGAAAATGAAAAATGTTACGTGATAGTACATGTATCATCCACACGAATTTGTAAATGTTGTACCGTAAACGATCCTTTTGCACATTTGAAGAAAGCACTTCAAACCCCTTCAAAAGGCAGTCCAAGGTCAGCCTCCAAACATAGTGACCCCATGGTAAGACATTCCAAGTGTCGATGTCCTTCACCAACGACAAGAGCCAAGGCGTCACCTGTCTATGGTAATCTTGACCAAATAAAATGTTATTTGCGATCAAGATGAGTGCCATCTTGGTTGCGTCTGTCAGTAGCTGAAAGTTACCCCCGCAAAACGTATCAAGCAAGGCTTGTAGCTTAACGCTCTGTTGCCCATTCCAGTATCACGCATGAATTTCGTCCGCAACAACCTCATACGGTCGTGTGAACACATCGGGCATTCGACCAAACTTCAGTCCGGTGATAAAGCAGAACTCTTGCTTTGATATGCGCACCTTGGTTTTGGCCATGGCAAACCATAGCTTATGCTGCATTGAATCTGTTACAGTGATTCGACGAATCATGATGTTATGTAGGAGACTAGCGGAGAAGTAGCCTTGTGGATATACATCCAGCAACATTCTGAAGCACGTACGCTTCACTGCATCGTACTCCCTTTTCTCTTGGAGAGTCTTGTTGATGTAATGCAGTTGCGACCACTTACAGTGGGTGTTAATAGCGACACTGAACGCCCACTTCTCCCTCGGAACAATAAGCAAACTGTCAAGATCCTCATACTGTCTGGACTGCATCTGCAAAATATGGCACACATGCACGAGTGAGTTAACCCATGATGTGGTAACACGCCATGCATATAACGTAAAATGTGGTAACACGCCATGCATATAACGTAAAATGTTGTAACACGCCATGCATATAACATAAAATGTTGTAACATGCCATGCGTATCAAGTCAAATGTTGTAACACACCAATGCTGACACGCCAATCACTATAATTACTGTGTCTTTACATGAACTGGCATAAAATACCCATGACATGTGACACGTCAATCAGTGTAATTACTGACTCGTTACACGAACTGCCCTAAAATAACCAATGTCGTGACAAGCTAAAAACCCTAAAAAGCAACTTCACCCACTACACGCCATATCTGTTGTAGTTCAAAACTTTGGTACAACCATAAAACCGCGAAGAAAATAGTTTAAACATAACAATTGAAAAAGATTGAAAAAACACAAACATATACACAAACCCAGCAAAAAATTAATGAATAGAAGAAAGTTTTAAAAGTTTTATTTTCAGACTGATTGACTTTTTCACTGATAACTGACATTGTTGTTGTGGTGTCATCAAGCTTCCAAAGAAGAAAGTCGAACACTATGGTATCTTTGGGAATGAGGAATGAGGAATGAACCTCTTCACACAGACGTTTACGATTTCTGAAAAATATTTAATTAAAATGAAATGGCCTTACAATTTCCTCTATAAATATTCATTTATTCATTTAATTCATTTAGTTGAAGTCGAATCGAGTTCCTCGTTATTTGCCTGCTTTTTTTTCCTTTTTCGAACCATGTCGTGTCACCCATAAATTGTCATGCCGTGTCACACACTCTAAATCCTGCTATGTCACGAATCTCCATGGAGTTTGACAAACTTTGAACCTTGCCGTGTCACAGATTCCCTCCATGGCATGTCACAAACTCTTAACACTGACGTGTCTCAGATTCCCTCTATGGGGTGTCACAAACTCTGAATGCTGGCATGTCACAGATTCCCTCCATGGCATGTCACGAACTCTGAATGCTGGCGTGTCATAGATTCCCTCCATGGCGTGTCACAAACTCTAAACCCTGCCATGTCACACATTCCCACCATGTTGTGTCACACATTCCCAATATGCCATTTCACAAACTCTAAACCTTGCCCTGCCACAGCCTTCTCACATATTGCCTGTTGTAGCACGACCATTTCGTACTTTGGATTCACATCTTTCTCCTTTCGATTCACCACCGTATCAGGGATTTCTGGTTTCACATCATTCTCCAAGCTTTCAAATTATCACGACTGGTTCCTCGTTTGGTTTAATATCACTCTTCTCCTATTATCTGAATGCCATGTCCCAAATCTCTGAAAAACCATCTCATGCAACACTATTTTGTTTTGCACAAGTTTCGCAAAAAAAAAAAAAGATGTTTTGCACAAAATTAGATGTTCGCAAATTCTTTACATATTTATTTTCTCATTTTTCGCTTGTTTGAGAGTGCGCGTTAACGAAGATGGCTCATTAAGAGCATTTTTATCCCCAAATCTATTCTCGTGACTAAAAATAGTTAAAATTATCTAGAAACTTATTTACAAAAACACGTTATTTTTAAGGGTTAAAAAATTTTTTTTTCTTAAAATATTAGCTATTCTTGCAAGAGGAAAGCCATCCCACTACAAAGGTTCTTGGAGGTTAGTTGCAATTGTAGCAATGTTAATTGAAGCATCATTCGAATATTCATATATCTAACAAACCTTCACATTTTGAAAATTTCAAATATATTTGATGCAATATATTAGAGTACTTGTATATATTTCTGAAAATGGTGTGGCTTGTTGACTAGCAAGCATTAAATCACGAGTGATTGATATATATCTTACGATTTCAATATAATTGACTCCATATGTTATAGCAAAAATGAGTCATGGTGCAAAACAATCAATTCTGGCATTATAAGGTTTTTGCAATTCGGCAATAGTCTTGCAGAGGTTACTTTGAATACAATGTTTTGATCACGAAGAATGAACCTAGAGCCACCACCATGAAGACCAATTACATCCAGCGAAACAGAGTTTCCATGAGTCATCAGATGCTAGAATCCATGAGACGCGATCCTCCAACATATCTTGGTTATTATGTAAGATTTGTAGTGAAGAACTTGTTATCAAAAGATGGTTAAAGTGAGCACTCATAAGCAATATATGACCTTAAGAAGGCTAATGATTTTTACAAATCCACTCTATGAACATAATTAAGGAAAAAAAAAGTTATATATGATAAGAGGTACATTGGAATGGCAACAAATTAGGTCAAAATACAATATCCAAAATATCGACACAAAATTTTTTATCATATTGATTTTAGTGAAGTATATTTCTTTTTAGTTATGGCAACAAATAAGATAATTAGTTTTTTTTCCTTCATAATTTACAAAGACCAACTATAGGATTTTTTTGCAATCTAGTACAACCAGCTATAATAGGGATTGGTGGTCAACATGTTGATCTAGCACTATTAATGAGTAGGTTTTTCTTTTGGTGCACCATACTGAACTTGTAAGTGACTAGATTTAGTTACATATACTCTAGATGGGAACAATCAATGAAAAATGTGAGGATCTACTGCTATAGCAATCAGATCAGTAGTCGAGGATTATGTATGGAATTGGCATATAAAAAAAATTAATGAATAGTGACTTAATCATAAATCACGAGCGTCAAAGATGATAAAAAATATAATTGGCTATGTTAATTTTGATAATCTTTTTGGGTAAGGACATTCTATGTAAAATGTTTATAATCTTGTTGATATTTGATAACATCACACTTGTACATGAACATTTAAGTTAAGTACAAGAAATGGTTTTAACATATTGTTTTGTTACCTGCCCAAGATTTCGGTGGTAACAATTTGTACCCAATTTCAAGTGCAAATACCTAAACTCAAGGAATCTAGATGAATTACCTTGAGTAACAAATAGGGCAATGTGACAAGTAGAATAGGAACAGATAACCTGTTTTAGCAAAACCTCAATATCACTTAAAGTAAAAACATTATTCTCTCAGATGCAACAATGATGATGGATGAAGATCCGTATGTTTAAAAATCTCCCTTAGATTTAGAGGTTCCACCTAGAGGTTCTAGTGGATACACATGACAATTATAAATAATAAGTCCAACCTTGCAACAATACTTACAGCCAATCATGCAACAATCAGAAAAGTTGTGACCTTTTTGGCGATAATTCTTACAGAACTTAGCTCCAGACTTATGGTTTGATGGCCTAGAATGAGTTGTAGTAAGAGCAACGGCAGTTTGTGAAAATTTATCAAGGCCAAAATGCGTCTCCTCAAAAGTAGTTTCTTAGACAGTAGTATCTAGTGTCAAAAGTGGCATTCAATTAGCAATTATATATTGACAGCTTCATATTCTGGACGAAAATCTTTAATAACTCGAATACGATGAAGACAATTCTTATTGATTTTAACATGAGTAAATTAATTCCAAATACGTTAAACTTGGGTAAAAAATTTGATCATTTCTAGGTTGGATTGTTATTTGAGAAGTAGTCCACAACTGATAATAGTGAGCTAGTCTAGAAAATTTATATCTAGTGGCTTGAAAATCCCAAATCACTTTCCTTGTCACAAAATCAGCAAATTGAATGTGACTAGTAGGAACAGAGGTGTTAATAAAACCACGTCAGGATATGATGATTTTTGCTATGCTAATCTTCGAGTAGCAATCTCATCAACCCCACTTGTAGGTTGAACAATGTCCTTGGTGACATTGCACCAAAGTTTGCATCCAATCAAAAAAGTTCGGATCCATAGATTGTAAGAAATTACATACTTCTCATATTTCCTTGTATATAATAGTACTATTGAATTTTATAGTTGTTACATAAATAAGAACTTATTTTTTTAAAAAAAAAATAAACTTAAAACAAGATTAGAATAACATTTTAAAAATTAGATTCAAATAGGTAATCAATCACACTTAAATAAAAAAAAATAATGACGACTCCATCACACATCGAGTGATTGGATTTTCAAACTTGTACATTAGGACATCGTTCATTAAATTGTGTTTTCTCACAAAATTATTTTAACTATGGATCACATTTGAATAACATTAAAAAATAAATTACAAGAACTTTTATGCAAATAAACTTTAAGTTAATTTATTTATTTTAAAATATATAAAAAAATAAATAGTAGAATATTATTTATTTATTTTTCTTAACTTAATTCTCGCTAAAATAATCTTAACTTAATGTATATTGGTCCCCTCACTTTTAATCTCGGCTTTGTCCTAAGAAGATTTGAAATAATTTAAAAAGTTAGGAAAGAAAAAAAAAATCAAAATTTTTAAGTCGTGAATTAAATAAAAAATTAAAAAAAAATCATAAACTAATGATTAATCTACATTTGGAATTCATTGTTCAGCCTTATTAAGGGTGCTATTGTGACCTTTCTATAAAGTCAATCAACTAAAGTTAAAGGGTTTTACAGTAAGCTGATACACCTCCAGCACGTAGGTGACATTCGTTTTTTCATTTCCAGTTATCTTCCCCTTTTTTTTCTTTTACTTGTCTTTCTTGTTCTCTTTCCTTCACATGCTTCCCAACCTTCCTACCCTCCCCACTAGAAATTAATTTAAATAATTATACCTTTTCTTTATTTGGTATTCTAGTTGTTAATATAACTAGTGGAAAAGCTACGCAGCAGGTTTATAGAATTTTATAAAGACTTATATAGATGTATTTTTCACAAAATGTATTAGGTTTACGAAATTTTATAAACTTTGATGTTGATTGTAAATGGATAGTAAAAAAGTATGCATCAACGGTAAAAATTGTGGGTGTTCTTTCTAAATGTGTTATGATGAAATCAACATAACTAAAAAGGAGTCAAAGGAAAAGAAGAATGGAAGAAAAAACAAAAATCCTGTGATGCATTTGAAATTTTCTATGAAAAGCTGGAAAAGACCCTCCCTTTGAAAAAGAAAACCGAAAACATACGTTAGATTGGATTCACCTTTTTAAAAATTGTGTATCATTGTTATCAATTGTGAATATTATCATTGATATAATAAAATCAATATACTTTAGTTCTTGATGACTGATATTTAACATGTCTATAAATAACATTTGTGATATAACTGACGCCAAATATAAGATTCTAACAATATTCAACGCAAAGAAGTCAGTATATTCTTTCAATTTAGGAGTATACTGCTTTGTAATTAACTCAAGATTTTTGTTTTGATCATCCATAACTGCATAAAGAGACTGGTTCCATAATATTGTTGCTCCTTAATGAAAAGCCAAGTTGCTATCATTATTTTTACCTCCTCCTCTGTCTCATTATTTTACCTCCTCTAAACAATTTCTAATGGTAAAAAAAATGAAGTAATGAATTTGGTATCTACACGAGTACAATGACAGAATATTTTATGCCAAAAAGTTATATATATATATATATATATATATATATATAATAAAAAAACAAATTGCACTGGTTTATACTTGAAAGAGTTTTCATGCATTTATATTGAACATACATACCACAACTTCTCAATTTACGAGCATTTAATAGTAAAAAATCTACATTAGAAGTATTGCTGAAATCCCAACAATTCATAATAGGAACCATAAATCTAAATACATTAGCAATCAAGTAACTTCAAAGACTGTGATAAATTCGCTGAAATCCCTATATATTTCCGAAACCTCCGGAACCTAGCTAGTGAAAGCCAAGCATGAATGAGCAAAATGACATGTGATAAATTTGCAGCTAATCAAGTAACTTCAGAGACTTCAATTATAGTTAGAACCTTATCAAATTTCTTTGCTCGAATAAAAGCTTTCATGACCGTGCTATAAGCAATCACATTGGGGCTAATACCCTTCAAAACAATTAGAAAATCAAAATTAGAAAAAAAGTATCCCGAAAGATTAATTAATGGGGGAAATCAAGAGTCCTACATTACGAATTATCATGCCTACCCTAAAATGAAAAAATAAAGACAAAACAAAAACACTAATTCACCCATATCCATGCATAACATAAAGGGCTCGCACTCTCTTATATGGTGGTAAATAGATAATGCCTCCTCATGTCTCCCAGCTATACCAAAGGCATTGATCAACACATTCAGCATCACAATGTTGGGTTCAAAGCCTCTTGCCTCCACGATTAAAAGAATCTTAACTGTCTATTCACAAAACCTCTACAAAACAAAAAGGTTTATAAACCACGCATGGAAAACGAAATTTCATCCTTTTATCCAATAAATTTTATAGTCACCAACTTGAACTTAAACGTAGTGACTCACCAAAGAATAACCATGTTGTTTGCTGAAAAACATAGGAGAAAATAGTTAGGAACAACAAGATAATCTTAAAATTGTAAAAAAATCTACAACAAAGGTGAAATAAAAACACTCATCATAGCCGCATTCTTTTTAACAAATTAAAAAGTAGAAGAAAGAGAGAGAAAAAGTTACTGGCAAGCAAGGTACCACGACCATTAAAGAAAATTCATTTCATGAGGCCAATATTCTCAACTGCTTCCCTTAACTTATTGCTGATAAGAAAATGAATGTGTACATACATAATTAAGAAAACAGAAAAGCATATTTTAAACATAAGAGATGAATGTTGGCATATATGGTGAAAACCTAATCATTCCCACTGAAATCACCTGCTTACATTTCTTGTTGATTCCTATATGTATCAAGTATTTTGGATTACCCATAATCCTCCCCTTGTCTTAATTTTACATAATTTAACATTAATAAAATGATTTAGTTATACATATGACTAATGTAGACAATGGGTTCCTAGATCTTCCACTATAGTAAGGTCACAAATGAAAGATGGAATTAAGAAATTGACTCATAATTAGGAAACATCCATTTGCATCAGTTCTGCATACATGCCAGTAACAGAAGTTGTAAATTTGGGCAAGAGAGATTTAGTCAAATAATCGAAAGGTTAACCTACACGGAAATGAGAGAAAGAGGACTTCCTTTCAATATGATTTAGTTTCGGGTGGGAAGGGATTGAGGAGTTAATGTCAGAAAAGCAGTGGAGAATAATATTTGAAATCAAAATCTCGGATTTGAGAGTAGTTCATGAATCTCACAGGCACACTGAGATGTAATCTTCCCTGATTTCATCTTAAGCTTTTGTCTAACCACTAAAACCTGTCATAAGTCTAAAAACTCAAAATTCCATAGTTTTATAATGTCATTTGGGTGATGTTAATAAAAAATATAAACTAAATCAAATTGCTTAAGTTACTAAACAGAGAAATTTATGTCATGAGTTCAGCAAAGCATATGATAACCATAACCAGAAACAATACATACAATCAGTTTAAATTTTCTGAAAAAAGCTTCTGAGCTTTATTACTTCAATCAAGTAAACCCATCAAGTCATTCCCTTTTCTATTAACTAAAATTCAGCCATCAAAACATCTTAAAGACGCTAAAAAGTCATCACATTTGTTATTTGTAACAATTACACTACAAAAGTAGTAAAATTTTTTAAAATAACAACAATCAAGAAGCCAAAACAAACCATTTTAAGGTCTTGTTCGGCATTAGTGGAAACAAAGTCTCGTTCTTGAAGCTTTCCAGGTAGGAAATTCTTCTTCTTGGAAAGAGTTTTAGTGGGCTTTGACAAATCCAACAACAACTCAAATATGAAACACAGTATGATGCCTGGAATAATGTTTTCTGGTCTGAAACTCATCCCTAGTAGTTCTCTTTCCTACTTCTGCAGCTGTTGATATTGCACCAAAAAACCAATTAAAAAAAAGATCTTGAAAAAAAAGCCGACTCAAAAGAAACGAAAATAAAGAGAAAGTAATACCAAGTAAAAAATAGCCGAAGAAAGTAAAAAAGAAAATGTCGTTGCTCCAAGTTCTCCTCTCCCGTTTTCTTCATGCTTTCTTCTTTCACAACACAAACAACTCATTTTTCTGCAATCTAGAAGCTTCTAGCTTCTCTCATTAATCAAATTTGCCTCGTGATTATCACCGTCACCATGCCCAAAGAAATCTACATGTCAAATGTTCAAAATGCCCATTGTAAAAGACGTAAAATGACCATAATATCATCGACCTGTCTAAGCATGAGATGGCAAGCATGGGCGGAAGGAGGGAGGTGAGGAAGAAAGGAGAAAAAATAAATTAAAAAGTTGAAAATACCCTTCCAACATGTTAAAATATCAAAGACATATGTTAGATGTAAAAGATATATGTAGGTAGGATTCATTATACTTTAAATTTAGATTTTTGAAAAGTTTGGTGAAAAATAATATACATTGTAATATTTTTTTCATGTTCATAACTTTCAACCCATTGATATGCATTTGTAAAATCGATTAATTTTATTAAAATGATGAGCAAAAGAAAAGATCAAGAAACAAATTAAGAAATCCAACGACCAATTACATTAGTAACTAAGATATTAGTTATTTCCACAGGAGGATAGTCATCCCAAAGCGAAGGTTCGTCAAGTTCAGTTGAGATTCTAGCAATGTTATTTGCAGCTTCATTGGAATATTCGAATATTTGGCGAACCTTCACACTTCGAAAACTCTTAATATATTTAAAGCAATCTACCAGAATCCTTTGACATATTTTTGAAAAAGGTATGGTTTGACCTACAAGCATTCGGATCACGGTTGATTGATCTCCTTCAATTTCAATATAATCGACGCCATACTTTATAGCAATAATAAACCCACGGTGCAAAGCAATCAATTCCGCCATTATAAGGCTTCTGCAATCTTTCAGCGGTGTTACATAGGCTGCTTTGAATATGCCATTTTGATCACGAAGAACGCACCCAGAACCACCACCATCAGGACCAATACATCCAGCGAAATTGAGTCTCCATGAGTCATCAGATGATGGAATCCATGCGACGTGATGCACTGGCATATCTTGGTTACTCTGCAAGATCTTATTTGAAGAATTTGTTATCAAAATTTATGGTGTCAAGTAAACTTGAGATAAAATATGCTTGAAATGAGCACTCACTAGCAATATTTATATACGACCTTAAGAAGGCTAATGATTTGTCCAAATTCACTTTATGAACATAATTTTGGAAAAAAAGTTATATATGGTAAGATATTCTTGCAAACAATAAGAAATATGTCACGACCCGGAACTCCCATTGAGCCCGTGACAACCGCCGCGAAGCCTCGATAGACATTCTTCCCCCGAACGCCTTTCGAGACCTCGCAAGGCTTTTGTACCAGTTTTTCCATTCCTCTCTCTCTTTCCTTTCTTTTTTTTTTTGAATAATAAAATAAACTAAAATATAATTAAATATTCTATTTTCATGTAAAACAATATATATATATATATGTATATTTTTGAAACATCAAAAAAAATTAATTTTCTGCACATAAAATAAAATAAATTTATACATACTATAACATAAAAAACTAGAGTATGCAATTTAAATACAATGACACGTGGGCCCCCAAATAACTGAGAAAATTTAAGTTTATAACCTTGCTTTCTAGGATGCAACTCCGAAATTTACTTCTCGATGCAATTGACAGTCTACTGCCTATTCTGAGCCTGAAAAATGTATAGGAAGAAGGGGTGAGATTATAAAATCCCAGTGAGTAGACAAACATCATCAAAATAATCTAAAGCCGAGTAATAGGAGACAATTAAAATAATTCATCTCAACCCATATAAATAATTGGATTTCATCTAATTACTCAACATGGCTTATGCACTTTTCAAAAACTTGGCCCTTGCCAAAAATCCATTCTCGGGGATACCTCGCGAAAGCATCTTACCGAGACCGCCAAGGCTGTTTATTGTCACACACACAAACACATTTCACCTCTGACAACACAGCCGTTCCTTGGCGTTGGCTGAGTCCCAGTTTCACGTGGTGGCCAGCGTGAAGTGTACTCAAATCCTACCTCGGGAGTTATCCTACGCGCCTCTCCAATCGAGGTAAGCTCAATAATTGGGAACCGTGCCCCTCTAATTAGGCTGGCCCACGGAACCCCCGTCACTGCAGTGCCCACTTTATAATCCACCAACCAATAAAATCACAATAGTATGACATGGCTCACTTAACACATTCAAGGCAAATCAAAGCAGTTCACATATTCTTTAAATCATAAAAATAACCAGTCATACCCACATTTATCATAAGCCATTTAATGTAAAATCATGGATAAACAACACAATCATAGTATAGGTCTCCAATTACTCTATTTTTGAAATCATTATTAAATTTTCAAAAATTTTATAAAATTATTTTATAAAATCCCATTTTCCCATAAAACACAATAATTTTCCAATTAAACCATTTTTCCATAAAATCACACAATTAAATAAATCTACTCTAGATAATTAAGACGATAGTAAGTTTACTCACTGTACTAGGAGTAGATATACTCCTATTCTCGGTCCTCGGGTGTAGTCTTTTACCCGTATCAGATAGCTCACCACCTATCCACAATACATGACACAAAAAATTCAATAATTTGTGTCAAATCAATATATATTATTTCAGGCTCTTATCCATGCGTATGCACTAGATAGGGTGTGAAATGTTTGGACAATCGCTTAATCACAGTGTCCGACCTAACTCGCCTATACACGGTGTAAATTTCTAAAATCTCCAATTCAACTCCAATTCCATCCATTTCAATTTCAATTATCCAATTATATCCACAATACCTCAATGACTATGAATGTGGTCCAATTTATCAGTTCGGATCACAAATTACGCTTTTACCCCTAGTGGGTAAAAATTTCAATTTTTTTGCACCAAAAATTCCCATTTAATTTCCAACCTCATAATTCATCATTTTTCCATCTAATTCTCTTAAAATAAAGTCAACCTCATCCTCACACACCATTGGCTAGATTCGGCCTAGAGAAATTCATGGAGAAAATGAATATTTTTCTTGTTGTTTTACTCATAAACATGCTAAACTAACACTAAACACTAACATAGTTCAAAATCAAATTAATCTAACAACTTTCTCTCTCTAAACCCATATGATCAGATTTGAATCCATCATCAAAACACATAATTTAACCATGGAAAATAAGGAGAAATGCATGGAAATGATAAATCTTAAGCTAAGCTTGAAAAATCATACCTTTAAACACTTGATTCCTTGAAAAATCACACTTTTTCTTTGAATTTTCTCACTCTAGGGTTTGTTCTTATTTCTCTCTCTCTCCTGCTGGTTTTGGCTGACCCTCCCAATGAAGAATTCTGGAATTTTCAAGCCTTTTAATAGGCTTAATAAAATATTATTATTTTATTTACCTTTTGAATATTTTATTATTTTATTTTTTTCTAGCCATCTTTTTGACTTTCTTTTTCTACCACTCAATCCTCTTCACTTATCCATGTCTTCCATGAAATTTCTAGACTTTTCCAAAGTTTTGGTGGAGTAAATTTTTAAAAATTACACTTTTACCCCCGTAAAGTGAAAAATTACATTTTTACCCCAAAAACTGAAAAATTGCCCATAGACATATTTTTCATCCCTTATACTCATACCATTCTCCAATTTGTCAAATGTGATCTAAATTCTCTCAAAATCTCAAAATTTATCCGTGAGTGGAAAAATTACGATTTTGCCCCTAGATAGTGAAAATTTTGATTTGACTCCAAATTGATCCTCGAACTCCGAATTACCATTTTGAGTCATCCCTGAACTGTGAAACTCTTAATTTCACCTTAAAATTCCTATTTGAACTAGTTCGAGGCTTAATCGACTCAATGGTACCATTAGGGGCAATATCGTCTTTTAACAATTTCTCGAACTTCCTAAATATACAAACATTCTATCGAGCATGTAAATGACGTAATAATTATTTTACAAAGCAGGGTTTGACAACACTACCCCCCTTAAAAAAAAATTTTGTCCCCAAAATTTCACTTATCAAACTCCAAGAAAAGATAGGGGTATTAGCTTTTATCCAATATTCAACATCTCATGTCATCTCCTTCGTTTGAGCATTCTTCCACAATCCTTTAACTATTGAGATGTTCTTTTCGTTGCTCTACCTACATCACTCATCATACATGAAATTTAAATCTTGAACCACTCAGGATCATTCTTCACTTTAGTTACCCATATTACTAATCCCTACACATGTGGGGTTGCACTTTCATTCTCATCAATGCCTCAAAGATTCATCTTTCATGTCTTATGCATTTCTGAACTCCAATTTCCACAATACATTAAGAAAATTCCATAGCGATATTTTACATAAACTCATTTATTATATTATTCTTAAAAGCTTTATTTACACTCTCAGAACTTAGTATTTACATCTCTTATCATTATCTTACATTTCCACCTAACTTTTCATTCACTTTCTCTAGGTTGGACTCGTGCTTCATCTTCCATTACCGTAAAAACTTTTGTTGACGCACGAGTCAGTGGTTTGGAAGGTGGGTATACTGGGGTGTTACTCTCCACATCAGGCCGGATAGCTACTCCCTGTCTCGGTTGTGCTCCAGAGGAATCTCTCATCTGCAAGTCCGTACGAGTTGATGAAGATAGAGCAGCTACAGTGGCCTGTCCTAACTGTGGACAATTAGTTCTAAAGTGACCCGTCTGGCCACAATGAAAACATCGCAAAGGCCCCCAACACACCCCGCCATGAAATCTTCCACATTCTCTACATCTATCAAAACCTCCGAAACTTTTTTCAGAAGTAGTCACTGCAGATCCGCTGAATCTCGGAGGCCTCTGCTGCATTTGTGAAAATGATGGTCGAGAGGATGTTACCGAAACAGAAGGAGCACTCCCTGAAACAAATGAGCCTTTGCTCCTCTTTAGTGGCTGACTGGAGGACATATTCGGATTTTTCCTTTTTGCCAACTCAGCTCGCATTCTCCTATTTTCATTTGCGAGCTTCTCAGCCCTTAAGGCCATTTGTACTACCTCTTTATGGGGCTCCCTACCTGTCACAGTCATTCGCTCTCTTATCTCATTGCGGAGCCCTTCCTCGAAATAATCGGCCTGATCCTGTTCAGTCCTCACTAAATCAGGCACATAAGACAACAGCTCGTTAAATTGAGTCTCATACTCTTCTACAGTTAAATTCCCCTGCTTCAGACTCAAAAATTCTCTCTTCTTCTCTTTTTGATGGAAATGGGTATAATATTGACTATCAAATTCCCTCAGAAAGTCTGACCAAGTTAGGAGAATAGTGGAACGGGACTTCACCGAATTCCACCATGTACGGGCTCTCTTCTCCAATAACCTCGTAGCCACTATCAGCTTCATCTCATCCTCCAATCTCATATCAGAGAGTGTCTCTGAAACCTGATTAATCCAATCCTTAGCTGCGGTGGCGTCCAACTCACCCACAAAGGACACGCAACCCAGTTGTCTAGCCTCCTTCAGCTTTTTAGAAATAGAGACATCATGTGCCAATGGAACTGAAGGAGTAACTGGTGGCACTACAGGTGGGACCTGACTAGTCTGAGCTTGACCAGCCATTGCGGTAAAGAAGGCTGCCATTGCCTGGATTACCTCAGAAGACACGGCAGGAATGCCAGTAGGTGGCGGAGGAATCTCTACCGGTTCAGCAGCAAGTGTTGCTCGAAAAGGAGACACAGTCGATTCCTCTCCTCTAAGGTCTGGCTGACCCTGCCTAAGACGACCTCTGCCCCTCCTAGCTGATCTAGTAGGGAGTGGGCGCTCACGTCGAGGAGGCATGGTAATCTAAAAAGGAAACGAGGCAAGTTTAAGTAATCTCAAACTCTACATACATGCAACTCTACCTAACCCAACTTAACTTAACCTAGTTTAACTCAACCCGGGGCCACACAGTGCCAGTGTGAATTCTTAAAATAACTATAAAAATCAAAAACTTTAAAACCATGCTTTGTTAACCAAAAGCTCTGATACCAATCGAATTGTCACGACCCGGAACTCCCATCGAGCCCGTGACAACCGCCGCGAAGCCTCGATAGACATTCTTCCCTCGAACGCCTTTCGAGACCTCGCAAGGCTTTTGTACCAGTTTTTCCATTCCTCTCTCTTTTTTTCCTTTTTTTTTTTTTTTTGAATAATAAAATAAACTAAAAATATTAATTAAAATAATCTATTTTCATGTAAAACAATATATATATATATGTATATTTTTGAAACATCAAAAAAAATTAATTTTCTGCACATAAAAATAAAATAAATTTATACATACTATAATATAGAAAACTAGAGTATGCAATTTAAATTACAATGACATGTGAGCCCCCAAATAACTGAGAAGGTTTAAGTCTATAACCTTGCTTTCTAGGATGCAACTCCGAAATTTACTTCTCGATGCAATTGACAGTCTACTGCCTATTCTGAGCCTGAAAAATGTATAGGAAGAAGGGGTGAGATTATAAAATCCCAGTGAGTAGACAAACATCATCAAAATAATCTAAAGCCGAGTAATAGGAGACAATTAAAATAATTCATCTCAACCCATATAAATAATTGGATTTCATCTAATTACTCAACATGGCTTATGCACTTTTCAAAAACTTGGCCCTTGCCAAAAATCCATTCTCGGGGATACCTCGCGAAAGCATCTTACCGAGACCGCCAAGGCTGTTTATTGTCACACACACAAACACATTTCACCTCTGACAACACAGCCGTTCCTTGGCGTTGGCTGAGTCCCAATTTCACGTGGTGGCCAGCGTGAAGTGTACTCAAATCCTACCTCGGGAGTTATCCTACGCGCCTCTCCAATCGAGGTAAGCTCAATAATTGGGAACCGTGCCCCTCTAATTAGGCTGGCCCACGGAACCCCCGTCACTGCAGTGCCCACTTTATAATCCACCAACCAATAAAATCACAATAGTATGACATGGCTCACTTAACACATTCAAGGCAAATAAAGCAGTTCACATATTCTTTAAATCATAAAAATAACCAGTCATACCCACATTTATCATAAGCCATTTAATGTAAAATCATGGATAAACAACACAATCATAGTATAGGTCTCCAATTACTCTATTTTTGAAATCATTATTAAATTTTCAAAAATTTTATAAAATTATTTTATAAAATCCCATTTTCCCATAAAACACAATAATTTTCCAATTAAACCATTTTTTCATAAAATCACACAATTAAATAAATCTACTCTAGATAATTAAGACGATAGTAAGTTTACTCACTGTACTAGGAGTAGATATACTCCTATTCTCGATCCTCGGGTGTAGTCTTTTACCCGTATCAGATAGCTCACCACCTATCCACAATACATGACACAAAAAATTCAATAATTTGTGTCAAATCAATATATATTATTTCAGGCTCTTATCCATGCGTATGCACTAGATAGGGTGTGAAATGTTTGGACAATCGCTTAATCACAGTGTCCGACCTAACTCGCCTATACACGGTGTAAATTTCTAAAATCTCCAATTCAACTCCAATTCCATCCATTTCAATTTCAATTATCCAATTATATCCACAATACCTCAATGACTGTGAATGTGGTCCAATTTATCAGTTCGGATCACAAATTACGCTTTTACCCCTAGTGGGTAAAAATTTCAATTTTTTTGCACCAAAAATTCCCATTTAATTTCCAACCTCATAATTCATCATTTTTCCATCTAATTCTCTTAAAATAAAGTCAACCTCATCCTCACACACCATTGGCTAGATTCGGCCTAGAGAAATTCATGGAGAAAATGAATATTTTTCTTGTTGTTTTACTCATAAACATGCTAAACTAACACTAAACACTAACATAGTTCAAAATCAAATTAATCTAACAACTTTCTCTCTCTAAACCCATATGATCAGATTTGAATCCATCATCAAAACACATAATTTAACCATGGAAAATAAGGAGAAATGCATGGAAATGATAAATCTTAAGCTAAGCTTGAAAAATCATACCTTTAAACACTTGATTCCTTGAAAAATCACACTTTTTCTTTGAATTTTCTCACTCTAGGGTTTGTTCTTATTTCTCTCTCTCTCCTGCTGGTTTTGGCTGACCCTCCCAATGAATAATTCTGGAATTTTCAAGCCTTTTAATAGGCTTAATAAAATATTATTATTTTATTTACCTTTTGAATATTTTATTATTTTATTTTTTTCTAGTCATCTTTTTGACTTTATTTTTCTACCACTCAATCCTCTTCACTTATCCATGTCTTCCATGAAATTTCTAGACTTTTCTAAAGTTTTGGTGGGGTAAATTTTTAAAAATTACACTTTTACCCCCGTAAAGTGAAAAATTACATTTTTACCCCAAAAACTAAAAAATTGCCCATAGACATATTTTTCATCCCTTATACTCATACCATTCTCCAATTTGTCAAATGTGATCTAAATTCTCTCAAAATCTCAAAATTTATCCGTGAGTGGAAAAATTACGATTTTGCCCCTAGATAGTGAAAATTTCGGTTTGATCCCAAATTGATCCTCAAACTCCGAATTACCATTTTGAGTCATCCCTGAACTGTGAAACTCTTAATTTCACCTTAAAATTCCTATTTGAACTAGTTCGAGGCTTAATCGACTCAATGGTACCATTAGGGGCAATATCGTCTTTTAACAATTTCTCGAACTTCCTAAATATACAAACATTCTATCAAGCATGTAAATGACGTAATAATTATTTTACAAAGCAGGGTTTGACAAAATAGGTCAAAATAAAACATTTTAGTTAAAATGACAGCAAAAAATAACGGTTATAAATTTATTACCATATTGATTTTAGTGAAGTAAATCTATATATATATATAGTTTTAATAGCAAATATGATAACTAGTTTTTTTTTTTTTTCATAATTTAAAGAGACCAACCACAAAGTTTTCTACAATCTATTACAACTAGTTGTAATAGGGATTGATGGTCAACATGTTGATCTCGCACTATTAATGAGTAGATTATGCCATTAGTGCATTAAATTGACATTATTAATGAGTAATTATGCCATTGGTGCACTGAATTAGTCTTGTAAGATGGGAACAGTCAATGATATATGTTAGGAACTAATGCCTTAGTGTCATGGTTTACACCAACTTGTAAGGTATTGTCTACTTTGGCTCGACGAAGACTAATAGTTTTGTCCCACAAAAGGTGCTTTACAAGTTGAAGGTGATGTGAACCCATAAATACCTAGTCTCGCTCTAATACACAGTCAATGTGAGATTCATGACTCCCATCTAAGACTATAACATCCTCCCTTGCCTCCATGTTGGGAACTTTTCTTCAATGTGGGATTTAAGGCTGCATTCTTGGACCATTTATTCTCTTTGATGTAGGATTCAAGGCTCCTCATTAGAATCGTGACATCTTCCCTCACTTTAACAAAAGCCCACTATCCTCCATGGTACACTGCTAATACCTTTAAATTTCGTTCTAATACCAATTGTCATAGTCCACACCAAACTAAGAGGTATTGTTTGTTTTGGCTTTGTTGAGCCTTATGGTTTTTTCCCACAAAAGGTGCCTCATAGGTTGAAAATGGTGTAAACCTTTAAATGTCTAATCTCACTCTAGTATACAATCAATGTGACATTCATGACTCTCTTTTAAGATCATGACATCTTTTTTTAGCTCCCCGTTTGGAGTTTCTTTTCAATATGAAATTTATGTCTCTCAATTGAGATTATATATTCTCTTTAATGTGGGATTTAAGACTCTTCATTGAGATTGCGATTAGCAATTTGATACAATAGTCGAGGATTAAGTTTGGAATTGACATATTAAAAGATAGTGAATAGTGACTTGACTACAAATCACAAGCATAGGATATGATAAAAATATCATTAACAACGTTAATTTTGATGATCTTTTTAGGTAGAGACAAGATTGAAATTATAAATAAAATGTAGAGGTAAAATTGTCTCGAAAACATAAATGAAAAAATAAGTAAGAATACAACTTTTGAGTTAAAAATAATAACAGTAAGAAATAACAATTATAAAATTTATCACCATATTCATTTTAGTGAAGAAAATCTCTATTTTTTAATATTGATAGTAATAAATAAGAAAACTACTCCTTTTTTCATTATTTAGAGAGACCAAATACAAAATATTCAACTATCTAGCATAGCCAACTCTAATAGAGATTAGTGGTCAACATGTTGATTTGTCATTATTGACGAGCAGAACATCCCATTGGTGCACTAAATTCTTCTTGTAAGTGATTAAATCTAGTTAAAAAAAATTCTAAATTGGCGCAGTTGTTGATATGGTTATATCATTTATCCAATGATCTAATATCACAATAACCAGATCGAGTACTAGAGAATTAGATTTGGAATTGGCATATCACATGTTAGTGTATAATGGCTTGACCATAAATCTCAAACATTGGAGATGATTGAAAATGATCATTAATAACTTTAATTTTGATGATTTTTTGGGACATGACAAGATTGATATTATAAAGAGAACATGCAGGTAAAATTGTCCTAAAAACAATATAAGAAAATAGCTTATAATACGACAATATTTTATTTAGGAAAATAGTAAAATAAAAACAACTATAAAATTTATTACCATATTGAATTTATTGAAGTAAATCTTTATCTTTTACTTTTGATAGTAACAAATGACATAACTACTTCATTTTTCATAGTTTAAAGAGACTAACTATAAGATATTCTATTATATAGCACAACTAGCTATAATATGGATTGGTGGTCAACATGTTGATTTGTCATTGATGTTGATGAATAGAAACATTGGTGCACTTAATTGCTCTTGTACGTTGGCATAGCATACAATGGCATAGTCTTTGATAAGATTATTTCATTTATGCAAGAATCTAATGTCACAACAACTTGATTAAGTATTGAAGAATTAAATTTGGTATTGGCATATAAAAGAATTAGTGAATAATGAGCTAACCATAAATCACAAGCGTTACTTGACCGTAACATTGAAGATGATTGAAAATGATCAATGAAGACCTTAAATTTGATGATTTTTGAGCAAGGACAAGGTTGAAATTAATACGGAGGCAAAATAATTTAAAAACTGTAGACACCAATTTTATCTTGTTTTATTTATTTATTTATTTTTATTTCATTTTATTTCAGTTTTATCATATTATTATTGTTTGGTTTACAACCCAAATTCGGCTAAGCACCTGGACCTACAACCCAAAAACAGGTCCAATACGGTAAAAATGATATGAAATGAATCAAACAAGCAAAACAGGATTAAAACGATAATTAAGAATTTAAACATCAAATGAACTCCGAAATATTCCGGAGATAGGAAGAATGAAAAAATAAATACAATATTTTTCGTTAGAATACAATATTTTCGTTAAAAATGACATTAGAAAAAAAACAACAATCAAATTTATTACCATATTGGTTTTAGTGAAGTAAATCTTGATCTTTTTACTTTTGACAATAACAAATGAAAAAACTACTCTATTTTCATGATTTAAAGAGACCAACTACATAATATTCTACTATTTAGCACATTCGGCTATAATAGGGATTGGCATTCAACGTGTTGATCTGTCATTGTTAATGACTAGATCATGCCACTAGGGCATTGAATTAGTCATATAAGTGATTAAATCTAGTTAAAAACATTCTATATCGGCACAATTTTAGATAAAATTATAATCATTTATGCAACAATATAGTGTCACAACAACCAGATTGAGTAATAGAGAATCAGATTTGGAATTTGCATTTAAAAATTAGTGAATAATGAGTTATCATAAATCACAAAAATTATTTGACCATATATCACAGCATTGAAAATAATTGAAAATGATCATTGATGACCGTAATTTTGATAATTTTTTGAGTAGGGTCAAGGTCAAAGTTACAAAGAAAATGTGGAGGTAAAACTATCTTAAAAACAATACATAAGAAAATAGGTTAGAATATACCATTTCAGTTAAAATGACAATAGTTAAAAATAACAATTATAAAATTTATTATTGTATTAGTTTGTAGTGAAGTAAACTTTTATCTTTTACTTTGGGTAGTAAATTTTTATCTTTTACAATCTAGCATAGCCAATTGTAATAGGAATTGCTGGTTAACATGTTGATCTATCATTGTTGATGAGCAAAACATGTCATGGTGCATTGAATTGTTATTGTAAGTGGTTAGTTCTAAAAGCATTTTAGATTGACATAGTCGTTAATAAGGTTATATCATTTACATATGCAACAATCTAACATCACAACAATGAGATTGAGTTATAGAGAATTAGATTCGGTATTGACATATCACTAATAAGTGAATAATGACTTGTGTATAAATGACAAGCATTACTTGTCCATAATTCCCAAGTATTGGAAATAATTGAAAGTGATCATTGATGAACTTAATTTTGATTATTTTTTGGGCAAGGACAAAATTAAGAGGCAAAATTGTCCTAAAAACAATATAGGAAAATATGTCATAATACAATATTTTAGTTAAAAGTGACAATAGTAAAAAAACAGTTATAAAATTTATTACCATATTGATTTTAATGAAGTAAATCCTTATTTTATACCTTTGATGTTATCAAATGAGATAACTAATCCCTTTTTCATAATTTAAAGAGACCAATTACACAATATTTACTATCTAGCATAGCTAACTGTAATATGTATTGATGGTTAACATGTTGATATAGGGATGTCAGCAGATATAATATTCGTTATTTTTGAGGTACCCTAACTCGAACCCTATCATTTGATAGGGTACACAAATCCTATAAATACTTGATTAAATTTTTGAATTATTACTTGAATTTGTACTCGTGCTTGTACTTGAATATCCTAAACAATGCCTGTTAAATACTTGTATTCGTTAAATACCCAATTAAAATAAATTTAAAATCAAATTTTTTATTTATTATTAATGAATTAAATTAATACATTTAAATTAAAGTTTAAAATCATATGTAGGATAATTAATGAATGTTAGTAAGTAATATAGTAATTTTAAAAAATATATATATATTTAACACTAAAATTTAATATTATAAATTATTATTTATAATCAAGTTTGAGTAGTCGTACCCTAAGGCCACTACCTAAATCTTACTTAAACTTGTGACTGGTGATAGTTTTACTACCCAAACTAGATTATGGGTTACCTTAATCATATTTAATTGGGTTATGGGGTACTCAATTATAAGATAACTATTGATACCCTTATGTTGATCTGTCTTTCTTAATGGGTAAAATATGCCATTGGTGCACTGAGTTGGTCCTGTAAGTAATTTGATCTAATTAACAACATTTTATATTGTCACAATTGTTAATAAGATGATATCATTTATGCATCGATTTAATGTCATAACAATTGAATTGAGTAGTAGAGAATCAGATTTTGAAATTTTCATATATAAAATTAGTGAATAATGAGTTGATCATAAATCACAAGGATTATTGTCGTAACGTGGGGGTCCGGGAACCCGACCACCAGACGCGAGTGAAAACTCTAAAAATTAGGAGTCGCCACCAATCTTTTTTTACTAGGTGCGATTGACTACCTATTGACTCGATTCTAATCGATAAAGCCTTAAATTAATTTTAAGCCCACCGAAAAGAACCTTAAATTGGTCTACGTTTTTCTAGATCTAAGTTCGGGAGTACGACTACGTCCGGGGAAGGATTAGCACCCCCGGCACGCCCTTTCCATGAACGGTACCATTTTTAGATTATCTTATTGGGCTTTAATCTTTAAGTTCATTATATTTCCTTAGCTATAATTTGCTCATTATATCTCCAATTTTATTAAATAATTTTTATTTGATTCTAAAATGAAATGCAAGTGTGAGGCAAGATGGAATGCATAGCGTGAGATAAAAATATGTTGGACGAATAACCTTTTATCGAGGATGTTCTCCCGAATCCTCCCATCATACTAGTGGGATCCGGGGTGTTCTCTCACCTAGGGAATTATCCGAGAAACTCGCCTTCGCAAATTCAACGAATAATTCCCATCATCGGGGTCATCGTACTTTTTTCTTTAAAAATAACGTTTTCGTGCATAATGAACCTAATATGAGCGAAAGTCTTTTATTAAAGATATTTCCCGAGCCTTCCCATCATACTGGTGGGACCCAATGACATCTTTTCACTTAGAAAACTTTTTGAGCAATACCCGCCTTTGTAAGATCCTCGTAAGATCCCATCATTGGGGCTTAACTCGTAAACAAAAATACTTATATGCAATGACATGTGTGATGCAATGTATATGTGCTATGCTAATGCAATTAACTATTTTTATTATTATTATTACTATTTTATTTTATTTTTTATTATCGTATCTTTTATTTTATTCTTTTATATTTTTTTTATCCTAAGTTTCTCCTATATTTTCCTTGATATTTCCTATCTTATTTCTTTTATATAATATTTATTAATCTATACCTTGTACCACTAGATACTTAATGCTTAATTTTAAATTATTTATTGTCTTGGATTTCCTTTATTAATAGTTTTTATTATTTGTCTATTTTATGTCATGGATATTACCTTTTCACAAATTTATTATATACATGTTTGAATTATCATTATTATTATTATTATTATTTTTATTTATTATTTTTTGAATGATTTTGTGTTTTTAAATTTTTATTTATAAAAATTTCAGGATCTCGAAATCGAAGCCCTTCCATCGTACTAGTGGGGCCTTAATTCAGATTTCGAACCTAGGAAAAATTAGCTCAGGACTGCGACTTCTCACGTCCCGACCGATCATCCCATCATCGGTATCGTTTACTTGTCTTATTTAAAATGAGTAATTCTTCACTTTGCTCCCACTCTCATTCTTTCTTCATTTATACCCCAATCTATTTTATATAAAGTTATCTCCTTCAACTGATTTGATCTCTACATATTTTATTCCATTACACTTTTTTTAGTTTACCGCTTTTTATTTTTTCCTAATTCATTTTTCATTCCTATTTTACCTATATAAATTCACTTAATTATGTATTTTATGATTGTGTCTAACATTTTAATTCTTCATACATTTTACATTCTTTCTTAACCATATTCTAAATCTAACTACATATTCCCTTTTCTATGTATATGTTATCCATCTAAATAAATCTATTCCTAATACTAAATACTTACTTTTCCATGTTCAATATCCCTCTAAATCTATTTATTATATTATTATTTTTTAATTAAATGTTCATTTATTTTCTTATAGATTTTTGGACTTATTTAAGCCTTAATAACCTTTTCTATCTAATTCATGACATAATCAAATATATTCATTCATTCATTCATTTTTTTATATTTTTATTTTTCATTTTTTTGCATATATATATTGCTAAACACTTTATTTTCATCCTTATCTTTCTTTTATATTTCTACTTCCTTTATATGTTTTCCTTTGTCATTTTAAAATTTTTTATATTATATCTTTTATTCTAATTAAGCTCAATTAATTATTCTCCTATCTAAATAATAAATCCACCACAATACCACAAAGTTAACATTAGAGAAAGTAAGGAGTATACCTTCAATGGGCTGACAATAGCCCAACCCGGATAGCCTGCTTTAGCTGGCCCGTCTCGCAAAAGCCCACTAGATCTCCTGAAATGCACCGACTCAATGCTTAACCGGTAGCCGCTCCTTTCCTTCAGAATGATGCCATTTTGCACTACTCCGGTTACCCAAATGGCGTCGTTTTACTTTCAAGGCCTAGGTATAAAAACTCCTATTTTCTCCATTTTCTTATTTCTCTTTCCTCTCTAGCCGTCACTCATTCTTTTCGGATTCTCTCTTCTCTCTCTAAAAAAAATCTCACTTTTCTTCTCTTCTCTCTTTCTCGCCGGCGCCAGCTTCCTCAACCCTCTCTCTCTGTTTTCCCTTTGCCGACCACCCAAAATAGAAACCCCTATTCGCCGTTCGACATCGCCCCCAGCAGCTCTTTCTCGACGGCGGCTCACAAGACCCCCTACTCTAAACTCCTCTAATCGACGGCAAGGAACTCCTACTCTGATTGATTGGCGTCGAACCCAAAGCCCCCTCTTTACCAGCAGCAAAACCCCAAAATCTCTATTTTAACCAACAGCAAAAAAGGGTCTCTCTCACCAGATTTGAACCACCCAAAACTAAAACACTCCATCGGTTACCCAAAATCCCTCATAAAAGTCCAGATCTCCCCCTAAAAATCAAAACCCACACTCTAAAAAATCACTTCTTATTTCTCCTATTTTTTGCATTTTTTGATTGATTTTTGACTATTGATTGTGGTTGATTGTTTGCTGCTAAACTAGAGTGTTTGATGGCAGTTGCGGCTAGGTTTTTTTTGGCTGCTGTTTGTTGCTAGGGATTTCTTTGATTGCTCTTTTTTTTTTGGTTTTTTTTATTGCTTGGTTCCCTCCCGGATCCTTGTGCTACAGTGCCCCCTTTATACTGGGCTGAAGGGGGCACGCTCCCACTACTCTACCAGACGCAAATTTTTCGCATCTGGTAGGATGAGGGTGGTGGCTGGCAAGGTGCGAACCGTACCTCTCTTCTCTTTTTTTTTTTAATTCATTTTTTGTTTATGATTTTTTTAACAAATAAAATTTTATTATAATTTTTAGTGTCTACAATTATTTGATGATAAATCCCAAGCATCGGCGGTGCTTGAGAATGATCATCAACAACCTCAATTTTGATGATGTTTTGGGCAAAGAAAAGATTCAGATTTTGAAGAAAATTTGAGGTAAAATGTCTTAAAAACAATATATAAAAATATAGGTTAGAATATAGCATTTGCACTTTACCCATCTTTCTCTTCACTCACTGTGGTAGGTAAATTTCTTCTAATTATATATTCCTTTATTTTATTCTTTTTCTCTTTATTTTGAAAAGCATCAAACTTAAGTTGTTAACTTTCTAGAACAATATAGGTTCAACTCAAAGAAGAATTTTTTTTAAATGTCCAAAAAGATACACTTTTAGATTTTCAAGAGTAGCATATACACCCTCATATTCACTATTCATTAAGTAATATCTATTTGTTAAAGGTTTTCTTGCTTGTATAGTTTATCAAATACTCAAATCTTTGATAGATAAAGAAGTTATATATAAGTCATCCTAAAGTAGTGTTAAAGGTTCTATATGAGCTTTTGAAAGATAAAGAGGTTATATTTTAACCTTCAAAAGGTAATGTTAGAGGTTTTATCTAAGTTTTTGAAAGATACAATTAGCTTTGAAAAAGTATTTGATTGGTTAAATTGAATAGTGGATTAAGCTCCTTAGAAAGCTAAGGGATAGGACATGGACACCAAGAGGAAGGACCAAACCACTATGAATTGAGTTTGCAATTCTTTCTATCATACACTCTTTATCTTTATTGCCTTTAGTTTAAGTTATATATTTATTGAATTGTTAATCATATTAATATATATTTTTTTATAATTGAAGAACGAGGGATCTAAATCCTATTTTTAAATAGTGAGAACATGCACTAATTAATGAATCAAATGCTCGGATGTTAATCATATTAATATTCGGTATATGTCTTTTGAAAGTTTATTTTGTGAAAGAGATTTGCTATTAGATTTTTTTTTTTGAAAGGTAAGAATCTTTGCATTCATTCAAAAGAAGAGTTACAAAGGCTATTTCAAGTCTTTATTTCCTTGGTTGAAGACTTTGTGAAGCAAATACAACCCCCTCTCATTAACGTGAACAAAAAAGGCATTTTCGACTTTCCCAGAAAGATGGCTGGGTTAACATGAAACAGGAAAAACAGAGGATAAGCATGAACCACAAAACAATCACCCCCTATGGGACATGAATCACAAGAAAAACTATTATAAGTTAAAATTCTACTACACAAGTATACGTATCGAATAAATAGTATATAAGTAAGTAAAGTATCGATCTTATAGAGAATTGATCTAAAATTTTACTAAGCACTAAAATTATAGCAATTTAATCGTATCCAAACAATTAAATCCAAATAACTAAATTAATTAACTAAAACTAATTTAATTAAAAATTAAAACAACAAGATAATTGGGTAAAAAGCAAATCAAACAAGTTTAGGATTACAATATCCCTCACACTTCATCTAAATCTTACCTCTTTTCCTCAACTTATTTCAACGGGTAAATTGCTAATTTAGAGTCCTCAATTATTTATAAGAGTTTCCCGACTTATCTTATAAAAATATCTATTTTAGCCAAAATATTATATCCCTATGTGAATTGAAATTAAAATAGACTTATTAAGTTCAGGCTTTAATTTGGTTACATATGGCCTATAGGTATATCCCTATCTTATACGTAAATCAATTAATATAATCATATGCTATCTCAATTTTAGTCTACACTAAACTCCTTTGCCCAAGTTTGTTTAGGTTCCTAAATCCATTTAATTGGTGATCAGGCAATTAAAAGCATTAAGAATAAATTAAAATAAATAATTCTAATCCCATTAACGATAAGCAAGGAATAGATTAAAAATTTAGATTACATGTGAGTTCAGTTGCAATCCTAGAAAAATAGTTTAGTTCATAATATCTAATAAAAACTTCATCCAAAAAAAATTAGCCATTAATCCAAGTCAAAGAAAATAAGAAAAACACAAAAGTAGGGAGAAAAAACTAATAGTTGAAGCTTTATGATCTTGATTCTCCATCCAATTCTCTTGCTTTCTTGCTTTGTTTTTGGTTTTTTTTCTCCAGAGAAATTACTTGCTATCTCATCCCAAAAACCTCTGAAAAAGGCCCTTTAAATAGCCTCCAAAAGCCCTAGCTTCCAAAATCTCATAAGCTTGTTATTTTTGAAAAATACGATGAACGTCATGGCTCTCATTTTCTAGAGCTATGGCTCTCAGGGGTTCTTCTCAATTTTGTTCTTTTGGTACAGTACTTTTATTTTAACAAAGATTTTGACCACTTTTTACTTAGAACTGGACAAAGTGGTCAACATCAAAGTTGTAGCCCTGCCTCTTAGCTTTCTAATGGTCTAAAAATTATGTCATTTGGACCCCTGTCGTGTGAGATATGTTTGAAAAACCAAAACATATGCAAATAGAACACCAGTCCATTAAGCACCTTTCTTCACCAATTGAAACTATTTTTGATCCCACTCTTACAAAAACATAAAAATAAATATTAATAACATAAAACTAAATTTATTAACTTAAAATAAATATTTAAACATAAATTAAACTAAACTAATAAAATAAATAAAAACACCTAAATTTGATCTTAAATCTAGTTTAACTTAGACTAAGTAGGTATTTAATCTCTCGTTAAATATAAGTATTTGATGCACTCATCAAATACCCCCAAACTTGAATCTTTGATTGTCCCCCAAGCAAAAGGGAAGAACTAAAAACAAAACAACTAGCTAGAGATGCAATTCACCATAGCATGAATTCCTAATTTTTTTTTTCTAAAAAATTATCCTACAATTTGAACTCAAGGTAAAACATAGATAATCATTAAATTCATGCTCAATTAAACTACAAGTTCATTCTCAAATGGATTTCACAATATTTATGCGTGTTTGAATGATCTTTTTGCAAAGAATATCATACAATCTAGATAAGATTATGCCATTGCAAAATTTAGCTAAGTGCTAGAATTCTATAGGTTTGCTTTTCATCTCTCTCCCCACTAATGTAGACTAACACTTATTTAAAGATCAATAAGTCTTTATTAAGCTCATAATGTAAGGCTAGAGTCTAGGCATGATAAAGGATATAATGTGACTCAATATCACCCTAAGCACGTAATTATTTTAGAACCTATAGAGCTTTATTTTCTTTTACCAAGTACACCATTTTCAGTAATTTTTTTCTTTTTGTTCAACACTTCTTTTTTTTCTCTCTCTTTTTTTGTTATCACAATTTCACACCCCCAAACTTATTTCTTTTTTTATTGTAGGTGGTGGGGTGAATTCTAACAATTTTGATTTTTTTTTAGCAACTCCACCTTTCTACCTTTTTCACCATTTAGTTCAATCTATATTTCCTAAAACAATATACATGCTTAGGAGTGAGGGTTGCAAAATTAGAATTTTGTTTAGGTCTAAGGTTATTATCATGTGGTTAAACCAAAAAAGGGAAAATTAGGCTCAAAGGGGTATACTAGGGATAAAAGTTTAACAAGGTTAGCTTGAAAGGATAAAAGTTTAACAAGGTTATCTTGAAAGGATTAAACCTAAATCATGTCCCATCCTAAGTGTTAAATAGAATTTTACCTCGAGAGATAATTAAACAAATTCTAAAATCCTTGACTTCACTATACTTTTTATCAACATAAACTTTCTCTAAATCACATGATAATTCTAAGTAAAAGATTTAGTGTACAAATTATTTGAAATCGCATTCTATAATGAAACTAACAAAAGAATATCACAATCACTCAATTCATGTCTATATCAAACCAAGAATCAAAATAGCAATATAATCAAAATATCATCCTAGGATTGGTAATATCATGGCATAGGCAATTTTCATCTCAATCATTCCTAAAATAAATCCTAAAAACAAAAAAAAATTACAAAAATAAACTAACCTAAAAACATCACAAAAACTAATAACAATAAAACCTTCCCCCAAACTTAAATTGCACATTGTCCTCAATGTGAAATGCTAAAAAAATATATATATAAGGAAATTAAACTCCCTTATCAATGGTGGCATTGCCTTGAAAGCTTTAACTTTCTTTCTCCTCATCTTCATGCTTTCAAAATCTGCATACACAACAAAACAACCTAGGGAGAGGTTATAACTACTTATTTACATAGAAAAATAAAAAGTAACTAAAATAACAACTAAATCTAAAATGATATAGCTTTGGTTGCCTCCCAAGAAGTGCTTCTTTATAGTCACTAACTTGACTTTGGTTGAGATCTTCATTCACCCTTTCAGGGGGTTTGAGTTTGCATGGAAACAGTTTAAGGTGTGAAAGTAGTCTCCTCATAAGATGGGGTTGTAGTGGCTTTAATTCAAGATTTGGTGCTTGTTTAACCGAAAGTGGTGGAATAAGTTGACTTTTAGCCAACTTCTCAAATCGAGTTCTTCTTGAATAATGCACTTTTGGTATAGCCTTTAAAACATATGTAACATTTGTGAGTTCCTCATTCTTGTCCTTTGTTGTTGCATCTTAAACCAAACAAGCTACAATGAGTTTCTTAGGATTTTCCATATCAACAACCTCCTTAGGTAACTTATCAATTGTATCGAGAAAAGGAATGGGAGGCACATATGGCTTGGCTTGTGATGGTGTAGATGCTTTCTGCTCTTGCTTAATTTCTTCATCTTAAACTTGATTACTGGAAGTACTTCCTTAATCTACTTTATCTCCATCATCTACCACATTCTTGCCATTTACCTCATCAAGATGCTGACCATATTCTTCTCTTCTAGGATTAGGCTCAATGTCATTTAGTAAAATTTCTTGAGGCCTATTGTTCATGTAATTAACAAGCTGGCCCAATTGAGTCTCAAGATTTCGAATTGATTCTGCTTGACTTTGAATGATGGCATCATTCTTTGTCATGAATTGTATCAACATATCCTCAAAAGTTAGCTTTTTCTCAAGAATAGGGGCTCCAATTTGTGACTAGAAATTATGCTGAAAAACAGGTTATGATGAATATGTAGGACCCTGATCATTACTCCATGAAAAATTTGGGTGATTCCACCATGAGTTGTAACTGTTGGAGTATGAATTGTTTTGTTGCCCACTGATGCTTCCATCAAATTGCATTGATTCATAATAGGTTGGACAACAATAACTTGAATGCTTATCTCCACAAAGCTCGCATGCCACAAAAGGACTTTGAAAAACATTAACACCCCAAATGTCATTTTTTTTGAAACAAAACATCTACTTCGGTGGCTAAAGCACTGATAGCCAATTCATAATCACTTGCAACCCTCCTAGGCACAAATTGTTCAGATGTCTACTGATAGTTACAATAATTCATCACCTCAACCAAAAGTACCTGAAAATAAAAAAAAATTTTGAATTAAGACTAAATTTGCTTGGTATTAGTATTAGTAAAATTCTAGAAACAATTTCTCTGTAACGGTGCCAAAAATTTTTAAGTTAAAATTCTACTACGCAAGTATACTTATTGAATAGATAGTATATAAGCAAGCAAAGTATCAATCCCATGGAGAATTAATCTAAAATTTTACTAAGTACTAAAATTATAGTAATTTAATCTTATCCAAACAATCAAATCCAAATACCTAAATTAATTAACTAAAACTAATTTAATTAAAAATTAAAGCAACAAGATAATTGGGTAAAAAGCAAATCAAATAAGCCTAGGATTACAATATCCCTCACACTTCATCTAAATCTTACCTCTCTTCCTCAACTTATTTTAACGGGTTGAATTGGTAACCTAGAGTCCTCAATTATTTATAAGGGTCTCTCAATTCATTTTATAAAAATATCTATTTTAGTCAAAAACACTATATCTCTATGTGAATTGAAATTAAAACAGACTCCTTACGTTCAGGCTCTAATCTAGTTACATATGGCCTATAGGAATATCCCTATCCTATACGCAAATCAATTAATATAATCATATGCTATCTCAATTTAAGTCTACACTAAACTCCCTTTTTCAAGTTTGTTTAGATTTCTAAATCAATTTAATTGGTAATCAGGCAATTAAAAGCATTAAGAATATATTGGAATAAATAATTCTAATCCTATTAACGATAAGCAAGAAAGAGATTAAAAATTTAGATTACATGTGAGTTCAATTGCAATTGTAGAAAAATAGTTTAATTTATAATATCAAATAAAAACTTCATCCAAAGAAAATTACCCATTAATCCAAGTCAAAGAAAATAAGAAAAACACAAAAGTAGAGAAAAAAAACTAATAGTTGAAGCTTGATGATCTTGATTCTCCATCCAATTCTCTTGCTTTCTTGCTTTGTTTTTTACTTTTTTCCTCTAGAGAAATTGCTTGCTGCCTCATTCCAAAAACCTCTGAAAAAGACCCCTTAAAAAGCTTCAAAAGCCTTAGCTTCCAAAATCCTGTAAGCTTGTTATTTTGGAAAGTACGGTGAGCGCCGCGACTCTCAAAGGTTTTGCTCAATTTTGTTCTTTTGGTACAGTACTTTCATTTTGACAAATATTTTGACCACATTCTGATTAGAACTTGGCAAAGTGATAAACATCAAAATTGTAGACCTACCTCTTAGCTTTCTAATGGTTTAAAAATCATATCATTTAGACTTTTGTAGTGGGAGATATGCTTGAAAAATTGAAACATATGCAAACAAAGTAGTAATCCATTATGTACCTTTTTTCACCAATTGAAATTATTTTTATCCTACTCCTACTAAAACACAAAAATAAATATAAATAACATAAAACTAACATTATTAACTTAAAATAAACATTTAAACATAAATTAAACTAAACTAATAAAATAAATAAAAACACTTAAATCCTATCCTAAATCTAGTCTAACTTAAACTAATTAGGTATTTAATCTCCCGTTAAATATATGTATTTGATGCACTCATCAACTATGCACAAGAGAATTAGGCAACTATACCCAGCACACACAGACCAGAACACTGAATCTCTTATTGCCCACTGGTGTTCAAGAACTTTCACCAACCGGCAACACATTTCCAGCAAACAAAACCATTCAAAATTAGCGTCATAAACCAATCTCCAAATCCCCAGATCGTCGGTAAAGAGAGAAAGTCCACAAACTTAGCACCCAATGGACCTATCGTAAGCCATTCAGTTAAAAACGCTGTCCTGCTTCATGATATAATCTTGAAGCACAAGCCAATCTTGGTAATAAGCTTCCCTAATGCAATATCTGAATGTTCAAAACAGTCAACCAGCATACCATGACCTGATCGGTGTCACCTTGGAAGCCAACTTTGAAGACTTAAATTTCTGGAACCTTCATACAACAGGAGAACAATCTGGCTACATAATCAGTGAATTGTCTCCCATGCTATTTGTTCCCCACCTAGTGTTATCTCGAACCTCATTGTAGTTATCAAAATGGTACCACGTGACAGTGGTACCTCCAACATCACTTTGAGTTTTCTATCCAATCACCAGACCACCAGTCCAACCCCTTTGATATCTTACCCAATCCTCCCTAAACTGTCACTATCTTCAAAAGCTCTCACCCCAAATCCAATAAATCGCAAGTACCTCAAGTCCAACCCCTTTGCCACAGTCCACATTGTGATTGATTAGGATTTGATGGGATTGAAAAAATTGAGTTTGTGTGGAGGTTATTTTTGTTGGAGCCCCAAAATTATGGAAGAATTATGTCCCGTAATATTGGAGATTTTTTTCTTTCTAAATTCCATTATGCTAGAGCATAGGATTGGAAAACTAAAAAATTAGGGAAATACTTCAAAATTAGTGTGTAATAATGTTACCATCTTTAAATTTTTATTCACTCCCACTAAGATGTGCAAAAAAGTTAAAAAAAAAACAAATAAACCTCAAAGACACAATAAAGTCCAATGTTTGATTGCAATTTGTATTGATGAAATCTTACTACTCAATGGTGTTTGGCAAGATTATCAGCCTTTTGTAGTGTTTTTCTACAACAAAGTAGTATATAAGTACAGGACATTTTCTATAATAATAAATGTGGGATACAATCTCACATTGGAAAAATAAAAGAAATAAGAGTTTTTTAAATAAAGAGGAAATTAAGTTATTAATTGGACTAAATGGGTTGAAGTACAAGATGAGCCATAGATGGGCTTTCCAAGCCTTGATTGGTCTTGAAATTAATTAAATTAATTTGGCACTTGACATTTGACATTTGGCACTTGCAAGCATTAATTGTCAATAGAAGGATAGTCATGTCTTTTGAAAAATCAACAATTGTGCCACTTGAACTCTAGATTAAAGGGATACGTAGAAATAAAAAAACTATAATCTCTCACCTCTTTCTCAATATTCTCCAGATTTCTTATATATCATTTTGTTGTAAAAAACTCCTATAAAAGTAAAGAAGTTAAATAATCTTACTATACACCAGTAGATACTCGATAGATTGATTTTAAAATGTGAAATATAATCAATCACTTCATTGTATACTTGAGGTTTATTATCTGTAATCTTTTTGCATACTATAAGTGGAGGTGATAAAACTTTAGAATAGTGATATTGATACATGCCTGGAAACCATTCTTTTAATATTTTTGGTTTTCCAATCCTATGTTCTAATAATAAGTAATTACAGTGAAAAGAATAAGAGATTGATGAAGTTGTTCCTGTGCGTTTTTCCTAAACAGAGGAGTCTCTATTTAAAGAGAATTACATGTCTATTTGTCTAGACATAACTGTTCGTCTGGACAAATATATTTGTTCGTAGTCAAATAATTAAAAATAAATATAATTTATTATTTAATTAATTGCATGTGCCAAGTGTCAAGTGTCTTTATTAAATAAATTAATTATATTATTAATTTAATTAAATTAAAAGATCAACCAAAGGTTTGGAAAGTCTGCTAGTCATAGGCCATTTTACACTTTAACCGAGTTTAGTCTAACTTCTAAGGACTCATACACATCTTAATTTAAAGAATACTCCTTTTCTTTATTTCTTCGAATGTGAGATTTGGCCATATATACCTGTTATTGAAAATGTCCAACACATTGTTTATTAATTAGTAAAAATTTCTTTCATTGACCATTATCAAGTTTTGGAAGTGTTTATTCTTTTGCATCAAAGAAGGGAACTTCGAGCATGGGATCGATAATTGTGGAATTAGATTTTTTTTATCTTAGTAGACTTCTTCAAGAAGGTATTTCCAAAGAGTTGTGTTTCCAAAGACTTCTCCAAGAAAAAAAGAGCATTTTCGTTCCAAGGAGAAAGTATAGTGGCAATCAGGTGGCAAGTTTTTGTTGAATTGTCCAGTATTATTTTTCACTTTTTGTATTTATTGCATTTTGTGTAAAGGAAGAGGCCAACTACAGGGGAAGGGGTTGTACCATGCATGGAATGGAAGCAACATTTACGGCAGGAGAATTCCAAAAATGTCATTTCAATCGGTTTCTTCTGGTCCCTTCTTCAGGAACTCGTAAGGTTTGCAAACAGTGTATATTGAGACACACATCAGAGAGTTTCAGGGGCACCTATTTTTTGTTCCACCCCTCACCTGTCTGATTCTGATTGATAAAAAATATTACTGCTTCTTCTCTCTTCTCCGTGTGGTGCGGTGTCTCATTCATGTTCTCCAGCTCACCTTTGCTGGAGGAAAGGAAACGACTTAAAGTAGCTTACCAATTCAATAAATGGATTATGATACATATATACTACTAGCATGTTTCTTTTTTTGGTAAAAAAAATGATTACATTATATATTTTCATTATCACATATTGTCCTTCATGTATATATCTATATTTTGGAAGACTATATAATATGATATATTAGCATTTATAAATCAATTACAAATATGAATTAGATTGTTGATATATAGGCCCAGAAATATGTATAAGAGGTATTCATATTTTAGAAGCTTCAAAAATTTTATGAAAATTGTTGGTGCAAGAAGCTACCACGACTAGCTTAGCCAGTAAAACATACTAAAACAAAGAGTGGTCAATAGGCAACTCTAATTTTAACTCCAACAGGAGTAAAGAAAAAAAGTTAATATGGATAGTGTTAAGATATTAAATTAATATCGCAAACGTCACTGATGTAACGTTTTAACAGTAATGTGAGGGGCCTTTATCACTTTTACCTCACAAGTTAAATAGGAATGTTCTTTGTGAAAGTCAAGAAGACAATGGGATTGGAGGGATGAGAAGGTCGGAGTAGCATTCAAGTAAGAATGAAGACCCATTCCGCATTTTTCCGGAGAACGCACATCGTTGTCTGAGATCTAAAAAGTGAAGACAAAATATGTCATGATTAGTTAACGTGATTGAATTTCACGCCGAGTCTCTTGTTATTTGCTGAGTTACTAATTAACCGACAAGACTATAATAATCATCATCCATCTGCTCTCCAATATATGTATGAATTGTCAAAAGAAGATTTTCAATACGTTCTCAAGCGCAAACATGTTAGAAAACAGTGCAGCTGATTTTGACAATGGATGATAGTGCTAAAATTATGAAGATCATGGTGGGGTTACTCTATCCTTAATTTTAGACTTTAATTCGATAGTCCATTATGCACCACTCTACTCGAAAGATGATAGAACAAATCACCATCAATCTTATGACTGATTAAATGAACCTACTCCACTCATAATATATCTCCATAAGCAAATAGACTTCCATAGGAAGTGGGAAATTGTAGGCAAATAAGGAGAAAAAATCTCACCGTACGCTCGATATGGACAAATTCATGCATTCTTAGACACTTGGCCATCTTTAAAAATTCTTGTGTATGTACAAAGCAAAGCAATGATAATTACTTAAATGTAGTGTGTACTGTTTGTACATATCTGACCGACAGTGGAGGATGGCTCAGTGGTCTTATTCAGGATAGGACTCTCGTTATCTACGTCAATGAAAAAATCTGGGTGAGGTTTGTCATGTTGCAAAAGTTTTTAACGTAAAGAAAGTGGAATGGTGAAAGGATTCACATGCAAGCTGGGCTTCCATTAAGCCAAGTATCCAATCACGGGTTCAACAGGCACTACAAGTTAAAAATGTCCTCAATCAAGCACGCGGTTTCCAGATTCCCTTGTCCTCCAAAGTTGAAATTTCATGTCAAAAAATGTGTACTCCCTACAGGGGCGGCCCAAATAATTTAATAATTTAAAATTCTAAAATAAAATATTTAAATGAGTTTTTTTTTATTAAAATTAAAAAAAATTGTTAAAATTTTATTTTTTTAACTTTTTGAGATATAAAATTTTTAATTAATTTTTTATAATTAAGTTCTTTTAATATTTCTTTTTCAATTGATAATATAGTCAATCCATTTAATCTTTTTTGAGATATTGTTGATATTAAATAAGATTTTATTAATTTTAGTTTTGAAAAACTTTTTTTTCCTGAAGCAACGTTTACTGAAATTGTTAACATTATTCTAAAAATATTTAACTATTATAATTATTTTATATATTTTTTAAATAGTTAATATAAAATCAGCAATCAAAATTTTTAATTCAAATAAATCAACTATCACATAAAATAAAAATAATATAACAATATAATATAAATCTAAATTAAAGTGAAAAAATTTGTAAAGATTAGAACAATAGTACCTAATTGTTGAATGCTTATTGTAAACCGCAAATGAGGCTCACAGTTTTATGAAGATAATAAAAGAATAGACTTTTTGTGTATTTTTTGGAAAAAAATTGAAGTTAAAAGAAGAAAGAGCAAATGAGAAAGGAATATTTCAAAAGTAGATATTATACATTGAAAAAAATAATTATTTTATATATAGAAAAAAAATAACTGTTGGAGATGATTAAATACATATGACTGTTAATTTATTAAAAATAAGAGAATATAGTTAAAAATTAATAGCATTTTAGAAATAAAGAAATAATAGACAATTGAAATTTATTAGACACATAATTAAAAAAAGTAAAAGAATAAATAATTTTATGAATTATTTTTTTATTTTTATATATTTTTAATATAATTCATTATATTATAATTATTATAAAATTATAATTTTTTTTTTAAAATTGAGACCTCTTCAAATTGGGCCCTAAAACTCTTGCTTGGGTGGCTTCACCCAAGGGCCGGCCCTGACTCCCCATTATTCCTAGTTGATAGTGAAGTATGCACGAAATTAAGTTGGGTTAAGTTTTGCAAGCTGGGGTCTGTGACCAAAGGAGTACGTAAGTCGATAATGGGTACAAAGGCTCTAATAAATTACCAGGAAAAAGACTTTTGTATGATTGATTGCTTTTTTTGTCTGCCTTTGCATGGTCTATAAGTGCCTCGTACGAAGAGTGAGTGAGAATAAATTAAGCTCTCTACTCCCCACTCCCTACGCAGAGAGTAGGGGAAAAGTTTGATGATGGGGAAACTTAATTTAGCAAATCTGATTATCCTTCTTCTGAACCTGGGAGCTTTGCTTACTTCTCTTGCCTGTCCCGAATGTCCACACCCAACTCCTCCGCCAAAATGTCCTCCTCCAAAGTATCCACCCAAACATCCTCCCATTGTGAGGCCTCCGTTTCACCCTAAACCACCGAAACATCCTCCCCATCCTCCAAAGCCGCCCAAGCCTCCTGTCGTAAAGCCTCCTTATGTGCCCAAACCTCCAGTTGTAAAGCCTCCGCCTCATATACCGAAGCCTCCCTATGTACCCAAACCTCCTGTTGTAAAGCCTCCGCCTCATGCACCGAAGCCTCCCTATGTACCCAAACCTCCTGTAGTAAAGCCTCCGCCTTACACCCCGAAGCCTCCCTATGTACCCAAACCTCCAGTTGTAAAGCCTCCACCCTATACACCAAAACCTCCAGTTGTAAAGCCTCCACCTTATCCACCAAAACCTCCAGTTGTAAAACCACCCTACGTGCCGGTGCCCACGCCACCATATGTACCCAAGCCCCCACCTTATGTACCGAAACCCCCCATCGTGCCTGTACCTAAGCCACCTTATGTACCCAAACCGCCCGTCGTCAAACCCCCACCTTATTATCCAATACCGCCAGTCATATCACCGCCAATTCTGCCTCCAAAGCCTCCTGTATATCCGAGTCCTCCGATTGTGAAGCCACCAACACCACCAGTTCTGCCTCCAACGCCTCCTGTCTATCCGAGTCCTCCGATTGTGAAGCCACCAACACCGCCAATCCTGCCTCCAAAGCCTCCTGTCTATCCGAGTCCTCCGATTGTGAAGCCACCGACACCGCCAATCCTGCCTCCAACCCCTCCTATATATCCAAGTCCTCCTATTGTGAAGCCACCTCCCATCGAGAAACCATGTCCTCCACCACCCCCACCCTTGCCATATCCACCACCTCCGGCGCAGCAAACATGCTCCATTGACACTTTGAAACTGGGTGCATGTGTGGACGTGTTAGGTGGCCTAGTGCACGTTGGCATAGGCAGCAGCGCCAAGGACACATGTTGCCCTGTGCTTCAAGGGCTGTTAGACTTGGATGCTGCAATTTGTCTTTGCACCACAATCAAGGCCAAGCTTTTAAATATCAATATTATAATTCCAATTGCCCTTCAGGTCCTCGTCGATTGTGGGAAGACTCCACCTGCAGGATTCCAATGTCCAGCATAAAGATAAGGCACTTCTTATAGGACAAAAAAGGTAATATGTCGAGGTTTTTGCTGTTACCTTGTTGATGGTGATGATTCATGAGCAAACTTATTACTAAGTGGTAGGAACTAAGTGATTCCTTGTGATGGTTTCAGGTCATGGATCAGTTGGAAAAAGAGAATAACTTTTGAAAGATTGAAGTAGAAAGTACTTCAAGAGAAATTTGTGCTTTTAATTAGTTTTTCTGTTCTGCTTTCGGTTTGAGTGCTGATCATGTAATGTTGGTAAACTTGTGAATGGTTGTTCCAAGGTAGCTCGTGTTTGACTTGAAAGTTCCATGTGGTTATGAAACTAAATTTCTCTCTATGCGCCTCTTCTTAGAGATTTTCTAATAATTCATTAAGATAGTACGAAATAATAGCGATTTTCTAATAATTCATTAAGATAGTCTGAAATAATAAATTATTGAAAAAATTATAAAAAATAACCCTCTTTGATAAAATTTTTTTAAAAATAATCATCAAAATAAATTTAATTATTTTTAATCATATTTAGTTATGACTTGATAACAATATTCGGTCTATGAAACTATTTCAAATAAATTAAACCATTCATCATAATTTTTTTTCATTTGTGTTTTCGATTTCTCTCTCTTCATCCAACTCTCTCTAATTTTATTGATTTCTCTCTTTGGCATTCGTCTATTATGTTCTCAATTTTTCTCTTTTGTGCTTTCAAGACGCCAAAACGATGGTTTTGATGTGCTTGGGGTGGATAGCTACTTGGAGAATTTGATTTTTAGATATTTTGGATAAAACTAAAACGTTAGAAATGATCATATATGTTAGAAATAACTTTTAATTGGATCAATTCGGGACCTAGACATTAATAAACTCGAGAATTTGAAATTTATAAACCTAGGGTTTTAAAAAAAAAAATTGATTTTTAGTTGAAATAGGTATTTTAGGTAAGAAAATTTGTGTTTTGATTTATGAAAATATGTTAGAAATATTTTCATGGGTGCCAAATTGTCAAAAAAAAAAAAAGAAATAAAGAGAGTTGAGTGGATTTTAAGTTTTGGTTCATAAGTAATAACAATATTTTAAGCATTAAGTATAACAATTTTTTGTTGAATATGACGTGTAATAATAATATTTTTTTAACATGACGTGTAACAATAATATTTTATTCAGCATGACGTGTAATATGTTTTTGTGCATGACGTGTACCAATAACATTTTCTTTCAACATCGTGTATAACAACCTTTTTTAACGTATAACATGTTTTTATACATAACGTATAATAATAATATTTTTTTTTCAACAAAACATGTAACAACTTTTTTTAACCATGGCGTGTAATATAAAAAAGACGTGTAATAACCTTTTTTAACTATGGTGTATAACATATTTTGTACATGGTGTGTAACAACAATAATTTTTTTAAACATGGTGTGGAATAGCTTTTTTTAATCATGACGTATAATATGTTTTTGTATATGACGTGTAATAATAATATTTTTTAGCATGAGGTGTAATATCATGTAATAGTGTATAACTTCATTAAGGGTAATTTTGTCCAACTTTGTTAAAACCAGTTAAAATTATAAAGAGAGTTATTTTTGAAAACATCTTATCTTTAAGGGTTATTTTTTAAAATGTCCCTAAATTATTTAAGTATACTTAGGTCCACAGCTTATCATCAATACTAACTCTAACATATACCAATAACAATACCAAAATAACCCTATCAAATTAATAAAAATTTGGATTCATATATCTTGATATGGAAAAAGTTAATGACATATGTGGTATATGTTAATTTGTTGAACTTCTAATTAACGTGAAGAAATGGTTTGTACAATGATGTTATATTGTGCTGGATCACTAATCTAACTTCCGGTGGACAAATTCATTAGTAGGCTTTGTTTTCTTGATAACTTAAATTAATTTTGAAAGTAGTAAATGTTTGAGCTAATTAACTAGTACTGCTTTCTTAGCATGAATAAATTCATTTCAATTTGTGAAGACTTGAGCTAATTAATGACGTTTTGTCTCAAAAGTAAGGTGGAGGTCCTGATTAAATTCATTAATCGATTTCAAATTCAAATTTTATAATGCATGAGTTTAATTATTCCAACTTTGTATTAGATTTTATCCATTACGAAATCAAAAGTTAATAGAGTTAAGACGTACCAGCAAAGCACATAATTAAGATCTAGTGTTAAATAAAAAGAAACCAGAAACCGCCATATTAAAACAAAAATATAAAAGCAAGAAGCATCTCCCACTCCCAATGCATTAACAAGTGCACCAAAAAAGCCAACCTCTCAATTCCTCTTTAGATTAGGACAGCTCACCTATTTTTGTTTAGGGGTGCTGAACTGCTGATTTATGTGGGATGCAGCTAATAGGCTCTAAGACTGGGAGGTTATTTCTTTCTGTGCTGTACTGTTACCGCCGATGTCATTTTTGCGCGGAAACCTTTGGCAATTGTACAGATCTTTTGTAAAATTTAAAATTTGCACAGGCAATTGCTTTGTTTTGCATTTTTGGGAAAGTACAGGTTTCTAATGAAATGAAATTAAATATTTTTTGCCTTTAAAAAAAGGTTATAAATCTTACACCCGAACGCCCGTTAAATGTTATAACAATCTGATTAAATATTTTTGTAAATTAAATATAACAATTAAATATTTTTTGTAAAAGAGTGGTACCATGTTGACACCACTACAATGCAGGTAGGTCGGCCCCTATCAAGAACCAAAGAAAAAACTTAAAGATATAAGTTCCAGATTTTCTAACTCTTTTGTTTCTTGGTTCATTGATTATATTTGCAACATCAACAACTTATACGTGTGTATTATCTTAGGAAAAAACCCAGTCATAAGGACTTGAAAGAGTGTATAGACTATAGATTGATCCCACCGCAACCTGAGGGGTTGGTGCTTCTTCTTGATGGATTTTTCGTCTCAGGCAGAATATGCCATGTTCGAAATCATGGCTGTTCCACTACCACATAAGAGTAGTTTTTTGTACATTTTATTCTGAGAAATGAATCAAATTATTGCTTTTCAAAAAAAAAAAAAAACTTGAAAGAGAGGGGGACAATGACAAATGAAAGTGGTAGCAGAAAGCTACATTATGTCATCAATCTTTCGCCAAGTTGGAACTGCAACTAGTTTGGCAAAAGCTTAGCAGTGCGGGGTCCTTGGGTCCTTTAGAAACGAATAGTTGACTAATTAAAATGCTACATTGACTTCTCTTTTACGTGTATTTTAGGTTAATTTGATTGGATTAGATTCTTGACGATATATTATCACTTGGACAACAGACATACGAAGTGTCAAGTCAAGGTAAATCCCCAAATTGCCAAATAAAAGATGACCGCAAATTTTTATTTCATAGATTAGTGTAAAGCCTCAATCTATTTGTTCATCGATTGCTATAATACCCAAGTTGAAGGCATGCATATTAACGTCAAATGACTCCAAATGCTTCAATTCCTTGATCTATCCCTAGTGCTATTCAATGAACCTAATGACTTTAACATCACTATTAAAATCACCTTACCAAAAAACCAACTATTTCGCTTGAATGCACAAGCAAATAGTGGAGACATATAGAAATAGTATGAAAAATATAAACATGAAATGAAACTAGAAAATTGACCAAAATTTCTCGTTTATGCATTTAATATGAAGACAGTTTTCTAAGAGATAAGAAGAAAAAGAAGTGAATACGAATTTTTGTTGATCGATGGGGATTAATAATTAGGTCATGGTAAAATGAACAAGGAAAATTTGTTGATTAGATGGAAGGTGTTAATAGAAGATGAAAGAAAAGGTTAAATGCTTAAATTGGGACTAATCGTTAAAGCAATTTTTAATTGAGGATTGAACATTTCAATTGTAATTAAGTGCCAAATATTTTTGATTCCTTACAATTAAAGGCTAAGTTGACAGATGAATAAAGCATGTATCACTAGAAAACTAAGGGCCCAACTTTCAAGGTTTACAAGTACACCTAGCAAAAATCATTGGAAGCCTATTATTAGAATACTTGGATATTTAAAGAAAATCAAAACGTTGAAAATTTGTTACAGTGGTTTTCTTAGCACTTTAAAAAGATATTTTGATGCTAGTTGAATAACTGATATTGATGACAATAAATCCACATCAAGATGGATTTTTACATTAGGAGGCGGTGCCATAAGTTTGGCATCTAAAAAGCAAACTTATATTACACATTCTACAATGGAATCGAAATTTTTAGCATTAACAGCTGCTGGGAAAGAAACGGAATGACTGAAAATTTTATTATTAGTTATAAAAAGTTGTGGCCACAACCGATGCCAGCCATTCCTATATATTGTGACAGTGAGGCTACAATGTGTGTAGCACATAATAAGATCGATAATGGAAAGTTTAGATATATAAGTTTGCGACATGCCTACATAAGAGAATTAATCTTAAATGGCATTATAACAATAGTTTATGTTAAATCTTGCAAAAATTTGATTGATCCATTTACCAAAACTTTGCCAAGATTCATTTACCAAAACTTTGCCAAAAGAGGCTGTAAAGTCAACTCTAGTGGAATGGGACTAAAACCCTTGACTCAAAAGCACCAGTAATAGAAATCCAACTTTGAGTTAGCAAAACTAACAATAAAAGTTCAATGGGTAATAATAAGTTACTATATGTTGTCATTATGTACTAAAATTTTTTATATTAAATAGCTTCATTCTATAATATTCAGTGTAACTATTATGAGAAAAGGATGAGCAAAAGGCTCTTAATGTAAATGTCAAATGTTTGTAGTAACAGGGGCATAATTATAAATTCTACCTATATGAATATTAGAGTGGTGTTGCTTCAAATAAGAGTTAAAAGGGTTTACTTTTGTAAATATTCATGAAATCAGGATTAGCACAAGTCCTTATAAGTGCTAAAACAGTTGGCAGAATCTTAAAGCAATTAAATAATGCTATGCGTGTGATATTTTTGATTATGACATAAGTAGTTATGGTTCAATCCCTGTGACACTAATAATTTTGTCTTAACTTTAAAATTTCTATACTAATAGAAAGTTCAAATCTTCAAGATACTTTCTATTATGCATAGTATTATTAATATTACAAACTAGTAGGGAATTGTTAGATAGTTTGTAATATAAAGAAGTCTTATTCAAATGTGATTATTCAAATTAAAGTGACTATTTAAATTAAGTGTCTATTTAGATTAAGATATGATTCTTAAATAAAGAGAAGTATTTTCAAACACATTTGTTGAAATACGTTGATTAATTATTCAGTATTTTCAACAAATACATCTCTTAAAACTTAATAAGACATATCTGTTGAAACAAATTAGGTACAACTGTTCAGTGTCTATGAAAAGAATGTATATTCAACTAGACTTTATACATTCAAAGTATTCTACAATAGGCTTGTTGTATCTTGGAGAGTTTTTGTTTACAAATTCCCATAATAGGCAGCAACTCTTAAAAGAAAGTCTGTTATAGCACACCTCAAGTCTCCTTTCTCCTTTTTTCTTATTCTATTTTCTATCTCGTGTCTGAGGCATGTAAGATAAATGTCAATCACCATTCTGATTGAGTTCATTAGAGACATGTTATAGTGTTGTTTCCATGAGCGACATGAGTAAGGCGTCAAAGTTTCCACGCCTCGCAAGCATTAGGCTACCTCTTGATTAAGCCAAAAATTTAATGAAGCACATCATTTTACAGTTAAACCTATCGATTGAGTGGATGATTTGTATATGAAGTGTTAGCCATTTCCATTAGATGTTAACTTATTAATGATTTGTATAAAATGTTGTTAATGATTAATACGAAGTATTGATATACCAAGATTTGTATGATTTTTGGCTGTCTGTGAACTTCTCCTCAAAATATGCAAATATGTGAGAGGCCAAACTTGTATAATGTGTTATTAAATGCCATGGTTGAAAAAGTTGTTTCACGGCACATCAAAACATGATGTTGTTACACGTCATTTTCTATAAATGTTTGTTACATGGCATGTCAGGAAATGTTATTATTACTTTTTGTGGAAAAAATATTGTTAACGTCGTGTTGAAAAATGTAGTGTTCACGCTATGTTTTAAAATTTAGTTGTTACATGTCATGTTGAAAATAATTGTTACACGTTATATTAAAAATATAGTTGTTACATGCTATGTTAAAAATTTAGTTGTTACACGTCATGTTGAAAATTTACTTGTTACATGCCATGTTGAAAAATGTAGTTGTTATATGACATGTTAAAAATTTAGTTGTTGCATGCCATTCTGAAAAAGTTGTTACATGCCACAACATAATTTGCATCATTTTGACTTGACAGAAAAGACTTTCTAACAAAACTACCCTTTCCTATTGCCTTACCAGTAACTGTGCAGGTACTTTTTCGTGTAAATGGCAACAAGATGATGGTGACGGGAACCCAGAAATAAGTGATGCTTGATAAGCTGATGACAACAAATACACAACTAGACAATGAAACGATGGAAAGGGAAAACGATTGGAGGGGAGAGGTGGATTGAAGAAGAGAATAGGCAAAATGTGGGTAATTTGGGTCGATGGTGGAAAAACGAAATGGTGGGAAGTTTTAACTAAAGGGAGTAATCAAATAGGGGAAAACAGAGTCATTTTTGCCTGAACAAAACAGCGTTATTTGCCAAAAATCCAATTCCCTTGCCACGCCAGAGGCAAAAATCTAAGTCAACGTCCACTTTAGCCCTTAATTGTAAGAAACCGAAAACATTTGGTCCTTAATTGTTAAAATTGAAACATTTGGTTCTAAATTGACAAAAATCCAAAGATTTTGACCTCAAATGGAGCATTTAGTCAAAAAGAAAAATATATCAGTAGATGGTTTTGCATGAGATATGGCTTACGATGATGGTGGTGGATTTTATTATACTTGATGGATATTATTATTTTGTTATAATTGTTTTTATGATTATTAATTTTAAATTTGAATAATGAAGGTATATTTCATTTGTAATTATATGTATTTTAAAATTTGATCGTGTTAATAATCGTGTTTAAAAGTTTAATCATGTTAATCGTTTAAATAGATTATAAATTGTGTCATGTTATACAAAATTTAACTTAACTTGTTTAATAAGCGTATTAAGCATGTCATGTTGTGTTATACATTTAATAAACGCATTTATATTCGTATTTAAGATCCTGACACATTTAATTAATAATGTCATGTTCTTATTTATTTATATAACTATTAATATCTTATATTTACATGATCCGGTTAAAATGCACAAATACGAATTGTTAAGTCTAGTCACATATAAATACTCTCTTTTTTTCTTTATTAACGAGTCATTTTTGCTCTTTTTGTTTTCGACCCTGTATCTTCACTGTGCACTCTTTTGTTCTTTGATTGGTCATTGACAGATATTGTATTTGGATTTGAATTTCATATTCATAAGTTAATGTCTGCTTACAAATTCATTTCTTTCACGTTCTGCTAATACATCTTTAAAATCCAGAAAGCAAGTGTTGGAACAAACAGCGAAGGGCGGACGAATTTGCTAGTACTAATTGAAGTGCAAATTGACTAGTTCTGGGCTTTTCACATAATTGGGTTTCACTTGAAGACTTCGTGTGGGTTGGCTAGGGAGATAGACACAAATATGCCCAAACCTATCTCATCAAATGTCCAACAATAGTAAATAGAACCCACCCTCAGATAAAGCCCAAACCTGACAACCTAATGGAGTATCTTATTTGGATAACTCTATCGGGTTTATCTTATTTGGACGGAATAAAGAGGAGTCTGCACTTCGGACATAAGCTGAATTTTGAACAGCATGGTGTGAAGTATGCGGATTATACTAATATTCCTAGTCCTAGATATCTTCAAATCTGGATAATTAGCTAATGAGAGTTATTTATTGTAATTTTTTGTAATCATAAAGCCATTGTGTATCTTAAAAAAAAAGTTAGTTCATAGAAAAATAAATTAGAGTTTAAAATTATATTTAGAATCATTAATGAATTTTAATAAGTATTACATTAATTGTAAAAAAATTATAAATAAAAAATAATTATATAAAATTAAAATTCAATTTTTAAAATTATTATTTATAATCAGCTTTGGTATTGAAAATCTTAAAATTATTATCTCAACTCGACTTGAATTTGTAGGTAGAAATTTTACTAGAAATTTATTCAAAGTCGATAATAGAATAATTTAATCTTATTTAATCGGATTGAGTAATACAGTACACCCGATTACAAAATATCCATTGATATCCCCACTTGTGTAGTTTTATCCTTAAGCACAAACAAAAATGAACAAGTTTGTAGAAGGAAAAATGGCTAGCCAGCAAATTATATGAATATATGATATGAGTGGGTATGCGCAGGAAAGAGTAGCTTAATTGGATAGTGATGAAATCCCGGGCAAGTGGTAGAAATGGATTTAACAAGGAATCAAACTGGAATGAGAATCTTTCGTTCCCAACTGTTGCGTGACGAAACCTCTGTCATAATTTTGATGAATCCACAAGCAAACCTGACACTGTATCCATTGTAATATGAATGTACTTATGGCTAGTAGCCTAGTACCGAAAGGTTTTATGGTGCACGTTTGTGCGTGCCCACACCGCACTCATCATAGCCCACGTTATCCATCTCTCTTCCTCTCCGTGACTTGCTGCCTTTTTGGACCATTGTCTGCCCTTTCCCAGTATTTTCAACAGTAGGTAGGTTTAATCATTTTTATATGGCTGCCCTCTTCATCCGTGAATTAACCGCCTGCTCACCTCACCAATAAAAACTGCAGATACTTTAAAAACTGCCGATACTTATAGCTGGCTATAAGTAGATTAACTTCCTCTTTTGATAAATTGTTAATAACGTGGTTGATCAGCGAGCCACAATTGAGTCAATTATCTCTCCAGAAACTTGTTTGATGCCCATTTGCAATATTTATTCCCAAGCCTTTCTTGAGTATTGATCTGCTTCTTAGTATACTTTTCCACAGATACGAGTCAGTTGACTTGGCTGTTACCAACATAAAATCTTCATTATGAAGATACTTTGCTTTCAAGATGTCAACCGAAAGGCTCTCTTTTCGCTGCCATATGCTTCAGCCAAGTTTTGCAAGTAATGCTAGATTAAATTTTCTAGAGTCACAAATCTGCAGACCTCCTTCTTCTTTTCTGATAGAGCTTATCCCAGCTTAACGCGTGGATTTCCGCAAATTTCCCATATGGCCCCCAGATAAAATTTCGGTTCAACCGATCTATCCCTTTAATAGTTGGTTGTGGAAGGAAAAATGTCTGCATTAGATAGGACGTCATCATACTAGTTCCTACTTGAACTAGTGATATTCTTCTTGCCATTGAAATATTTCTATTATTCCAAAGCTTAATCTTAGAAATTAACTCTGACTAGGTTTCCTTTTGACTTCTTCCATGCAACATAGGTGTGCCAAGTTATTTCCCAAAGTCCTTTATTAGAGACATTTTTGAAATATTGCTTAGTGTTAGTGTAAGCCATGTAAGTCAATAAGCTTCGTGCATGTAAATCACTATATTAATTAGTTATATTTCATATTAAATATATTATGAATATTTTATATATTATGTGAGGTATTTCTTTATTCATGAGTTTATTTATAAAGAGTTATGAAAGACTTATGTAGGTAAAGTCCTTAGAACATATTGACTTTGTAAATAAATTATAAAGGTTATAGTTATGAGATTCTTATTCATCAAAGTCATATTCCTAAATATGTTTATGATCATTGTATTGTCAAGAATAAAGACATTGACAATGCTCAAAGGTCGGTACATGCTAAGCCTTCTTATTTTGAAAGTAAGTAACTGATCTCATATGTTGAAATATGCGAGATACTTGGGGATAGTATGTCGGTGCTTGTTAAAGAATAAGTTCATTGAACATGACCGACTATGAAAGTTTCATTTGGTATTTTACTCAAGTGTTTATAAAAATATTCTCATGTGTCAATAGTGTAAGTAATCCTTAGACTTGTGATACCAGGTCATCTTATATGTGAATTGTCATGCTTTGATTTCATCTCTACGGATTTGAAGGCGACTAGATGCCTAAACAAAGTGTTTTTAAGAATGGTATGAAATATGCGAAGCTAAGTAGTCTAAAGATGATTCATCACCCCAAATGATTTGAAAGGGACATATCTCATTTACTCCTGACTGATATTGACTAAAAGTCCTTGGCCGAGGTAATCTTGATAGGTCAATATAAAAGTTGCAGGAATAATTTGGATAAGTTAGAAAGTAGACACTGAGCCAGGCTTTCTATCTATTTGGGATATATGATGAAAAGATCGAATTACACTGAGATATTGTACACTAAAAGGCTAATCAAACCATATTAACTCTCCTAACATTTAGATGGTCATAATGTATTACTAGATAACACTCATGATCTATAAATATAAATATAAATTCTTAATTGAATTAATTTATATTTACTGCCAACATGTTAGGCACTTAATGAGTCACACATATAAGGTGAATTGTTGAAATTAATTTGAGTTCAATTGGATGTGATCTAATTGATTTTATAAAGGCTTAATCTAATTAAATATTGGACTAAATCAAATATAATTTGATAGAGTATTAAACAAAGACCCAATTAGTCCAAAACATTTTCTAATTCTTGTTGGATATGTAGGTCAATTCATTCTATAAAAGAATCCTTTAGCAACATACAGAGGAGTTTTGTTTTATTTTCTCATATGTTGAGATAGGATCATAGCCAAAATGAGAGAAACACAAGGGAGCTTAAAGTTAAGAGTTTGTTAGCATAAACTTTAGCTTAGGGATTCATGCACTCTTAGTGAAGAGATTTTGGCAAATCATTGTGTGGATCACCATTAGAGGTAGGACAATTGTGTTGTTATGATTTGATAAGTCCTAGTTAGTGTACAAAAGTAAAAAAAAGAAAGATCCAAAGAGGATTCCACGAAAGAAAGTAAACATCAAACTTTTAAGTATGTCAAAATCTTTCTCTTGTGGTTTTTCGAGATTAGTTTCAATTAAAGTGATCCATAGGTTAGGGGATTAAAATTTTTAATATTCCGTTGCGTATGCTTCGTCTTAACATGATTCGAATCCCTTCACTTAGTAGATTGGTTTTTGTGCTATTAATGTTTAAAGAAACCAATATTCTTGATTTTGAAAGGCTAACTTTTTGCCATGATGCTTTACAAAATTGATTAAGAAACTACATCATGACCCTCGCTTGTTTTGTTAAAGCAACACTGAAAAGCATTAGATTATTCGCAAAGCTTATATAAGAAAGAGCAGGACCCTTTTTTATCAAAAGTAATGGCTGTCAATCCACCATGTTCACTACACTTTGAATCAAATGTAAAAGTTTTTCCAAACAGAGAACAAAAAAATATGGTGAGAGAGGGTTACTTTGTCGAATGACCCTTTAGTATTTCTTGTAAAAAATTCCATTTCAATCTATCACAAGCTTTCTCAATATCTATTTGTATCGCCATTGCTCCTTTTTTCCTTCTCATCATTCACATTGTATAAATTGTTTCTTGGGCAATTATAATATCATTTGTGGCTTGTCTTTCAAGACAAAGCTACATTGATTTTGACCAATAGTATCACTCAATAAGGGTCTCAAGCGATCAATTAATACCTTATTGATGGTCTTCATAATGACAGAACCTAAAATAGTTAGTTTGAATTAAGTAATTCGTTCAGGGCTTTCCACCTTGGGGATAAGGGTTATCAAAGTATGATTCAGTTCAACTGGGAAAGAACCAGAGTTATATGCCTTTTGTACCATCCTATATATATCCGACCCCATAGTAGCCCAATTTTTTTGGAAGAATGCTATTGAAAATCCATCATATATGATGAACTTTTGTTTGGGTTCATGCCAAATATAGCTTTCTTATCCTCTTCATGAGTAAAAGGTTTCAATTCTTGAGATTTTGCTTTCATCTAGTCACCAGTGAGAATTTCTTAGGAGAGATGCCTAAATGTTGTCATCCTTGAATAATTCTCGGTAATATTGCAAAACCAAATTTTCTATTTCACCTTGGTCATAGCACCAGGTATCATCATATTTTTTTTAATGCTGAAATTTTATTCCTCTTTTGTCTCCCTTTGACCACAACGTGGTAAAATTTAGTGGTGGCATCCCCATGTTTCACCTAGTTGAGCCTTACTTTTTGTTGCCACATAGTTTCTTCTTGGTATAGAATTAAATTATATTCTTCCACCGTGAAACCTCCAAGTTTTGCAGAAAATCACTATGGCCTTTGTCTAGCTAAGATTGAATTTTTTTTAGCCTTGTCCAGACCCATCTCTTTCTTTTATAAATATTACCATGCGTTTCATGTTTTCATGTCCTTTGGGGGAGTGATAAGTCTTTTAATGCTACAAGAATATCTATTCCTTTTAATTTCTAATTTTTTCTAATAAAATTTTCAACCTCGAGTAAGACATCTAAAAGAGTTCAAATCTAAACCCTTTATCAAGCTGTGCTTCTTGTAGAATACTTTAACACTGAACTAGGATGGGATGATGGTCTAAATTAGTTTGTGGTAAATTTAACACTTGAGCATGCGAGAAGAGATCGCACCATGATTCGTTCACTAATGCCCTATCTATGCGAACTATAGTGTAATGTAATCCATCTTTTTGTTACACTAGGTGAACTTAGGTCCCAATGCTCCCCAATCAAAACGTTTGTAGTGATTCATGCATTCACTCATCTAATTACATTGACTTAAATTCACACTTCTCTTTCCTCTCTTTTTGTTTGGGAAATGACTTGATTGAAGTCTCTTACCACCATCCTTGGTAAATCATGAACTTTGCTAGCTAGACATAATGATTTTCATAATCTTTTCCTTTCTTTTGTTGTAGGGCTTCCATATATTGCTGTCAGTAGCCAATTAATGCTTGATATCTTCCTTAAAATGTGTATTAGCTCTGAAGAGAATGCCGGTATCTCCAAATCAATTTTTCTTGCATCTCATAGGATCCAAATTCCTTTTGAAAACCCATTTGCTTTTACTCTGAAGAAATTTGGAAGTCCAATTTTATGGCAAATCTTATCTACTATGTCATTTGAAATTCTTGGTTCCAATACGATGACTATATGTAGCTTATGTAGCTTGATTAAATTCTTCACATTTTTGACACTTTTTCAAGAGGCAGCTCTTCTCACATTCCAACTTAATATGTTAAATGACATAAGATAATAAATAAAATAAATAGAGTTTAATATAAATTAACATACCAAATAATAAGATTAGCACATTAGCAAGGTTAATCTTGCATAATGTCACCCTCGCTTGTCTCTAGTTCCATATCCAATGATGTGGTAATCGTATTTTTCTAGTGTGGTTATCATCATCCACTACACTACTCGCTGTTTCCCTTGCAACTCCATTTATGCCGACCCCTATATTATCTACATAAACTCTTTTAGGTGGTAAAGAAATAAATGTAGAAACTAGGGTAGTTTCTCGTCGGGGCCTATTAGCTAAAACCATCTTAACTAACGCATAGGGATGTCTTTAAGTGGCCATCGCACTAGTCTCATTTGATAGAGCAGATTTCTTCTTGACTTGCAACCCTTTCATGCTCGATATATTTGTCTATGATGAATCTATTTTAAAAATCCTAGGGGTCATTGATTTACCCTTAGCTTTTAGTAAGGTAAGTCTCTATTTGATGCAATTACCGCGTTGCCTGCAAGGATTCTTTCAAAACATCATTGTTAGTCACAGTAGCAATGTTTCTCCCTAGCTTGTTAATTCCTTACTCCATGGCTTCCCTTTCCAAAGTTTCAAGAACAAAATCGTTGTCTCTAGAATTATTTTCTTCATTCGCCAATATATAGAATCTTGATCCAAGTGTGGGCGCCTCTTTAAAGTTTCCTTCATGTGTCAAAATCCTCAGTTTAGATCTGGTGCCTCTCTTTACTTTATCTACATTGTTTCTCTTATAGGTTTTCTTTGTAACCATCAACAAGCCAAAACGCGATGATTCATAGTCTTTTTTTGGATATTTCTTTTCCTTAGATAGCTTCTGCATTTGTTCCTCCAAATATCCCTTTTGTTCCTTTTGTCTCATTGGAAATAGCTCTATACTGTGGCCAAATTTCCCACAATGGAAACATAGCATTCTCAATCCTTAATACTTTATCTTTTGCCATTTTCCTGCTATGTAAACCTTGGCCACTAGGGGTTTAGATAGATCAAGTTCTATGCATATTCTAGCAAATTTACCTCTCGTACACAAAAGTGGTGGTCCAATCTACCTTCAACATTTTCGTTAATATATTTCTGATTTTTGTCAATACATTCCTATCATAGAACTTCAGAGGCATTCCTGGTAATCTGATCCATGCTGCTATTGAGCAATGAAGGCTTTATTTGATCTAAAGCCCAATGTCTATCTTTAGATGGTGAGATAATGATCGACAATAATCCAAGGACCTTTTGATAAAACATGATTACAGTCGAATTTTTTGGAAAACTTGAAGAATAATACCCGTTGTCCAAATAAATGGCTTAAAAGTCTCCTTCTAAGGACCATAGCTACTTCACTTTATTGCACAAGTAAGTATAACTTATGTGTCTCGTTAATAGCTTCACAATTAGGGTTTTTCTTCAAGGCTTCCTGATCCTTTACTTTTCTTCTTTGGTCAGTCTAATATACGGTCCTTCTATATTTACTCCAAACTCATCATCATCCGACTCGAGTTCTTCCATGAACTAGCCCTCTTTTTCTGAATCCACATTATTTGACATGTTTTCCTTGTCATCATGCATTAAAACGTTACGGTATTTTGAACTTGGCACCTCATCTTGCACTAGTGGGTTCTGGTCATTGATAACTCTATGATATAGAGTTATTTGGGTTTAATTTTGATAATAATTTTGGTTAGTTTTTGTAGTAATGCATCGAAATTAGTATGTTTTATTTAATGATTTTAAATTAGTTATTTTAGGTGAGTCAATCTAATCATGGTTAATTTTATACTTAATTTGGTGTTAATGTGGTTAAGATAGGTTGTTATTGATTTTTTTATACTTTTGTAAGTATTTGATGAAAGAAGAATTTTAATGGAAGAAGAAGAGCAATTTTAAGGTGTAAACTTTCAATGCACATATTTTGATATTTTGGTCATAACTTTTTTTACAAAGCTTCAAATGAAGCAATTCTTAGACTATTGGAAAGATAAGAGAAAAATATACAACTTTTACGTTTACCAATTTGCCCAGTTCAGCCTAGAAGGTGGTCAAAAATCTTGTCAAAATTAATACACTGCTGCAGTCCTAGAGCAATTACGATTTCTATCAATTAATTGGGTAAGGTTGCGACTTATATAGTTTGATGAGGAAATCCCAACTAAAATTGACTTCTTTTTTCACTCAACTTGGCTAACTTCAAAGCCTATAAAAACAACCTTTCGGAGGACTTAAAGGAGAAGGAAGAAACACCAGATTAACAGCTGAGAGTCAAGCCACAGAGTCATTGAAGCTAAGAAGAATTTGAAGGATTCAAGGAGATTTGAAGATCAAAAATACAATTCTTGAGTTTTTCTATATTTTCTTTTAGTCTCTTACTTTCTTGGTTTTGTTCTTAATGTTTTGATTTTATTCGATGATGATGTTTGATTTGATGGGGTACTAAGTTTGTTATCTAAAATTATGATTGAACTAAATATGTAGTCTGATTTATTTATCTCTCTTTTGCTTATGTTTGATGGATTTAAGTTGTTTATTTTATTCTGTTCTTCATGCTTCTAATTGCATGATCACCAATTATATTGAATTGAAAACTTAGGTTAAACTTTGACGAAGGAGATTTAGGTAGACCTTAAATAGAATAGCGTATGATCAAATACACTTAGTTAATTAGGTGGTTTGATTTGCATATAAGGTAGACATGCACCTATAAGCCATACATAGTCAAAATTAGAGTATAAATTTAATGAATCTTTCTTCAATATAATTTGCATAGACATATAGTAAATTAATTGGGAGAGATATTTTTATAAGAAACTTGACATAGACTTGTAAATAATTTAAGACTTTAGGTTAGCAGCTTAATCCATTAAACTAAGTTAAGAGAGAGAGAGAGAGAGATAATATTCAGATAAAGTATTAAGGGATATCATAATCTTAGGTCTATTAATCACTAGAAGCAAAATTTGCTGATATATTAGTTTTAGTTTTTAGTTTATTAATTTAAATTTTCTTTTTTAATTTTAATTGTTTAGATAAAATTAGGGTGTGATAATTTTAGTAGTTAACAATAAAGATTAATTCAATTCTCTGTGGGATCGACATTCTACTCATCTCTATATTATCTTTGTGATACGTATACTTACGTAAGTAAAAAATTAAACAACTGTCGTATCGGTCATTTGGATTGCCACACTTCTCATTGCTTTCCAGCCTTAACCTTCCTCTTTTAATTCTTACTCTAATAACTTCTCTCCTCAAGCTTCCATCAACATTCGTTAAGGGGACTCTAGATGAGTCTGCCTCCATGCAACAATAGTTAAGGTTTTTTGAGCTTTGGTGTAAGATAGCAAGTTTTCTTTAATGTGCGTCGTGAGAGAAAAACTTACCTAAATACTTATTTTAAGATTAATATTTTTTAAATGTTTTATTTCAAGATTGCATATTAATTTGAAAAAGAAAATAAAATGAATCTTGAAATGAAATGTTTAGTAAATGTTAGATTTAAAATGAATATTTAAACTCTACCGATAAACATTAATTTGATGTTGGAAAAATTATATGGCATTGGGTCGACTTGGTAATTCATGTTTTCGTATTTTAAACATATCATACATAATTAAATATGAAACACGTTAAGGTTAAACACGAACATGACATGAATAATATTTGTATCTTAAATCGAAAACACGTACACGTATACGTTTAGTAATCATATGTCACGACAGAACACGATTAACACATTTATTAAATGTGTCAATATACGACACGACACGATTACTACGTTTGACATGATTAAATAAAAATATTTACAGTTAAATATAATTTTATTATTTAAATTTAAAATCAATAATTATAAAAATATTTATAAAAAAATAAAATAATAATAACATCAAATATAACAAAACAAAAGTTCAAAATTAGGGTTTGGGCATAACATAATTACATTATTATCTTTAATAAATTTAAAAAACTTATTATAATAATTGTTTAAAATTATTTAAGTAAGGTTAAAATCGTGTCAAATACGATTAGACATGAAATACGTTAATATTAAATCTAAACATGTTTAATATGTGTTTTCTCGTATCGTGTACAAAATCATCAAATATAGCATTAGGAAATATGTGTTCCGCATGCATCTTGATGAATTGTCAAGTTTTTTGCCTATCTTTAATTTGAATTTTTAGTCTCTCTACCACGCACACGGATAGTAAAATGCATTCTATATAAATAGTTAAATTTATTATTATTATTAACAGTGCCTTTCGCGGTTGGGAGTTGGGATGGGTGGCTGTGGATGCATTGCATACTAATTTAAAACTTGCCAGTTGAGAATATAATTAAGGCCAGCGCTAGCATATGAAGAAGCTGAACCGTTACAATTCCAATATAAACTTAAATTGGGGTTACCCCTCGGCCAAGTCCAATTGTGGCCAAACGGGGTCCCAAAATAATGGTTCATGACTTGATGGGCACTGATGAATCAGCAGACCGACACGCGATAAAAGGAAACTTATATATGTTGAAAGAATGCTTTCTTTTAACATCAGACTTTTGGCTGCATGCTTTTGCCAGCCCCACTAAGGTTCTTTCCCTGCCAATGCTCTGCTTTGCTCACCAAAGTAACGTTGATGTGCCACATGTGGCCATGTGCATCCGCTCTCTGTTTCTTCGATCTTGTTATATCCCCTGCTCTTACCATACTCGTTTCTTTCTTTTTTCTTAAGAACAATATGATCAAATTTTAATGTGTGAGCAAAAAAAATTCATTTCTCACAAAATTATGATTATTTTTATATAGTAAATGTTTATCTTTTTCAAAACAATATTCTTTGTTTCTAACTCAAAAATATATAACATGCTTTTCTTTGGGTTTTTTTTTTTATTTACCAAACGAGTTCATTATCATTTTAATAAATTTAGTTTCATTTTCTAATTCATATCAAAGATTTTTTATGTAATTAATATGTTTTAGAATTTAATTTATACCAATTGATAAATATATCTTTCCATATTTGTGATTAAATCATTTAATTTTACCTTATATCCAAGAAATAAAACCTTAACAATTTACAAATTTTAATTTTTATGCAATGTTGGATTTATTGTTATTTTTAATTAAATATTATGGTTATTTTGATAAAATTAAAAAAATTATATTTGAATTTATGTGATATCAACATGATGATCTCTAAATTTTTAATGATTAATAACTCTTATTTACTAGTTGATGTTATAAGAGTTGCTTGGTCTAAAATGACGTAATAAGTTATCTTATTTCCACTATATATAAAAAAATTAATAATCAAATATGAAAATTTAAATCACCCGTAATAAAATTACCATAATTATAAAATTACCACAATGATCTTCAGAATAATATCAAACATTGCCTAAAGAATAAAGACACAAAATAACAGTTGGAGTGTTGTTTGTCTATAAGTCGGATTTTGGGTTTTAACAAAAATCTCACACGGCTCTCTCATTTGCCACTCATTTTAAAGTTCAAATATTGTAAATTAATTCGCATGTTGATCTTAAAATAGACCATTGGTGAGATTGCCTCCATGCGACTGCTATATATATATATATATATATAACTATTATTTGTAAAAAACAAACAAAAGAGTAACGTTTGAATACAAAGCTGTAAGCCTTTCTCTAGTTTTCACCGTGAGAGGTTAATTAGCTAATTTTTTTTTTGTACATAACATATGAAGCTGATAGATTTCTCAGTTTTGACTCATTTGATGGGAAAAATATGTTACATCCCAAAAAAATCGTGAATTTGAAATTAATGTTAATAAAAAACTATCGGTAAGACTTGAATTTAAAATCATTCATGATTAAAACAAACAATTCTATCAATTGAACTAGCATTTTGTGATGAGGTTAATTAACTACATTCATGTAATAGAATTAGATTATCATTTTTTCAAAAAGTAATATGAATGTTGGAAATTTTTTTTAAAAAAAAATTGAAGGATAGACAAAATCTGCCTTCACTTAGATATGTTTACTATTTTCATGTTTGGTTAACAATTATTTTTAATCGTTACTTATTTTGAAAATTTCTTTTAGTTGTCACTTTTATTATATACCTTTTACTTTCTCAAATTCTACTATAAAATGAAAATATCTATATATAAGTAAAAGCTTTCTTGCTTAAAAGTAAATAATTAAAAAAATACCAATCCAAGTATAATATATAATTTCCTATCCTATAAAGTAAAATGATGGCTTATGCTATTAGTAAATTGCATATATTAGATGTCTTGCTCAGGTTTAGGTTCGAGTTTGGGTCAATTAATCAAGTATACATGACTTGAAAAATGAGTTGTATGTTGCTTATCTAATTCGGGTAAAGTCTGGATAGTAACTTTTAAATATTACTCGAGTATTTATAGTATTAAAATACCTAGACAAATGATAGAATTCACATATAAGTAGTTAAAAAATAGCAGGTACATATCCCATTGCAATTCCTAATTTGAATTAAAATGAAATGTTGTTTGCCTTGTGATTTTAGTATAAATTGGGTTCCATATTAAATTTATTATTTTTAACTATCACTTGGTCTGTGAAATTAATCCATTTTGGATATATATTAATTAGCAGCACCGATTTTGCAGATAACAAATTATAGTGAATGGAAAATTTCCCTAGGAAGATATTTTTATAGATACCGGAACATATTCAACAGGCACATTTATAGTAATTCAACATAATATCAAGAGAATAATTGACATTGCGTTGATCCATTCAAATCTCATAACTTTTGTGAGCAAATAGAATATTAGAATTAATAAATGAGGCTTGACTATGAAAAAAATTTCTAACTCCAATTTTATACTAGCATGGTGTCGTCAGTGTTTTATTTTAATGAGATTATATGAACAAGTAGAAACTATAATTGCAATGGAATAGCTAAATAATCGAATAAATATAAATTATTACATCAACTATAATAAATGACCAAACTAACATATGATTAGATAAAATTTAATATATAATTAAATGAAATTCATACGTAATAAGATTTGAATTTAAGAGCCTGAGATTTAAGAGACAAGGCGTCATTGATTAGCATCGACTTTCATTTGAATTGCTTATTCTAGTAATAAAAAACCTGTTCACAATATTAATTAATTATTTTAAAGTTATCCTTTTTGTTAATGCGCTATTGGAGTGGCTTAGAAAGGGGAATCCAAGCATGCATGGAGAGTGAGAGGATGTATGAAAAAGCAAAAGCTAAAAAGGGGAAGATACATCAAAATCATCAGAACAAGATTATGGGTCAAAGCTGCTCTAAAGGCAACATATGTAGGACAGGTTATTCTTTAACATCCTTCGTGTCTGAGTCTGTACGATAAAGTCCAATTCCTATTTACTATAATAAATAAATTTATGCATCTCTAGTTTCAGATCTCCATTCTTTTCTCTCATCTGCGTCCCTTCCAAATTTCAACCACTAACTTTGCAACAAAAACACATAAAATTGACCTCTCTCTGACTCCCTCCCTCTCCTCCTCCTCTTCTGTCATTTTCCTTCTCTCCTCTCACTTCCATCAATTACTGTTATTATCTTGTCTTCTTTTTTTCGCCTTTTCTTTTCATACTAAATTATTACTATTGGATATCACATTTGATTCAACTTTCATCTATAAAATATTCTACTATTCTTTAATAAAATCACGTCCAACCCACCCTCTCCCTCTTCCTTATACTTAAAAGCTTGGTGTGTTTTTGTTTTATTGAATCAACTTAGTACATAGCAACATTTCCCTTATGGCTGAACAAGCTCATCTTTTTCTTCTTCTTTTCGTGCTGTTTTCTCTCAATGCGGCTGTTCTATCATTTCAGAAGCAACCCAAGATCAGCGCAATTGATCTGGCGGCATTGTCAGCCATCAAGGACAGCCTGACAGACATTCCAGGCTCCAGATTCTTCTCCACTTGGGACTTCACCGCACCAGATCCTTGCTCCACATTCACTGGCGTTACCTGCTCTTTTGACGATCGTGTCACCATTCTATCGCTCGGCACTGGCCTCTCCGATTCACCTGGCCTCGCTGGCTCACTCTCCCCTGCTCTGTCTAATCTTACGGAGTTAACCCAACTCGTCCTCTTCCCCGGTCTCGTCACCGGTCCCATCCCTCCCCAACTGGGTCAACTCACTAGTCTCCGAGTCATTTCCTTAACCAACAACCGCTTAACAGGACCCATACCAACCTCCTTTTCTAGTCTCCCATACTTACACACCCTCGATCTGAGTTCAAACCAACTTACTGGGTCAATCCCGCCGGGTCTCTCAAAGCTTCCATCTTTAAAAGTTCTCATACTGAGTTCAAACGAGTTAAGAGGCAAGTTACCTAGGACAGTGTCGGCGCAGCTACTACACATGGATTTGAAGAAGAACAGTATCAGCGGACCGTTGCCGAAGTTGCCGTTAACTCTCCGTTACTTGTCAGTGTCCGAGAACTCTATGTGGGGTCCACTCAACGGCCTGGAATCACTATCCGAGTTAGTGTACCTCGACGTTAGCATGAACAAATTTAGTGGGCCCGTCCCAACTTCACTCTTCTTTCATCCGACGCTGTCTTCATTGTTTTTACAACGGAACAATTTATCGGGAGGGCTCCCATCAATCAATATGGACCCCACGTTTCCATCCTACGGTGAGGGATCCATCGTGGACTTGAGCCATAACTTTATCACGGGGGAAATAACCCCGGTGTTGGCTGGAGTCGAGACATTATTTCTGAATAATAACCATCTGGTCGGATCAGTCCCTGAGGAGTATGTCAAGAGCGTGTATAGTGGCACCACCAAGACATTGTATTTGCAACATAATTATTTATCCGGATTCCCGTTACCCCATGGTGTGGCTTTACCTGACACGGCGTCGGTATGCTTGTCTTATAATTGCATGCTGCCGCCGGTGGGGTTATCAGCCTGCCCCGCTAGTGCCGGAAGGCAGCCGTCGAGGCCGGAATCGCAATGTTCAGTATTCAGCCATCATAGCTCCATGGACTGAGATCAGATAAGCTCGATCTTTATACGTTTGATTGCATGAAGCAATAGATTGTAAGTTTATTACGAGTACTATTATTGTCATAGTAATAGTGTGTACCATCTTTCTCTGTTCTTTTTATCTTCCATTATTATACTCCTAAATGAGTGATACATTAAGCAGTTAAAAGCACAGGTTAATTTTAGGCTTTTAGCTGCCTGCCATGCCATGCCATGCCATGTCATGCCTTGCCTTATAGGATTATCTTTCTGTTTTTTTTAAGGTGTATGGATACATTTGCCATTAATGGTTTACGTGAAAGGTATGAATGTGAATGAGGGAGGTGTACCGTGTACAATACATTACATTACGAATTTATTGAAGTTTGTCAAGTTTGAAACAGTGACGTTGTGGTTGTGGTCCAGACGTGCTTCTTTTGTCAATGCATGCGATCCAACCCATCAATTCCTTCTTAAATTGTCCGTCTCTATCTGTTGTCTATGGGGTCTAAACCAGCCAATGCGTTGGCCATCTCGCTTCAAATTCACTTATTTTCCTTTATTATATATTCAGTTAATTAAAAACATCAAAACTTTTAAAGGAAAATTTTAAACCTATAGTATTAGAGAAAATTGAACAAAGGTTGAGCTATACTTATTCAGTTTTTTTTTTTTTTTTGAAAGGCAAAAAGAGTATGGTTATATTCATTAACAGAACAAGGGTCAGAGTCTCTGTACAAATCAACCACTTGACGATGTTTCAAGAAAGGTTGATCACGCAAAAGTTAGCAAAATGTAACCCTGTACAAATCTCCTAAGCCAGACTCATCTCCTGTACTGTACATGATGTTCACCAAGAGACAACAAAGCAAAAGCTCAAAAGCACGAATGTGTTTCAAAATCACAGCAAACCATCAAACCAGAAAATCAAAACCTGCAAGCTACACCTGCAACTCCCCATTAGTGAGCACCAGTGTTTCATTATCACTTGCTGCATCAGTGTTGACCCACAATAATTCTTGTGTTCGTTGCACACCTCTTTTAGCAAGTTGGTCGACAGCATCATTTGCAAACCTTGACACATGTCGTATTTACCAAGATAAAATTTTCTCAAGCTTTTTGTGATTAGGATAATGTGGTGTCCAAGTTTGTTATACTTATTCGGTTATTTGTATTTATAAACAAACTTCATAAGCAGTTCATTTCTTCTTTACAAAATAATCAAGATACTTGGAGGTTGTTTAATATTAAAACATATGATATTGTATATATTCAAGATTAGTTCAAATAATGTCATCCATAACTTCCAAATCCGAAATCAATTAGGCAAACAAATTTATCAATTGAACTAACTTCTCCTTGGTTCTATAAACTAACTCTCCTTGATTTTATAGGTAACTAATTAATGATTAAATTTGATATTCTGTTTTTTTCTTTTTTTTCTTTCTTTTTTTTAAATTTGATATTCTGTTTGAAGTATAAATAATTAAAATTTTGTAATATATATATAGACACAGCCCCGCAATGATTGCTGGATATTTCTTAAAATGATAGAAATATGAGCGAGGGCTGCCAGTCCACCACATTTACAAGTCCCCTCATCACTTACAAATAATATCAATTAAGTGGGGTACTTTACGGGATCCACAGAGGCTGAGGGAGGGGGGTTAGTAGGGCCCCGCCCAATGTTTTCAAATTTTATAATTTTTTCTTTTTTTTTTATTTTATAATTTATCTTTATTTTTTAAAAAATTTTATGGTTTTGTCTCTATAAACATTGAAGATATTGTTTTTGTTCCTGCAAGCTTGAAATCTTGATTCCGCCACTAGAGATTCACATAAAGTTTCTTATTAGAATTTCATAATAGTAGAATTGTTATTATTAAAATTTATATAGTAAAATCTCGATAAATTAATAATCTCAATTAAATAATATTTTTTACCAATCCCGACTTGAGATTAATATGGTAAATTAATAATTTATTAAATTTATAAGATAATATATTTTTAAAAAAACACATAGGTCTCACTTGATATATAAATTAATAATCTCTTTATACATCAAAATTATATATACACTTGACTCAATTAATAGGTTTTTATAAATTATGACTATAATGTTACTTGCTTTTTTTTGAAATTGATGTCTGCTTGAACCTCATCTCTGACTTTTTTAGTACATTAAGAAATTTTGCTGGAGTATTCTCATATTGTAAGAGAAATTTGATATTGGCTGATAAATGCTCTGTTGACCTCTTGATCGCATCTGATATTGTTGCTTGGTTTACTTGTAAGTTAAACTTTTTTGACACTCACTGTTGCAATTATTTTTTGGTGCAATTTAGATTTTTTATGTTATATTCACATAATACTTTACGCATTTCATAGATTATTGTTGATTTCATTATACTTTTAAGATGAAAAGTTATTGTTTTAGTTTTATCGTTTATGATTCTGTATATTTGTAGATGTTTTTGCTTGACTTAATGTTCATGAGTATATTAATTAAATGTACATTGAATGTAATTTTAGTTTGTTGTAAAAATAGATAGATTCACAACTTCTATTTAATAAGATTAATTACATTTATGAACTTATTTTGATTAGACAAATACTTAGAATAATGATAATTTATAATTAGTAATTAAGTAATATTTGTATAATCACAATACACAATACATGTATTAAGTTCAATGTTTAAAAAAATAAATAAAAAATACTTTCATAAATTAATTTTTTATTAATTAATATATAAATTAATAAATTATTAATTTATCAATTAAATAATATCTCCATCAAAAGAGATCAAGTCTATTTTAGACTTAAGAAAATCCAAGCTCAGATTTCGAAGTTTCAACAAGATCAATCTTCTTTTACCAAACTTTACGAACCTTGATCGAATCCTATCTAATTTCTTTGGTTGGTTCACTTGATTCGTATAGCATTTTTGTAATATCCACTTATTTGTGTCCAATCCTTACTAGAAGTTTGTACGCATTCAAGTCAAAACCATTAACTTGTTGAGAGGGAAGGTCATCATATTCAACAAAATGTCCTTTTGATGACCTTATGAATTATTTCAATGGAGATCTAGAAACCCTTGACTTTTTAAACTAACAAGTACAAGAGTCAGATTCATTAATTCTTGAGTAATTTCATCATCTCACTTAGTAGATGAAGATAATTTTTTTCTATTTTGCTTTCATAGTTCCCTTCTGCTGTTCTGCTGACCACGTATAGGTCAGACTTCTTTTACAAAATACCCTCCAAATAGAACTTAGCATCACCAAGATGTGCTTCTACCATAGTAAATGGCTTAGAATCTACAAAAATTGTTTTCACTTGATTATTTCTATAATTCTTAAAGTCATTACAATAAATTTGACTTAAGACAGCACATTTTTAAAATGTGATACTAAAAATATTTTTAATAGCCTTTTTTATGCTTTTTAGAATATTTTTGTAGATATAACTTCAATACTATATAAATTTTTAGATGCATTATGAATAAAATGTAACTATAGAAATTGCATAAACTGGCAAAAACTACATTTTTTTTTATATTTTTACTACATGTGAAAAAAGTGAAATTAAAAGTTTAAAGAGTTGTGCATTTTAAGATTTTACTATACAAAAAAAAAAATGCTGTCTAAAGAAGTGCAATTAAAACTCAATTTTATTGTAGTGAGCAGTGATGGAGTGTTGATGTGACCATACCATTTTTGTGTATCTATGGTTGCCCTAACAATATGTTGCATGTCATCTTAGCATCAGTCACATGAAATAATGGATTTGATTTCATATCATCAATGAAGAGTTGGAGTATAAATTTCCTAAAAGACCTTTAATCTCTTTGATTGAAACCTTAGATAATAAAGTGACTTTGCGATAGTTTATCTAGAGGAACTCCAAGCTTTTTCATTGTCTCCAAAAGGAGTATATTGACTGCAGATTCAGCATCTATCAAGATTCAATCGATCTTTTGTTCATTAATACATAAGAGTCTGATTGTGAGAAGTAGACCCCAATAATAAAAACTTGACCTTTGTAGCGGTCAAATTCGAATGCCACTTTATCAATAATGTCTTCATTCTCAATATCTCCATCAACTTGGTAACAAGTCAGAGAACAAAACCTTCCTTTCTAAACTGAATCAGCATGAATACATTAAATATAATTGGCAGTCTTGATTTTTATGAAATTATCATGCCTAAGTGGAATTGTTTTTCTTTGAGTCACCTTTTGGCATTGGCCTTCTGGTTAATTGTCTCACCATTTTAGATCTTCTTGACATTTGCTTGGGCTTAATAAGATTTTTCTTTTAACCTCTTCGATGGGTAAATAAGATATATCCTTTCTTGTCTTGATATTCTTTCGTTTGTAAATAAGTATTGCCCTAATTGTCTTGATGATCAATCACTTCAATTACATTAGGAGTTAGTATGATGGGGTCCAAAGATCCAAATTTTAATGGTTTTACCGAATATATCGAGTTAAGAAATCATACTTGTTATTGATTCCAAATTCACTGATGTAGCTTCTTTCTCAAACTCAAAATTTCCATCATTGCAAACTTCCATGATTTTGTCTTTCAATATTGGGCATTTTCTCAATAAGGTGGCTAATATAGCACATTACTTGTAATAGATTGGGTCCTCATTCAAATCGCTTTATTTTTGGCAACTGAACGAACTTAGACTTCAAAAGGTTTTTCAGCATATTTGGAATATCTAATTTAGGGAAGAGATATTGCCTTCTGCTTTCCTTCAAAGAGGTCCAACTTGTACTATTATCTTGAGAAGAAGCAAGCTTTGCTTCTTAAGATTTCTTTAGATTGGTGGATATCTTGAGAGGCTTAGTGTTCACAGTCATAGATTGTTTAGTTTCACCCTTATCAATCAAAGTTTTTTTCCCTTTGTAAATTTCTTGCTTGTCTTAGCCCTTCTTTGACTCTTGCACAAGAGGTTTTTAATTTCAAGCAACTAACGTGCTTGACTTCATGTTATGTGTACGAGTAGTTAATTCTTCAAAGGTCTTAGCTTTAATGCCCCCCTAGATGCACATATCAAGGACAGATGACTCAGATAATCTCTCTTTGTAGTTGAAACTCAAATTTATCCACTTTTGGATATAATAACCCAAAAGCTCATATTTCCATTGGTATAAACTTGTGAATTCAATAATGCTAACTATGTGATAAGTATTATAGAAGCGATTGAGGAATACACGCTCCAATTGTTCACAACTGTCAATCGTTTCAGGTTCAAGATTAATGTATTAGTCGAAGGCATTATCTTTTACAGAGCAAATAAACTGCTTTGCCATAAGATCTCCATCAGTGGTAGCGTTGTTGCCAGTTTCCATAAAGTGTGCAACATGTTGGCAAGGGTTTCCTATACCATCGAATTGCTGGAATTTTTGTGGTTGATAATTCTTAAGAATCTTTACACAATCAATCTTTTAAAAGTATGATTTTGTACAAGTGTAAGGACGCTGAGTGATGCTTTTAACTTGGTCCTTGATGGCTTATGTGATGAATTCCTTGAGTTGATTTGTAGTAACCACTTCATCGGCTTTCTGTTGGGGATTGTTTGAATTGGGTAAGTGGTTCTCACCATCTTAATGAAGGATTTGGTGTTGATTTTGCTCTAGAGCAACTGGTTTCTTTCTAGTAAGATTGCTAATTTTCTTTATCGTTGAGTTAATTTGATCATCCTTCTCCTTGATGCTTGTTGAAAGAGATTTTGGTTTTCACCAGACATGCAACTTCTTCTTCTAAGGATGTTATACCAATTGTCATGATAGCCATCACCGAAGTTCACTTGCTTTTGAACATAAACTCTGGGAGGTGATAATGGGACATAATGTCTGCTTGATGTAGCTATCTTACTCCTTGAACAATAATTGGCAACTTGTGCTTGATCCATGAGAGGATGCAAGAAGCATAAACTTCTTCTAAAATAGAAGTTGGGAAAGAAGTGTCGTATAGAGGATTTTGGTTAAGCACTAGAAGAGTCTCAACTTTAGTGTTTCACCTAGTGTTAGAAGGATGAGTATGAATATCGGTGCTTGATGATGAATTTGGGTAGACTGCAGGATTCACTCGAGCGGGCTTGAGAATTGGTTTGTTGGCAGAGTTCTTCTTAGGAGGCATTGCAACTTGAAAACTTGAAGTTCAAAGAAAATCGATAGGAGGCAGGATGGTCCCTATGCATGCTAGAAATTTACACAAATTTATTGTCGAAAATAAGACAAGAAAATTTAGTCTTCAACAAATAAAAATTCTATTAATTTTGAAAAATAATCTTCTGATTCTTTTATTCAACTAATCCACTTCAAGGGTCTAAAAATACTTGATCTTGAACGAACAAAATTGATTTTCTCCATTGGCTTCTTTAAAATTCTTGATTAGTGCTTTTAAGAATTTCTTTAGTTCTTAAGAATTTTTCAATTCTTCAGAGCTTGAGATCTTGGAGAGGTTTTGAATTTTCAAAATCTTTTTTTTTTTTTGTCCTCCATTGTGTGTCAAATGGTTTCAAGGAGCACTATGTATTTATAGTGCTAAAGTGAAAGAATTTTATACGATCATAATCTTTTCTATTTTATCTCTAAATTATTTTAATTTAATAAAAATAAAGCATTGTGACTTATAGATGAATTTTGATTGGCCAAACTCTAAGTTTTTGAAATTTGATTGACTAAATTTGATTTTTATCTCCATTTTAATTTATTTAAAAATAAATTAGTTTTTTCATAGATGAATTTTGATTCATTGAACTATGAGTCTTTGACACAAAATTATGTATCTATTGTATGATATTAATTAAAAACAATTAATTATATGACTAGTTTAAATAATGTTATCAAGTCCACATGGTGATATATGATTCATTTTTTTTAAAAAAAAGTTCAATTAACCAATTAAAATAAATTTCAAAAGATATGTGATATCTTATAATTAGATGAATTTATTTTTTCTATTACACGAATATAAATGAAAATCTTTTGAATGATCTAGTACTTTATGCTAAGTTGTTATTATTATTATTTTTTGACAAGCAACCCTAGGTGATGGATTTCGCCATTTCATCATTTGAAACTTGCTTTTTATTATTATTATTATTATTTTTTGGATTTGAAACTTGCTTTATTATTACTATCAATGCAATCTCAATTACTGTTAGACAGATTTTGGTACGTATGGTCTACTTCATTGGTAATAAAGGGCAAAAGAATTTATTCTTAAAGCAAGAATAAAGAAAGTGGTCGAATGGAAAAGTTGGCATGTTATAGCTGCAGCACTGAGAAGAATCAAAGACAACAGAAGAAGAAGAAGAAGAAGAATGTTTTTATGATCCATACCATATATAACAGAAAAAAGAAATGATATTTTGTCCGAATTTCTTGGACTACTTAACTACAAACATTATAGTTTATTAAATAACAATTTTGTGAATATTTATTTTTGATGAGTAATCAGATAGTCAGATTGTTGAACACTTAAACGTTACTCGAAAGAAAATGTGGATATGTAGTTGATTCACTATGATCATCCCAGGAAACAATAAAAGCAGCTTCATTAACAGAAAAAGAAAAATAAAAACAAAGAAGAGTAGAGCCCGTACATGTTGAAACTTGATTCAATTTCGTCCAAAAGAAACCAACAATAATTTTCTTCAAAAATGGCAAAAAATATGGGTGAGAGACAAGCAAAGTGACAATAGAAGGAGAGGGAGACAAGAGGGCTGAGGAGGGTCAGAGAGCAGCAACAAAACTTTGAAAGCATGCATCCCCACACACATTGTGCAGGACACATGATAAGTGGAATATACGCTAAATAGTATGAATCCCTAATAAGTGGAGGGACGAAAACATAACAATAATAATGTACGTGAATACTACAAACTTCAAAGATAAAAAATTTGAACGCCCCATTTGGAATTATTTAAAAAAAAAAAACCCGAATCCATCATTAATGTGATACCCAAGCATTGAAGCCTTAGCCCATCGCTTTAAGTGGGCTTTTAGAAAGTGGTTAAGCCACAAGGCCATGAGAAATCTTGAATACCAGTTAATCAGAGTCCTTTTAAGGTTTTTTTTTTATTAAATTTGAAAAAGATAATTTAAACTTTACTTTTTAAATAAAAAGATCATATACTAATTAATGAATCAAATGTTGCAGTAATCTTTTTAAACTTGAACAAGTTAATGTTAATTTTTTTCACTTTCAGATCCAAACCCTTGAATGCATCTTGATCTCAATTTTATTTGGAAAACTACATAAAAGACAACTTAAATGTATTTTGACAAAATATATAGAAAAGCAAAATCATTTCTTATAAATTATTTTCTTTTTAATTTTATACAAAATGCTTAGATGCAAGATTTGCACATATTTATGAGAAACGCATATTTCATATACAATTAATCTTTAAGGGGCCTTCTTGGTTGGAATGTCTGATTTTTACAAATGAATTAAACTTGTCTCTCACTATTGATCAATAAGAAAAAGTTGTTTGTCGAGCAACACAAGTGCATGATTTTTTGTATTTCTTCTAAACATGCAAGAAAGCTTTGTAATCTCTATATATAAAATGTCGATTCAAAAGTGGAAAATTGAAACCCTTTACAACCAAGTTTAGTTTTTCTTATAGTGTAAAAATCATAATTTCTTATTCAATTGAATTACTGAAGAGTTTAAAACATGATTTAATATGAAAAAAATTAATAGGTATTAAAATTTCAAATATAAAACTATTAAATTGATAGAATTAAATGCCTTTTTGAAAATTTCCAATTTATCAAATTTCTTGGGTAAATTACATAGAAGAAAAACACTGGAAAATATGGGAGTTTCTTGTAAAACACCACACTATAAAATTTGGTAATTCAAGCACTTTAATATTATTATAACTCTAACCTTCTATTAACTATAAAAAGAAAATCTTTTCAATCCTTCAAAAGATCATATTTTTATTGTTATTTTGTTTGTAATGGATTTACTATTAATTAATATTTTATCATTTATCAAGAATAACTTATAAAACTTAATTGCTCAATTTTTTTGCCTAATTTTAACAATTACACATTAATTAGATAGATTGAATTACAAATTGCAATATTGAATATTATAAACAAACAATCTTAATAATAAAAAACATCTAATAAGGTCAAATGAGTTTATAAAACCTTTAGGATTAAGTTATATCTACCTTAAAAGCTGAAGTCATAGAGAATTTTTGCATCTTCCACCTTAAAACATGAAGCAACAGAGAATTTTTTCAGCACCGCGAGTTCCTATTCCTCAAAAGATGAAATTTCAATATAATATAATATTATATATATATATATATATATATGTTTATTATATATATCTAAATTGAAATTTAGGCTCAAGTAAAATTTGAAAAAAATATACAAAAATTATTCTCAATATAAGGTTATTTTAGATTTCATTTTTGGTTGTAAGGTTAATTAGGTTGTTTGAGTTTTAGATTGTTTCAAGTTGGATTATTTACAATTAGAGTCTAACTTGATTTGAATGTTTCTATCATTTTAAGTATGAGTCATTTTGAGTTCAAGCCGCTTAAAAAATGTTCATTCTCATTGCTGATTTTTTAGGTTAGTTTAAATCATGTTAAAAATTTAAAATTGATAAAGTTGAAATGTACCAAACTAATTAATAAAATAGAAATATATATATAATTTAGATGATGAAAATCTATATTATAATATTTAAACGGAATATATATATATAATCTCATAAGGAAGAAAATGAAAAATTGAGGCAGACAAAGAGAAAATGCCATGGTTTTTACTGTAAAGAAGCATGATATAAATTATATGGGACCCTTCACCCCGCAGAGATTGAAGACATTGAGCTTGACCTTCTCAATGCTTCGTTTATTGTGATTTGGATGGATGGTAATATGCCGAGCTAGCAAAGAAACACTTGTAGCTTCGTCCTTTTTAATTTCTTTAGGCTTATCATCTCCCATTTGCTTTTCGACAAAAGGGCAGGTCCTCGCCGTCCTTAGCCCCACGGCATTTTATATGTATTTCAATATTAATTAATCTTTGAGTGATGATGTTACACATAATTTTTATATACAATTAATATTTTAATAAACTTATTGCTAAATTTAACAATTTCTTCTTATTCGTTATGCATGTAGAATTTCAAATTAATTAGATATTTTTTATTGTATTAATCGAGAATATTGTTTTTTTTTTCAAAACATATTTAATGATAAAAAATTTTATAGTATCTTTTAAATAATTAAAATTTTTAATTAACTTAATATTTGACATACATGACCTACAAAAATAGAACATAAAATACAACGATTGGATTAACCCAATAATAATATTATTAAAAGATATAAAAAGGCGAGATCAAATTAAGTTTACAACGATATATTCCTACTCTTATTATTTTTCCACCAACTCTTGATTCTCTCAAATTAAAGCAGGGTTCTATTAATATATAGACTGTTTAATTAATATTATATCTTAATTCTTTTTATTTTTATATTTTCTTCGAACAAATTAGTTTGATTTTAGGACCTCGGATGGAAGGCGATCACACACCATGAGTTCTCATACAAATTTATTTTACAAGTAATATAATCAAATCACTTATTAAGTTTCCAAAAGCAGAGCATTATTTTGCTCAAATTTCTGTGGTAATGGCTAGACATAATGACCACAAGCATGAATAGAAAAGGGTTCAACGCCAATCATTACAAGTTAGTGTATGTGATTGCGTACGACCTCACAAAGCGAAAGCAACTCGTACTTATGGTAATAGAAAATGAAGAACAACTTGTGTAGTTGTTTCTTTGTGCGTTTTTTATTCTCTGGTCAAAGAGGAGACTAGTGGACTCGTGTGTTTTTGAGCATATCATGGCTGATAACTGTGTGATATTATTTTTGTTATTTGGAGACAGTGAGATGCGAACCAACTTTTTGAGCAGAAACTCGTTAAGAAAATCCCAGGTGAAAGCGAAAACTCAAACACAAAAAATACACATATTTTTCTTGTGAAAAGATATCATAATTTTTACTAACAAACTTTCAAGATTGCGATAGTTAATCGCTTTCGATTCCTCCTACTCATCCAACAACTTTCTAAACACGTCTTTCAACTCTTGAAACAAACAATACTCTGATCTCAACCTTAAGTATAAACATAAATATATTTATACGTACCCAAAAAATCTTCAAACTAATTTACCAAAGTAAAAGATATATACCTGCCAAAGCAACATTATCAAAGTAAATTTGAGTTAAAAAAAAAAAATCCAATGGTCTTTACCTTGACTCAAATTTAATTCACTCCACTTGAGCTAATATATATATAGCTCCACCACTTCGCCAAGCTTGCAAAAGTGGCTTGCTTTGTTGTTGACGAATTCACATATCCTTGTTCCCGCCTTGATACGAGGACATCAACCCATCTCCCTTAATTGAGCTTCCAATAGACTCATCATAATCATCAAACCTTATGTAAATTTCAACCTCCAACTTGACAGAATTATCCATAACTCCAAATATCTAAATGCTTTGATTTAATACATTTTGATTTTGGGGGGTCCTTATTCTATTACTATTTTATGTGGTGCGCATTAGTTTCTCACATTTGTGGGTGATTATATTCATTCAACTTGGGCTTACCTAGTGCAACACATATCTTAGACTCTTTCTTACATTAAGCACGATTTTGCAATGGTTCAATCTCAATTTAATGTTACCGTTGGATTAATATGTACCCATAATGGTAGGGAAGTGTTTAACCCTGGTGCTCAGATTTTTCTTAATTCATTTGGTGTCATTCATTAGCATTAGCATAGTTGTGTTGATACACCACAATAGAATGGTGGGGTTGACAGTAAACATCTCCATCTTCTTAATGTTTCTCGCGCTCTTAGATCTCACTCAATCTTCCTTTAAAATTTTAGGAGTAGTGTGTTCTTGCTGCTACTTATTTAATTAATTGTATTCCCACCAAAGTTTTTACATGGTAAATTCTCACATGAGATTTTATTCCAAAAAACTCTTATCGTACTCTGATCTTTGTGATTTTGATTGCTTATGTTATGGACAACATACTAAGATTAAACACAAATTTGATCAAGCTGGTGTTTTTAAGTATCTTCTCGCGGTTAGTCCCTTTGTTTTGTGATATTCAGTAGCCTTGCATATTGCAACTAAATTTGTCTACCATGAGCACACTTAACACATTGAAGTTGATTGCCATCTCGTTCATGAGAAACTCCAGGCTGACATCATTCTTTCTTGTTCCATTTCCAACACAAACCAACTTATGGATTTATTAACAAAACCTCTTGATTTTCATTTTTTTATGCACGCATTCAGAATCTTCCTAGTCCAACTTGAGTGAAGTGTTAGATTAATATTTTCTTTTTATTAGATCTCTGTACATATTTAGTCAAATACTCTTCTATATATATATATTTTATTTTCTAATCACTACAAAACAAAATAATTTAGTCTTAATTATATTTTCTTGGCACTTTTCATTTAATTTCTTTGTTTAAAAAGCATCTCTTATATTTTCTTGACACTTTTCATTGAATTTCTTTGTTTAAAAAGCATCTCCTGGTCTTTATTGGACTAACACATCAATCACAATACTCTGAAACATCTTATGGCATGCTTGGTTCACTGGAAAGAATAGAATAGAAATAGAATAATCATTCCAAGAGAATAGAATAGAGGAAGAATAGTTATTATGTAGATTAGTTCATGGGAATGAAATAGGATAGAAATTGTTATTATTACTTATTCCATTATTTGATTGGCAGGAATAATTTTAAGAATGGTTAAGGAATAATGGGTAAATGATAAAAATACCCTTTATTAAAATTTAAAGATTTTTTAATTAAAAAAAAACTATGATGAGAAATAAATACTCTTTATTAAAATTAAAGAATTTATTTTGTTAAAAAATAAAAATATTCTGAGCAATAAAATCAAAATAACTTTTACTATAATTGAATAATATTTTCACCAAAATACAAACATATTTTTATTATAATTTAATAATATTTTGTATTAGAAGATAATTAAACCTTTTATTATAATTAAATAATATTTAATATTAAAAGATAAAATATATTCTTTATTAAATTTAAATAATACAAAATAATATTCTTTGTTACATTTATTATATTCAATTAATAATATTAAGTAATATGCTTTATAATGTTTATTATAGTGAAATAATGTTTAAATATTTTCATTTCCCTTTTTTGGAAAATGAAGTAAAAATTTTTGTGTTTTTTGTGCTTTAGAGAGAGGAGGAGGAAGAGAGAGAAAAAAATAAGTTTAGTATTTTTTATAAGGTAATTTTTTAAATTATAAAATGATATATTTGTCTAATCAACTTTTTTTCTTATTCCCAACAATTTGGAATAGTTATTACTAAGGAGGGCCTTAGTAATGGCTATTCAGGCTTCTCTTGAAATGGTTATTCTGAAGAATAGTCATTCCATTAAAGCAAATGCAGTTTTATCTCAAGAATGAAAATAAGAGAGAAATAGCTATTCCATTCCCCCCAACCAAGCATGCCTTTAAAGTTTTTGTTTTTTCTTTCAGCAAAAGGCTCAATCTCAAACTTGACAGTCCCAAATCCACTCATATTTGCCATTGACCTGACTTTGATATCACTTGCTATAATAAATACACAACCAAGTAAGTAAAAGCGAAAAACCAGACACAAATATTTAATTTTCTTGTAAAAATATTCCAAAAACTTTCACCAGCTGGATCACTAATCGTTTTCAAAGTCTCTCACAATCTCTCATACCCAATACCCATTATACTCAAGAACCTTGTCTCCCACTTTCTTAAGATATCTTTCAACTCTCAAATCAATACTCTCTCAATCCTGAATATAAGAATATATTTATGGACATCCAAAAGATTCTAAACTAATTTACTATAATAAAATGTTAATTACCAAAATAACTTTACCAAATTAAAAGAATATGTGCACTTATTATATTACGTCAAATGCTCATACACAACCATTTGACATATTTAATTCAAGACATAATGTATGAAATTTTTTTAAAATTATTAAAAAAATTTAAGTAAATTTTTATTTTTCTGTTATGCTCAATTAAATCTCTAGATTTTTATTTTATATCAAATAGTCCTTTATAACTAATGGCTAACTAATTGCAATTAGTCAAAATATTACTTATCATTTTTATATCATATGGCGTTGATGTAGAAGATGAAAAATACCACATGGTCATATCAGTACGGTACGTCATCATCAATTATGATATGTCAACATGTCATATCTACGCTATGTGACATAAAATAACAAATAATATTTTAAGTAATAATCATTAGGCAACCATTAATTATAAAGATTTATTTGACTCAAAAATAAAAATATAAAAACTTGATTGAACAATAAAAGAATAAGAGCTTAATTAAATTTTTTAAATAATTTAGAAATACTTTTAGATATTATATCTTAATTCAATTACCGATGAAATAGCACTTTCTTAATTTCTATTCAATCTTATGAAGCATGTTAAAAGTTTTTAACAGTGATACCTGAATACATACTCTATTGGTTCAATGCTGGGAAATTGTGGATTAGGATTATACTATTTTTTAATTCAGAAAGCAAGAAAAAAAAAAGTTACATGGAACATAAGACTGAAGTAGCATAATTTGTCTTTAGAATTAACGAAACGGCAAATTGCAATGATTGTCACTTCACTTCTGAAATGCAAGGTAGAAAAGGTCTCCCTAATGGTGGATCAAATTAAACTTCTAATTGGCAGCATTGCAATGGTCGTGGTTAAAGTTAATAATGTACATAAAAGACGCACTCTTTTGATAAAGATGGTCTGAATAGTCGGTGGCTTTTGTTCTTTTCTTATTTGGCTTTTATTCTCCAAGGATTTAGAGAATGACCATTCACTCTTTAGACTTTACAAGAAACCAGACCTCATTTCACACCTCAGTTTCCACTATATATAGTGTACATTGATTGCCATGAAAATCTCAACAGCCCAAGAAAACAAAGAAAAGAATGTTCCATTCCAAGAAGCCAACATTTAACACTTATGATCGAACTTGTGTTCAAGGGGACTCTGGACTTGTCCTCACAACAGATCCAAAGCCTCGTCTCCGGTGGACGGTTGAGTTGCATGAACGATTTGTAGAGGCTGTTACCCAGCTTGGAGGACCAGACAGTACTCCCCATTCATATTACTTCCCAATCAATCTGCTTGATGTTAATTCTTGTTATTGTTTCAGGTGATTCCTCTCCTTGTTTATGTTGTAGCTAATCTTTTGTTTTATTTCTCTTTGAAATGTAGAGGCCACACCAAAGACCATCTTGAAGATCATGGGAGTTAAGGGTCTCACTCTTTACCATCTAAAGAGCCATCTCCAGGTGTTCTTTGCCACCATTCTTCTATCTTTGTGTGCTACTTGATCATTTCTGCTGTTTTCTGATTTTGGTTCTTCAACTATGTAAAGAAATTCAGGCTTGGGAGACAACCACAAAAAGATTTCAATGACCAGTCAGTTAGCGACAGCAGGAAAGGTGAATTACCTTCCTATGCTTCCAATTTCATTTCTATTCTTCATATTATTAATAGAAAAATATCAGTTCCTTACAACTTTTGACCTATATATTATTTGGCAGTTTCAGAGTTTTACTTCTCCAAAACTGCTACTGGTATAAGAGCTTGCTGTTTAAGTGATCAGTATGTGAAATTCAAATCCTTCTTTTGATCAAAGAAACAAAACTCTATTAATGATGTTTCTTTCTCTGGCCTGTTACATATATGTAACTTGAAATCAACTTTCAGGAGTGTGCAACAAACAGGAGGAGTTAGATTGCAAATGGAAGGAGGAGGTATATTGAATGAAGAGCTTGAGGTAAGAAAGAAACAGAGGAGAAAACTTTTCAGCCAAACCATGCATATTCATATTTTGGCAATCCTTATTCTGTTTACGCTGTACCAGGTTCAGAAACACCTTCAAATGAGGATTGATGCTCAAGGAAAATATATGCAGACGATGCTGGAGAAAGCAGCTGCACAAACACTTTCTGAGGAAAATACTAACTCTCAATGCTACAAATATTTTGGTTTTCAAAAGTATGGGAACATGGGAAGCATGAACAATCTAGATTTTGTTTCCCACGTGAATGTTCAATCTCTGGAGGAATTGCACTCTATACCAGCATCAGAAACTGCACATATGGAAAAACAGTGGAAGAAGCTAAATATCGAGAACCTTGAGAGTCCCATAGTTTTTTGGTCTGACGATTTACTGCCAGAAAATATTGTGATAGCAACCGCTGATTATAATTCAGATGGAGATTCTTTCAAAGATGATCACCTTTGAATCCTGTCGCTACATTTTCTTCATATCTAGATAGTAGGCTACACACAAAAAGGTGTTAGTCTACAGCTCTAAATGTACCAAAGAAGATTAGCAATAAAACCTTTCGAAAATTTTGAGATCCTTCATTTCTTGTGGTATCAAATTACCCTTAATTGAAACAGAGCAGGTTACTATGCACCCTTTTTTTCTTAGTATAGTTGGTTAAACCTTGATTTCTTTCCTTTTTTTAATTTTTGAAAACGAAGTGAAAAGCAGGATGTAATAAGCTCCATTGATAAAGGGTTGGGATTAGCTGAATGGAATGAGATTCAAGGTTGGAGCTAAATTACTCTCTTGTATCCAAAAAATAAACAAAGCGTACAGTAACATGCCGGTCAGATCAGCTCTGGATATCTGCGTTAAGTGTTAGCTCATTGATCCCTCTAATGGTTTGGGAACTTGTGAACTTCGAATGTTTAGATTATTCAGGTAATCATGTTGAGGTCGCCGACATTCTAAGCTAGGGTTGTTTTCTAAATTCCACCAAGTGTACAGGCAAAAGTTATGAAACGTTAAGCACCCTGCAGTTTTTAACGGCTGAGGATCCACAGCGCCGAAAGACAGTTGGACGGACCACCTTCACCGCAAATGAATCTTTTGATGCAAAAAACTTTGCATATTTTTTACTTTAAAAAGAATAAAACGCCTTTCATATTGCTAAAAGCCCACGGCTTCTGGAACAAGTGTTGGTGCATTGATTCAAAGGAAATTGGATTATGATTTATTGAATGGTGCATTGACCATGAGGTATGAACTCTCCGGATGTAGCCTTGCTTTGTTGATAAAAAGGGGCACTTAACTGGTCCAATTTGGCTTGCTGACACTTGGCTTCCTGCAGTTATAATTGTGTTCCAGCAAAGCCTGCAAGTTTCACAACAAATGCTAGCTGCTTGAATTTGACTTCATTTAACTCCTTTGACTAATGAATTTTCCTATTGGCGTTCTAGGCAAGCTCAGGCTCCCATCTAAGCTCAACTTCTATGGAAAATTTATCCTCACGGAACAATTAGCTTAGCTACTATGGAATCAAATGAAGCATGAAATATATTTGGCATTCGGTAGTTAAGTTGTAAGAATGAAATGAGAAGTCATTTTGTTAAATAAGGGGAGATTAAATTAGCAGCAAGCAAAAATACACCTCCGTGTCACTGAGATGTTACATAGCGTATAAAGGATATTACTGACACAACAGATGCACATGAGACTGAACAGAAATGATGAGCAGACCTCATAAGCTCATAGTGACAACGGCTTAAATACTGAAAGCTGCTTTTACTCTAACCAATTTGTTTTAACTGAACACCCAATCCGTGCAACAGCAGTTTATACTGGCCATCAGGCAGCAAATATCAGATGACTCAATATGTAACATGCCAGCCAGAGGCAGCAACCTCTAGCAATTGCAGATCCATGTCACCTTCTTTAATGCTGTTGCCCAATTACCTCATTCAGAAACATTTTGGCATGCACTCAACCTTGGAACTCTTTTTGTCCCCCCAAAACAATATTGCAGCTCTCTTGCAAAAGATTCATTCCTCAAGTTTTTTAGCTGAAGAGGTCTTACCTGCATCAGATCATCTTTAACAGTGTGATCTCAAGACTAAACACATGGCATGACAAGCACCGACTGCAACAGATAGCACATTGTGGGGTCCCAATCCATCATCCTCCGTTAGAAAATTCACTTCAACAGGACTTGGTTGAACCTCCGGTAGCCCAGGAACTCCCAGTTGAGAATCTTTCGCATTCCCCCACATGTACAACTTTCCTTCTTCTGTTTAGAACCAAGAAATCAGTAAAAAGTACCTATTTGATTTATAAGAAAACTGGAAAAAGGAATATCCAACTATGAGTGTCGCCTTAGCTTTAGCTCAGTGGCTGGTTGTGAAGGTTGTGTAGAAAACCTAGGTTTCATCATGCTACTGTGTGTGGATCTATGTGTGTGCCTCTGTGTGTGTGTGTGAGACAGAGAGAGAGAGGTAGCAAATTTGAACCAGACCCTCCAATCTTAGCAATAGGTTTTCAGATGGATATAGCAACTCCGACCTACATCCACCAATCCAGTTAGATTTTTGCTCCACCTTTTCCTAGGGAATGAGTTAGGGGTTTGATTGATGTTGACTTGACTACAAACTAAATGAAAACACAACATCATGGGAAGTTCATCATAGTTTTTAGTCACATCCATCATCCCTGCCAAACCACAAGAGCCCCAGTTTGAATTTACAGTTAGATGTTAACATTCAAAAATTCTTATGTTTTAAGATTTGGTATCTAGTCAACAATTATTATTCATCCACAGACTAGCAACTTAATAACAAAAGCTGAGGTCCGGATTTGTATCTGATGTCATGATTACCAATGGGGCAGGCAGATACCCTAGAGTCTAGAGCCAAATCAAGTTTGATCAAACCTCTTTCCATATAATCAAAAATTGTGTGGTGGATTCCTTTAAGTTGTTAAAAGCTACAAGGAAATAACATTAAGAATGATTTCTTGACCCTATAGCACTTCTATGACATTTGTCTAAAATGCTGAACAAAAAAAGCAATATCTTTGACTATTCAACACTGGATAAGGGATACTTAAAGGTTGACCTAATATCTGTAATGACCTCTATGCCTATGTAAATATGAAAAGATGTATGGAACACTTTTTCATGGATAAATGGTTATAGGACTGAAAAATCTGTGTTGTTTACAAGCTTGAAACTCAAATTATGACATATCTAATACTGAATATTACCAAAAATGAATAAATTGTCTTACCGGTTATAGCTGCTGAAGATGAACCTCCACAGGCAATATCGACAACATGCTTGTCAGCCAAAGCTTCAATCATTACAGGAATTTTCTGATTCTGTATAGAAGAATGACCCAACTGACCATGTCCACCATGGCCCCACGAAAGTACTTTACCTTCGCCTGAAATAATAAAGCAGGAATAAATCAATATATATAGTATTATAACAAAAGGAAAAGACCTTTTGAAAAAGAAAAGGACTCATGGTACTGGTTTTACATGTTAATGCAAGAGAGTGATATCCACCACTTGCTATCTGAATGATACGAGTACTTTCAAGGGTAGGAAGTGGTTTAGGTTTCCAACCACCAACCTTATCACCTGTTCCAAGCTCATAGTTGGAATTTGCTGAGCAAGACATGCAAGGAAAATATTCCAGGAAGGGAGTTAGTCATGGAACTGGTGAAAATGAGATTAGTCAAACTATTCAAAAATAAAAACAAGTTAACAGGAAATTAATATAAAGTTATCTCCATTACAAAGTAAAAAGAGAAAATGAAAAGCAAGGTAAGGAAGGAAAAATTTGATGAACCCAACTAAACAAAGCTCTTTCATTCTTCCACCTTTAGTTTAAACTTAAGGATGATGAGCTCTCTCATTTTTTGGCCCTCTCTTTGGCTTTTTTATCTTCTTTTCCTCTCCTATGCCCTGCTTTTCAGCTCTCATCTTTTATGCTGATTACTGTCAGACACCTAACTTCTTCTCTCTTCTTTCTATTATCCGTCCCTTTTTCTTCTTTACCCCCTTTCATCAGTTAGCATACCCCTTAAGCCACCCTTAACTGGCTCAATACATGTTCCCAGTTCAGTAAGATTTCATTATGCGATGATAGGTTGATCACACTTTTCCCCTCATTCTCTATAATAATCCTAACTCTGAGCTGGTTACAAGCTAACCATGTTGCCTGTAGTATGTTTTCCAAACAATGACACGTGTCTAAGGGAGTTTTAGAAGATATTCTACTGTCATGCTATATTATTTAAGCTACAATGTTGCTTCTTGATTAATGTTTATCTTAGTATGGTATGCATGGACCAAATGGATTGTCTTTGTAATCTACCTTTTGGTGCTCACAGCTTCTTTAGAATAAAAATAATCAAATACCCATAGAAACAACACAAAGAAATGTAAAATATAGAGACAGGAAGAGACACATTACCACCCCAGTTCCAAAGCTGTCCCTCCTCCGTCAATGCCATTGTGAAGAAACCGCCACAGGAAACTGCAGCAATAGGAGTAGGTAATTCTTTCACTTTGGAAGGGATACTAAGTCCACCTCCCTCATTTGGGCCCCGACCAGGACCAAGGCCTAATCTGCCATCCCCTTCCTCTCGGCCCCAAGTGTATAAGTCTCCTAATTCAATGAATAGCAGCCAGATTCAGATATGGAAAAGAAACAAAATATGAATATATATATATATAGCATAACATTATAACACCCATTTGCTATATTTTTCTGCATCCAGTAAGATAAATTGATTTTCCTAATCCATCTTTTCGTCATCCATTGTTTGTGACATTCTTCTTCAAAGTTTTTCTTATAGTTATCATTAACTTAACCTATAAACCCTCCTTAATCCTATATTTACCCCTTTATTCAGCAAAATTGCTGCAGGGTACGTATTAACATTCTAAAATAGCAAGTATGATAGCCTTTTCCACTCCTATTACACTTCTTTCATTATCAGCTTTCTAGATCCCAATAAGACAGTTCCCACATACAGGGGAATGGATGTATTGAGCATGTCAGATGTAGTTTGATGGTGCAGAAATAAAGTTCTCCTTAATTCTTTAACCAAGTAATTTGGAGTACAAGGATACACTGAGCAAGCACAGCATATGCAGTATGCTGTTTGAGAAATGATATAATGCACTGAATTATGAATTTCCAGGTTTGTAATATGAAATTTGTTACTATGACTTAGGCAAAAAGTAATTTTCTTCCAAAAAGTAAATGCTAAATTAGAAATGTATTAACTATTGAAATGAATTAAATATCTGTGTTTATGACGACATTCACCATGCCATACATTCAGGTGCAATGTATTTTTTGCTAGTACTAGTATTTAAAGACCAACAGACTTTCATACAGCTATCTGGTTGAAAAACTCATTGTAGAAACATGGTTTCTTTAACTTTCCCCTGCATCAAATATCCCCATTAGAGCAATCTTTGTGTATTTATTATACATCTGTATGCCTGATATTAAGAGCTTTCTCCTTCTTTTTCACTCCTTTCAATGGAAATTATGAATGTGCCACCTATTCTTTTTTTTTTTTTTTTTCATTTATGGACCAGGAAATTCATGCATCATTACAATTAATATGACCAAAAAGAGGAACAGGCTCTAAAAAGAATCTAAAAGGAGCTGACCTAAAATATAAAGAAACTCAAAAGCAATCTCATAAGTCAACATTGAGAAAACCTGATTCAGTGATAGCAGCAGTATGTGTCCCACTAGTTGAAATATGACGTATGTTTTCACTCCAATTGCCTTCTAACAATCTTGGGATAAGTTCTCTATGATAAACGTGATGCCCGAGTGCACCAAAACCCCCATAACCCCTGCAAACTTCATTTTAACAGAGAAATATTTTGCATTAGTGGTTTTGACAGAATTAATTTCAAGTGAAGAGACCAACATGGACTAGTCAATATGCATACTACTAATTAAGCAAAAAAAAAAAAATGCCACTTCCATCCCATACAAAGTCTTTTACAATCTAACTTCCAATCTACACAAGAAGTAATAATATTCACTTGACAAAATTAATACCTACAAAGCATTAGCTCAAAATTGTCTTCTTCCTTCTACCTTTCTAACACTCTTGACAAAAAGCACCCAGTCAAATCTTTTTTTTATCAATAATAACAAGTATATAGCTGAAAATTCATTTTCAGCCAAGTGGAAGAAACAAAATCAACCATAAAATCCCTAAAAATAATAATGGAAACATAACAATAAGCAGTATTACAACAGTCATTCTGCAATTTTGTATTTCCTTTTACCTAGAAGATGGAAACAACAGTCTTGCATAATCTCTTCTCATGCCCACTTTATTAAAATATTTTCCAACTTACAATTCAAATTAACATCCCTTATCCTTATCGCCCTCTTTCTCTCCATAACTTAAACAAAAAAAAAGTGTACAAAACACATATGCAAACCTATGGTGTAGAATTAGTTTTTATAAATAACTATTCTATTTAATTAAATTGATGTTTAATTTTTATCTCTAATATGCGAGTTCTAACACAAATCATTCAAACAGTGTTCATTCATAACACCTCTCCAGCATCAATCTAAGAAATCACGAGTTAGTTTTTCACAATGAATATTGCCCTCATTGATCCATATATATCTTTGAAACTTTAAAAAAAATTCCTATATAATCATTTAACTATGACAATGTAGTAATTTTTATACATTCCAAAATCAAAATTATAAAATTCATTTTCTCTACCCAATTTCATTAACTCTCTCTTCAATCCCATATTTCCTCTTCACTAAACTTCATTCCTTCCACTCACCTATAAGTATAAGTAAAAATTCACTCCAATTCGAGTTTCAACAGTCAACAATAACCTTCAGTATATTAACTTTGAATTTTCATTTAATGTTTCAATCTTAGTCTAAACATTCAACCAATGGAGACATAACATAAAGCAATTTTCTTTTCATCAATAATAGCTAGATTTAGATCAATATTAAGGAAGAGAGCAAAATAAAAGTAAATAATAAGAAAGCCAAATGTAGGCGGACAGAATACTGACCAAGTAAACACCTCTCCAAGGGAAGTAAGAGCTACAGAGTGAAGTCCACCGAGAGCAACAGAGGAAACAGAATCCAGGTAAGGATTCAAAGTAGGCAAAAAAGCAGGATTTTCATGGCCAAAACCAAGACGACCTCCTTCACCTTTTCCCCACATCCACAACTTTCCATCAACAACCAAACCCGAATGGAACAACCCACAAGAAATCCCAACTGAAGGCAAAGTTTCTCCCTTTTGGATTTGGTTCTGCCGTTGATTAAAGATTTTACCTGGGGTTGGGGAGAGAGAAAACGAGGCAGGTGGAAAGAGGAGATTGGCTACCGGTGATGGGTATATTCTGATTTCTTCAATGCCGCCGCCTAGTTGGCCTGATGCCCCTCTGCCCCATGAAAGGACTTGGAGTGTTACAGCTTCATTTTGGGTGTCTTGGTTAAATTCTGGGCTTTTGTAAAGAAGAGGAACTTTGCCTTTGGTGGTGGTGGTGGTGGCGTCGGTACTGAATGAAGAAGAAGAAAGACGGCGGGAGAGAGGAGTTGAAAAGCGGTGAAAATTATGTGCCATCACTAGCCACTTTAGGTCCAGTCTGCACTAGCCACTATGCTACATTAATTCGTTGTTTATTTAACTGTTGTTTTTTTTTCTTTTTCGGATTTAAATTAAGGTATATTTTAGGATATTTGGCATCCATCGGCCCAATCTAGAGAAAAGATTTCTCCGTTATAAAATTCAATTCTAAAGTTAGTTCCTATTTTAATAAGCAATAAAAATTTAATATTTTGACAATTTTTGGATTGGAATCTTGAAGCATGTAAAAGACTATCTGTTATTGTATAATTTTGCAATTGTACTCCCCTTATCTTTTGCACTAACTGGATTTTGTTTTGGCCAAGAACAAAGAGAAATTTATTTCAAACAAGTTCAGTATAAGAACCAGACAAAGAAACTTTAAGTTGTAACCATTCTGAGTAACACCAAAAACAAGTCACTGAACATGGGGCGAGGGTAGACCGTCCTTATTCAAGATATGAACACCATAGAGGATACAGGTAGATTGACCCAATCATCAGAGCACATCCCCTTACTGGACTGCTTAGCACCCCAATCAGCTACTAAATTAGTAGCCCGCTAAATAATACACAATCAAGAATCTTATGAGAGCAATCTTCCGACCTCCACAGCTATTTGACATCATGTACAAAAATCACACTAGTAAATTTCTCTTTGACATCCAGCAAGGCCCCTCCTTCAGAGCCAAAACTACTTCCGCAACCATTGCACAACCTGCTTCAACTGATTTGACTACACCAGCCACTACCTGCCCTTTTTCATCTCTAGCTATAACTCCAGCAGTTTGCCTTACAGGTTGAACCCTCGAAAACACCATCACAATTAACTTGTATCCATTCTTGCTCAAGAAGATACCATTTATCCCCAAGACAACTTTTATTGTCTTTAGAAAACTTAGTATTAGACACAACTGATTGAATAAAACCTTCTAGTAGAAACTTGTATAGAGAACAGCAGGTCGGGGTCTAAAAGGGAGAAGGCTTAAGAAGACAGATGATGCGCACCGTTTCAATAAATGCCTTCCACAAACAGCAACAAAGTGCACCGTTTCATTAATAGAATTTTAAAGTTTAAAAGTTAGTTAAAGTTTAATTATTAGTTAGATTAGTTACAGTTATTCTTTATCTTTCCTCTGGTCAACAGAGACCCTGTATATAAATATAATTATAAAGTAACTTTTCTATAATGAGAATTTCTTCATATTCTCTCATTCCCATGCGCCGCCTTTTCCTCTCTTTCTCTCTCGGTATTCGTCATGGTATCAGAGCAGGTACAGAGTCCTAAGAGTGATTGTTTTCTTTTGATCACCAGACGACTCGTTCTTATCATTTTCTGGTTATACCTTTTCCTTCTCAGTAAGTTTATCTTCCTATTACTGATTTCTGGATTACACTGTTCTTTCATCTGGTGCTTGATTAACCATGTCTGATGAATCTGAATCAACTCAATCAAGGTCTCAGACCTCATCACAAATTTCACCTATTGGAGACCCGCAGTCTCCATATTATCTTCACCATTCAGATCACCCTCATTCAGTCATTATCAATCCCAAACGTACCACCAACAACTATGTGGCATGGAGTAGATCTTTCTTATTGGCCTTTTCGATCAGGAACAAGACTGGTTTCATCAATGGGTCTATTCCTAAACCAGCCACCACAGACCCTCTGTATCCTGTTTGGACACGTTGTAACAACCTAATAGTTGTCTAGCTCTTAGACTCAGTTTCACCCCCAATAGCCTTTACCATATTCTACATGGATTCTACAATGAAGATGTGGAATACCTTGAAACTTAACTATGCTCAACTAGATGACACAAGGCTGTGTAATCTGCAGTATACCTTGGGGAATATTACCCAAGGAACAAGATCAGTGGACTCATACTTCATTGAGTTGAAGGCGGTTCGGGAAGAGATAAGGAGTTATCGTCCCCTGCCACATTGTGAATGTGGAAGATGCAATGCAGACTGTTTTAAAAAGGTATATTGATCAATATCACAAAGACATGGTGTTTAGGTTTCTCAACGGACTGAATGAATCCTTCTCAGCAATACGATCTCAGATCATACTCATAGACCCAATTCCAACCCTTGATAGAGTTTATAATTTTATGTTGAGAGACGAAACACAGAAAAACTTATTATTTCAATCACAGCCTGTTTTTGAGTCCTCTACAATGCTCACCACAACAGATTCAAAGAAGAAACTGAAAAAGGATCTTGTCTGCAGCCACTGTGGGAAGAAAGGGCACAACAAAGAAAAATGTTACAAACTTATAGGCTTTCCAGATGATTTTAAATTTACAAAGGGAAAGGCCAATATCAAAAAGGGTAAAACAGCAGTCAACAATGTTACAGCATCTAATGAAATCTCAGTTGATGAATTCCAAGCAGAGTAAGAAGAAGAACTCAGTGGTTCAAGCAACATATCCCAAATGTCTATCCTAACACAACAAGTCAACAAGCTTATGGAAATTCTCAATGAAAATGGTTTAATTAGTAGTGATGGTAAGGGCATTTCCTCGAACAGCCAACAGGGAAAACAATCATTGGTAAACTTAGCTTTCTTAGGTATCATTTCAGGCCATCATTGTTTCAATACCACTAACAACATGCCTTCTAGCTTTAGAAATACAAATATCTACATGATAAAACAAAATTACTGGATAGTAGACTCAGGTGCAACTGATCATATCTCACATTCCTTAGATGACTCTATCTATGCAAAACCAGTTAAGGATTGTTTTGTCCATCTCCCAACCAACAAAAGGGCAGTTGTTAGTCATATAGGTGCAGTTAAATTGACCTCATCATTCATTCTAAAGAACTTGTTGTGTGTTCCGAGCTTCAAATTCAACTTAATTTCTGTGAGTCAGTTGACCAATTCAAAAAGGATCAATGTTCTTTTCACTGACATGTACTGTATTGTCCAAGATATTCCCTCATGGAAAGTGATTGGGGTTACTAAGGGCTCATCAGGATTATACCTCATGGAGTTTAAGAAAGGAGTTCAAGATTTATCAAATTACTGTTTTGACAGAATTGTTAAGTTTCCTGTTATTTCTTTTGTTAGTAACTAGAATGCAGTGAATAGAACCTTTGATTTATGGCATTTCAGACTTGGTCATGCTCCTATAGAAAGGATCAATGTAATCCACCAGCAATTTCTAAGTGTTAAAAGTTCAAATGAATTATTCTGTGAAGTCTGCCTATTGGCAAAACAAAGAAAGCTTCCCTTTCCAATTCACTCTCAAAGCACAAAAACTTTTTTTAAACTAATTCATGTGGACATTTGAGGTCCATATGAGACTCCCACTTTAAATGGTCATCGTTTCTTTCTTACCATTGTAAATGATTTTTCTCGTTTTACTTGGATTTTCTAATGAGGAATAAGTCAGAAGTTTCAACAATTATACCTTCTTTTAATGCTATGGTTCAAAAGGCAATTTAATCTTGAAATCAAGTGTTTAAGGTCAGATAATGGCCAAGAATTTAAACTTACAGATTTCTTTGCCAAAACAGGTATAATCCACCATTTGTCATGTGTTGTTACCCCTCAACAAAATGGAATTGTTGAGAGGAAACATCAACACATCCTAATGGTTGCAAGAGCCCTGAAGCATCAGTCTAAGGTTCCAGTACACTTCTGGGGGGATGCAGTGCTCACTGCAGTACATATTATCAATAGGGTACCTACTAAAATTTCAAGAATAAGTCACCAAATGAGCTGTTTTATCTTAAACCACCAACATATGATCATTTTAAGGTTTTTGGATGCCTGTGTTTTGTATCCACACTGGCACAGAATAGGAAAAAGTTAGATAAAAGAGCTACCAAATGTATATTCCTAGGATATCCTAATGGCATCAAAGGGTATAGGGTATATGATCTTTGTGCACAAAAGACTCTAATATCCAGAAATGTTGTTTTTCATGAGGATATTTTTCCTTTTCATTCATCACAACATGATACATCTCATCGTGCATTTGATCAAAAACTTGGTGTACATGCTGATTATTTTGACTATTTTGATTCTAATTCATCTCATTATCCTCATCCAGTCCAAGAGCCAATAGAAACACATTTGTTTGAAACTATATCAGAGATACCAGAAACTTCCACTTCTAATGTAGATGAATTACGTATTAATTCATTACCTGACAGTGAACCTGCAGCCAGCAATATCAATTCACTTGAGCCTGACACAACAATTGACACAGCACAACCAATTAGAAAGAGTGCCAGACTTAAACATACTCCCAAATACTTGGAAGAATATTATACAAACGTACCATCTCATTCAAATACAGCCACTGCACATCCAATTACCAAATACTTATCTTGTGACAAACTATCACCTGCACAGAGAATCTTTACTGCTTCATTGTCATCTGTTCATGAGCCAAGCTCTTACCATCAAGCTATTAATTATCCTCATTGGAGAGATGCTATGGCTGTTAAGTTGAAGGCCTTGGAAGACAATGGTACTTGGAGCATTGTTCCACTGCCTTCTAATTGTCATGCTGTGGGTTGTAAATGGATATACAAGGTGAAAGTAAATGCTGCAAGGGAAGTTAAAAGGTACAAAGCACAACTGATGGCAAAAGGGTTCAGTCAAATTGTGGGCTTTGATTATCAAGAGACTTTTAGTCTTGTAGCAAAACAGACAATAGTAAAGGTTTTCTTTGCCTTAGCTACTGTAAACAATTGGCACCTATCACAACTTGATATCAACAATGCTTTTCTAAATAGGGAACTAGAAGAGGAAGTTTACATGGAACTACCACAAGGGTATTCTGTCTAGAGGGAATATCAAACAAGTCCAAAATTAGTCTGCAAGCTTCATAAGTCCATATATGGACTCAAACAAGCATCTAGACAATGGAATGCTAAACTTACTGCTTCTATCCTACAGTTTGGTTTCACACAATCAACATCAGACTATTCATTATTTACAATGAAAACAAACAGTGGGGACTTTGTGGCAATTTTAGTCTATGCTGATGATATTTTGATAGGGAGTAACTCAGCTCAGATAGCATCTAATGTCAAAGGATTTTTTAGTTCACAATTTAAACTCAAAGATCTTGGTAAAGTTAAATTTTTCTTGGGGCTTGAAATTGCTCAATCTCCAGAAGGCATATCCATATGCCAAAGAAAATACATCCTGGACCTTTTAGAAGAGCATGGCCTGCTTGGATCAAAACCTGTAAGTACTCCCATTGACTATAATTATAAATTGAGCAAGACCAAAGATGGGCAAGAATTGCATGATGCTACCAAATACAAGCAACTGGTTGGTAAATTGTTGTATTTAACCTTTACTAGACCGGACATCTCCTATGCAGTGCAAGTTTTGTCCCAGTTCATGGACAAACCTAGCAATGAACATTTCATGGCAGCTTACAGAGTCATAAGATATCTTAAAAGGGCACTAAGCCAAGGCATTCTAATGAAGTCAAAGTCTAACATGAAAATTTCAGCCTACTCTGACAGTGATTGGGCAGGATGCCCTGACTTGCGAAAATCAATCACAGGCTTTAGTCTTTTCATTGGTGATTCTCTTGTAAGTTGGAAATCAAATAAGCAAACTGTAGTGGCTAGAAGTTCAGTAGAAGCAGAATACAGGTCTATGGCTTCTACCTGTTGTGAAATTATTTGGTTGCAATACCTTTTGGCAAATTTTAGAATCTCTCACAAGGAAGCAATAAGTCTCTTCTTTGACAGTCAATCTGCAATATACATTAGTAAGAATCCAGTATTTCACGAGAGGACAACGCACATAGGAATGGATTGCCACTTCCTCCGTGAAAAGGTGTTGGCTGGGATAATAAAGCCCATACATATTTCAACTCAATCACAGATAGCAAATATCTTCACCAAAGCCCTGTAGCCAAGACAGTTCTACAAGTTGTAGGGCAAGATGAGTGTTCATAATATTCACTCCTCCTCTTGAGAGGGAGTATTAGACACAACTGATTGAATAAAACTTGCTAGTAGAAACTTGTACAGAGAACAACAGGTCGGGTTTGAAGGGGAGAAGGCTTAAGAAGACAGATAATGCGCACCGTTTCAAAAAATGCCTTCCACAAACAGCAACAAAGTGTACCGTTTCATTAATAGAATTTTAAAATTTAAAAGTTAGTTAAAATTTAATTATGAGTTATATTAGTTACAGTTATTCTTTATCTTTCCTCTGGTCAACAGAGACCCTGTATATAAATATAGTTGTAAAGTAACTTTTCTGTAATGAGAATTTTTTCATATTCTCTCGTTCCCATGTGCCGCCTCTTCCTCTCTCTCTCTCGGTATTCGTCACTTTAGCTTGAACGCTAAGAAGCTCAGAAACAGCTGCTTTGATTCTGTAGATTGTTGCATGAACGTTCAACTCTTTTCGCCCCAGCACAACTATACATCTACTCTTCCAAATATGCCAACAAGTAAAGGCAACCTGAATTTCATTCAGCATTGTCATATCCTGCTGGGAAAAATTCTGCTATCCAATTTTTCATGTCTTACAGCACTCTCCTTTTGAACTTTAAAACCAGCACATCTCTAGAACCAGACAGCTCTAGCCCAATCCAATCACGGTAAAGACTCGTATGCTCCAATGTTTCCTGCTTAGAGTTACGAATAGGAAACAATAACTGATGCATTTTATTTCTTTATCAATTTTTTTTTTTTTTTGGGTGGCAAGTGAATTGGTACTTAATCTCCAAAGAAACTTACTAGGAGCTTGAAGACTAACAATGTCAAAAAAAGAAAGAGCAGCAAAGCAGTATGTATGATTGTTATATAAAATAATAGTTTTGAATTAAAACAAGTTATGAAGACATATAAAACAATAATAATTTTAATTTCAAATAAAAGTGACCTTACTTTCAAATAATAATAATTTCCTTTTCCCTCTTGCTAGCTTTTTATTTTAATTTTATTATTAAATAAAATTTTGAAATTAAAATGTGGTTCGGAACCATATATTTGAGTTTTATTTGGCAAACTCATGGACCACCTTCTTTGTAATATGTTAATAAATTAGAGTCGTATATATCAAAACCAATTTGGGTTGGATGCATACAACCATGTAGAAATATGGTGGTCCAAATTAAAACAAATTATTTGGGTTGGATACATACAACCATATTATTAAATGATTAATGTGGACAGCGAACAAGACTTGAGGAAGAAATTATTGTTCATGATGCAACCTTAGCAATAAATCACACCATGATCACTACTAAATCAGACACGTACAAGAAACAATACTTGCTTATATCCATAGACCAAAGGAAAAATCACCACAAAAACACCTCTCTCCCACTTTAATATTTTTAGGTCTGATGATTGAAGTAGTCTTTCTCACCAAGCTCACTTGTTTACCAATCAAGATGAGTTCAATCTTGTCAAAGAAAAGCTAAGTAACCCAAAAGGAAATTCCAGGAAACATGCTTTCACGTATATATTGTCGCATGTGGCGCATTAGAATCTGTCTGCTTATTCAAGTTTGCGTTACTCCAAAAGGAGAAAAGCCTCTGTCGGAATCTGTTCGGTGACTTTCTTTCGTATCTACCGTAGGTTATATAATAATAGATGCCCCATTGAAGTTAAATACTCAGTAACAAGTATAAGAAATGTTGAGTATTGAGGTTACGGGAATATCTTTATTTGGATAATTCATATCTTGGATATACCCAAAACAATGAATAAGCATTTATTCATGAGGAATTATAAGTCCAATTCAGTAAGTGGCCCAATATAATTTGATTCAGTGATTCTGCTTATTATGAAGGTTTCTTGACACCTGAGTCATGAACCACTTTGCAACGTAAGGTAGATTCAATTATTGACGGAAGGTGAAATATCAGAGCTACTGTGCCTCTGTGTCTAGTTAAAAGCAGATCATGATCACCTGAAAGAAAATGCATGTTAACATCAATGAAAATGGAAACACAGCAGCAGGGCGAAACCGCGGGAGGGATAAAGAGAAAGGGAGAGCTAAGGTTTGAAGGGTTGAAACCGTATGCAATCTGCATATTCTGCAATATTTGCTTTGCAGGATACAACATAATCTCCAAGGTCTCTCTTGATAATGGCATGAGCAGTTACGTGCTTGTGGTTTATGGTCCTGTGTTCGGAACTCTCATCACAGCTGTTCTTGCATTGCTATTTGAAAGGTCTTTTTTTCTTCTTTCTCGGCCTCGATCACTGCTTGTTCTTAAGGATTTATCTTTTTTCAATGAGTAATCCTAGCATTTTCAAGAAAAAAAAAGCACAAAAGAATCAAATAAGTGAATGGAAAAAGAGCGAAACATTTTAACAGAACAAATTAATCAGTTATGTTACTAACCAATCCTCACCGAGAAAATTATCCTTTTTAGCCACCTCTTATGAGTTTTGTTTCATGGATAGTTCTTTTAATTACTCTTTGAAATTCAGTTTCACTTCCGTATACTAGTAATTAATTAATGCCTATCTCTCTTGCAGAAAGCATGATAGAAAAATCAGCATGGCAATCCTGAGAGATATTTTCTTCCTGGGAATCCTTGGGTGAGTTAATTTCTATGTTTTTTTTTTTTTGCCTGACCTAACTATTAGTTCCACCATTAATATTGATGAAGAACTTTAGAAAAGAGAGGCAGAGAGAGTGAGGTTAAGAGTGACAGTAGGCAGAGGAGGAAGAAAAAACGAGTGTACGAATTTCTAGTATTTTTCTGCTTGAGAACTTAGTCGGTTTTCCTCTGTTTAAATTGGTTGCAAACTATGTTATATAAGGAAACTTTGTCCAACAGTAGGGAGAGATTATAGGATCAATGATGTGCTGAATGGTGCATCAATCTTCCAGGATTGGTGCTATTCTTGTTGCTGATCTGTTGTCCTATTCATTGCTGATTTGCTGCTGGTTTGTGAGAGATGCGATGATAATGTTCTACAACTGAGAGGCCAAAAGAGAGTTACTTTTGTAAATGTAAATCCAATTTACTGAAGAATTTTGCAGTTACTGAAGTATTGACTTGACATTGCTCTTGTTTCAATCAATTGTATGCATCTCACTTCTCAGAGCTGTGCTGGGAAGGACATTGTTTTATATAGGGCTGAAAGACACATCACCAGCGGTTGCATCTGCCCTGGCCAACTTAATTCCATCAATGACCTTTGTATTGGCAGTTTTATGCAGGTAATTTTAGCTTCACAATTAAGGTGAAATCTTATCAGTACAACTTTTTATCACTGCAAGCTTATGCGAAGGATAAACACGTAATCGGTAAAACTATAGTTCAATTTGCAGAACTTAAAGGAGTTGATTTCTTGTAATGAAATAAGTATTAATATCTCATTTTCACTCATCTTCATTACCATCAGGCAAATCCATATAAGGCGGGACTTAACCTATTACCTAGTTGCTAAAGGAACTTTAAGCAAAGTTTAGTTTTATGCCATATAGATTTAATTATATATAGCAACTGTAATTCTAATAATTTACTAAAAATTACAATTACAATATTACAATCACAAAATGTGTATATATATACTATAAAGGAAAAATTAGTAAACAACTAATCATACATTAATCAACAAACATAAATATGTAAGTTTTTGTTTGGTTAATTACAATAAACAGGATGGAGGCCTTAGACATGTCCAAGCATAGTGCCCGAGCAAAGGTTGGAGGCAGTGTTGTTGCCTTAGCTGGTGCAACACTTATGACACTGTACAAGGGTTGTGCTCTGATTTCACCACACTCCCATCACACTCAAGCCTCTTCAAAACTGCAATTTAACAAGGACTGGATCAAAGGCTCTCTCATGCTCCTGCTTTCTTACCTTTCACTATCGGCATTTCTTGTTTTACAGGTGATTGAGATTCAATATCCATTGATTCTTTTCCTTTTACACTTCAATCAAGAAGAAAATTACTTTTATTCTTGTTTTATATATGACATTTGGTCATCATTTTCCATTTTTCTTTTTATTGACCGAGTATCATTCAATGCAGACTGTCACTGTGAAGAAGTATCCAGCTCCAATAACTCTTACATCATTGACATGCTTAACAGGGACTTTAGTCTCAGCAATCATGACAGCTGCTGTAGACCATAAAGCTTCATCCTGGAGATTGTCCTGGGACATGAGTCTTGTTGCTATCCTCTATCGTGTAAGAAGCTTCATATTTCTTTTATGATCAGAAATATTAAAACTAAGCATACCAATCATTTTTATACGTATCTGTAATCCCATGAAGATGAGATTATTCCAGGGGATTGTGATATTCGGACTTACATTTTATCTGCAAGCGTTAGTGGGAAAAACAAAAGGTCTAGTTTTCATGACAGCCTTTCGACCTCTGGGCACAGTTATTGCCACAATAATGGGACTGCTTGTTTTGGGAGATGCATTGTTTTTGGGACGGTACCGATTCTTATTTTATGTTAGAGGTTTTATGGACGAAAATAAATTGGTAAAGTTAAAATATTCACTTGAAAATCATCAAATTATCTATTAATTACTAAATTTATTGTGAAAATATTTATATAAATATTTATAAGGTTTATATTTGATACATTATTAGTGTATAGATTTCATATACTATTAGTGAACATAATAAATTTAAAAATTAAAAACTTTAAAAAAAATAAATACTCATAATTTTAATAATATTTATTTTAAAAAATTTTTACCTTTACATATTTATAAAATGATGCTGTATGGGTAAGTAAGAGTTAATATACAATGTATCAAACATAAATTCATGTTTATATATTGTCTTATAATACTCATGAACACTCAGCTTTATAGCAAAACTCTTTATTAAGATTATTGCATTCAAGAAGGCTTGTCCACATGTTGAGCTATCTCAGGCCCCAAGCCTGATCTTGTATAAGATTTTGAATCTCGAGCCCGACCCAAAATATAATTGTATTAATGAAAAAAAATATTTTTATTTAAATTTAATTTTAAAAATATAAAATAATTAGCATAAATATTTTTGTATTTTAACAATAAATAAATTTAAATGGATGGGTCATGCTTTGATGTAGACCTAGATTTTATAAGGGTAAACCAATGCCGATCAATGAATCCCTTTGAAATGTTATCATGTTATCTACTTCGTTACTTTTTATCTTTTCTTCTGTGTCTTTTAGCATACTTTTCCCTTCTCCTTTTATTGCTGATGACGATGTCTATTTTTCATTTCATCTCCTTTATAGCGTAGTGGGAGCTCTACTCATAGTTGTCGGTTTGTGTTTAACTTTGTGGGGAAAGGAAAAGGAGAAGGAAAAGAAACTGCTGGAGGGTACACACCTGCTCAATGCATTGAAATCAGACCAGAAAAGTGATAACACATGGATTTTGTAGTATTAAAGTTGGAATCAAAATGCTATAAAATATTGATGTGTACATAGTAAGCATCCTATCTTGTAAGGCCTTGGAATTTGTTTCAATTTCACTTCTTTGGCTCTTTTTTGGCACTCTCTAATGTAAAACCATTTAATTAATCAAATCAATGTTTAAAAAACGAACTTAAAATGGGATGGTGATTTAAATTTCCAATGCTCTGTTCTGAAATTGAGAATTAATCCGTCGTTTGGTAAGAAGGACAGGAAAAGTTTTTAATCTCTGTCACAAGAATGCAATTCGGCATTTGGGCCAATCCGCATAAGGGAAGATGGCTTTGGAACAGACTTGAGGGGCTCGCCTAGCCTAGCCTAGCCTGCCCACTGGTGTGTAACCCAAAAGGAAAAGAAGACAACAAGGAAAACAAGAGACCAATAAAGTTCCTTTTACAGTTCCACTGCTGCGCCATATTCCCAGTTGCAACACTCTTTTGGTGGGAAAAAAAAAAAAAGAAAATGGAGATGCAGCAGCTTCTGAGCATGGGGTTTCCGAGTGAATTAGCAGCACAAGCCCTTGCTGCCACCGGTGGAAAATCCACTCTCAAAGCCACCGAATGGATTCTTTCTCACAAATCCTCCAACCCCAACCCCAACCCGACTCCTCCTCCTTTCCAACCCAAACTCGACCGCTTCTTTCATCTTCACACCAAACTTCCCAATTCCCCTCCTTCTCCTGAACCCACAGCCACAGCTCCAAGCATCCAAATTTTGACCCAACAAGACCTAGAAGAAGATTCCACCACCCCATCTCCTGTCCATAATAAACGCCGCAAATTGCAACATCCCAAAGCAATCACTCAACAAGACAAAACCATTAAAATCCATGAGCCTTTGTCCGAACGGATGCGTCCTCGTACTATTTTCGACGTAGTTGGTCAAGAACACATTCTGGGTAACAATTCTCTTCTCCGTTCAGCTATTGACCGTAACAGAATTCCTTCTATTATTTTTTGGGGTCCTCCTGGTACTGGTAAGACTTCCATTGCTAAATCCATTGTTAATTCTTCGCAAGAACGGTCTTTTTATCGATTTGTTTCCTTGTCTCCTGTGACCTGTGGGGTTAAGGATGTTAGAGACGCTGTTGAGGAAGCTAGGAAAATCAGAGCTAAGAATAACAAGAGGACTGTGCTTTTTGTTGATGAAGTTCATAGGTTTAATAAATCACAACAGGATTCTTTTTTGCCCGTGATTGAAGATGGGAGTATTGTGTTTATGGGGGCGACTACAGAGAATCCTTCGTTTCATTTGATTACGCCATTGTTGTCTAGGTGTAGGGTTCTTACATTGAATCCTTTAAAACCCCACCATGTTGAAACTCTTTTGAGGAGAGCAGTTAATGATAGAGAGAAGGGATTGTCTCAGAGCGTAGGGATGAGGGTTGAAGCTAAGGATGCTGCTATTGAATTTTTGTCTATGAATTGTGACGGTGATGCTCGTGTGGCATTGAATGCTTTGGAAATTTCTGCCACAACAGCAGCTGCCGGAGTGGCTGATAATCAACTAAAAGGTGTGGGAGTAGAGCCGCATAGGGATTTCAATTTGTTGACAAGTGAGGAAACTGAGATTGGTTCGTTTGAAGCAGTTATTACGGTGGATGATGCTAAGGAGGCTCTTCAATGCAAGCATCTTGCATATGACAAAGCAGGGGAAGAGCATTACAATTTGATCAGTGCGCTCCACAAGTCAATGAGGGGAAGTGATGCAGATGCTGCAATTTATTGGTTGGCGAGAATGCTGGAAGGAGGTGAAGAGCCTCTTTACATTGCGCGTAGGCTAATAAGGTTTGCCAGTGAGGATGTTGGGTTGGCTGATCCATTAGCCTTAAATCAGGCTGTTTCTTGTTATCAAGCTTGTCATTTCTTGGGCATGCCCGAATGTAATGTGATTCTTGTGCAATGTGTTGCTTACTTGGCTTTGGCTCCAAAATCTATCTCTGTGTATCGGGCCATTGAAACTGCACAGAAGGTTGTTAGGGAATCTGTAGGACAGAATGAGGGAGTGCCGCTTCATTTGAGGAATGCACCAACCAAGCTAATGAAGGAACTTGGATATGGAAAGGATTATATATATCCACCAGATAATCCCTCTTCATCAACTCAGACATACCTGCCACCTTCGCTTCAAGGATACAAGTTCCTTGATTGGCCAAGTGAAAATTCAACACAGCAATAGGAGTCACTTCCATCTTTTTTGGGGAGCTCTCAAGGAGAAAATTTCCTTGATTGGCCTATTTTGTAAATTTCCCAGCAGTTTTTGGAATCGTACCAGTAACCTTTACTGGTTAGGTACTCATCAAAGTTTCTGTGGATATGCATCTTCTGTAGGTAAAAAATCTGAAGAATGTTTATAATCTTGGACCCTTTTTTTTTTTGGAACTGTGAACAAAGTGGAAGACGCAGTGACCTTACAACTAATTAATTAAAGCATTTACTATTGATAAAGATTTTCTGTAAGTAGCCCCTTTCACAAACTTATTTGGATAAAGCTCCTTACTGGTATGTTTCTGTTGTTGATATTCGTCAAGGTTATGATTCTACATTATGTTGGGAGGGGAGGGGGCTTCCCTTTCCAGAATGTTCTGTTAAATTTGTCTCGTAATTGCATCGTGGTACACCAGATTGTGATGAAGGGCACGTTCCCAAGGGTTGAACTCATATCATAAGAAAAATGAAGGGTATCCAAAAATGCAGCTACGAGTTGCAGGTGCACACTTTTCTTGCAAGTATTAACACAACAGGATAAAAATTCCATCTGAACGTGAAGAGCGAGATATTATCAGATTCACAATATTTTTAGCACTGTTGGCCTCTAAACAATATGTGTATTACAGGAATGAGAATCATGATTTACAACGAAGACTCCCCTTTCACCTTAATACAACAAAACCACCAAGCTAACTTACAACTTCTGCCGCCGGATGACACTTCCTTCTTAAGAAGAAACGAGAACAGGAAAAACAAAAACTAAAAAGTGTAGGACCGAATGGGAAATTTCAAAATGATACAAAGAAAGTCAAAACGGTAAGTATCGGACGCATTCCTTAGGGTTGATGCATTAAGATCAAATCCATTCCTTAGGATTGATGCAGGCATCTAATAGTTTCCACTCTTCGCTTCCCTCTTCTGGTTTCTGCATGTCAAACAAAGTAAAAAAAAAAAAAACACCCTCTCATTATCAGTTCAGATACGTTATATTGGTAACATATCACATTGAACATTTATGCAGAATGATTCAAAGAACTTTTACTTAGGGCACAAAGCTTACATGATCATATTCCCATCGTGCAGTTAAAGGGAGAGAAACAAGTATACTTTCAATTCGACCTCCTGTCTTCAGTCCAAATGTTGTTCCTCGATCATAAACCTGTCGTTAACAAATCAAATATAATTTAACGGTCTGATTTAGAGAAATCTAAGATGTCAAATCTGTCTAATTTAATTATAACTGGATTCAGTACCAAGTTGAATTCTACATAGCGACCCCTTCGCAATTGTTGCCATGCCTTGTGGCTCTCATTAAAAGGTGTATCCTTCCTTTTCTTGACAATTGGTATGTATGCAGGAATCACAGAATTTGCACATTCTGCAAATCAATAGTAAATGGTTTCATTATAAAAAGTGTAGTCCACTGCAATTGCTATTTGTAGGCAGCCAACACTCAAAAAGAGTGATCTCAGTCTAGATGAATTACCAGTGGCAAATGAAAGAAGCATCTCTTGATCATAGTCATTTAGATCATCAAAAAATATTCCCCCAAGCCCTCGTCTCTCACCTCGATGCTGCATAGAGCATTCAAAGTAAACATAAAAGTTTAACAATTTAATCCTCCTATAAATAAATGTAGAAAAACGTCAACAAGAAATGATGACGTAAAGAAAGCTTCTCGAAAATGTATGATCATCATGGTAGATTACTGATTTTACTCAAAACTACCAAGCTTCCACCCTGAATAACACCCCCTCTATCTTATCTCTGGATGAATGTTTCAAAGGATGCACACTTTTAGACAGAGATAAATCCAACTTCATATACTTTTACGTTGAGTTTCCAATATATAATACTAAAGTTTAATTGTCTTTTAATTATTATGTTAAATCCAATATGAGAAATAAACAAATCTAGAATTCTTAAAATAATACTAAAGTTCAACGGCTTTTTATTATCACTGCAAAATAAAGAAATAAAAAGCCTTAAACACAGCAAACAATATTTATTGTCAGATATCAAGAAAAGGAAAACATTACATGTAATGGGACAGAGAGAATTCAAAAACATCACTATGGTAAACATAAAAGTGACATTAATCAAACTAAGACTAGGCAAAACAAATGGCTATTTAGTAAATCATTTGAACATACTTGGAGAAACACATTTATTGAGTTCAAAATGGCAAGCGCACCACGGGGTATTATGCAAGCACTTATAAGTTATAACCGGGCTTTACTACTATTTTACAAATTGCTAATACATAGGATACTATATAAATAATATTGATTATTATGTCTATGAATGAGATGAGTTAGTTAAAGCAGGCGGAAGGTGAATTTATGAAAGCTAGATTGAGAGGTAATTCAATTCTGTTAGAAATATGTAAGCACTATATCCTTATTATATGAGCAGATGAGTGCTCTAAAGCGCTGCAGACCAGAATTCTCAATCATTATTATATTTCATAGTAATCTATTCATAAAGAGCTATTTGTGGACAAAACCTATATGCATCCATCATCCAGAATGCTGACCAATAACCATCAATGTTGTCAAAAGGCATAGGATGCACTCTAGAATCTTACATTGCCCAATGCCCAAGGCACAAGGCACAAAAGGAAAAGAAGCACTCAACCTAGTGATGTAAGGCTCTAATTTATAAAAATTTATATACATATATAAGAAAATTATATTTATTATATTTAATAAGCTTAAAAATATGATTTATAGAACCCAAACATTTGGCTCAATAGTTAGTGCATGATCCCCCTGCACAAGGAGCAAGGTTTGAACCTCCCCTTCTCCTAAATCAAAAAAAAAAAAATGATTTGTAAATGAACATTCAAGACTTTGCTTCATTACATTACCTAATGTATTTCAAAAATAAGCATTATCATAATTATTTTCCATTTCCACTTTCAACAAAAAGTTGTGCATGAACTATAGTACCCCATTTTTTATTCTTGTTGAGATAGCATGTATGAAATGTATAGTTAATAAAAGAAATTACAAATTTAAGAATCCAAGGAGACATTCAAGCCAACCAAGCTTGTTATGTGCCTTTCACCTTAAAAAATGCATGCCTGAGTGCAAAAGGCATGTGCGTAATCTAAGATGTCTCACCCAAAGCATGCGAGGAGCTTTAGTTGATTTACACTGCACCTTAGCACCTAGGTGCATTAATACTTGCTTCCAGCCTCAAACATTAATAGCATCATAGATCCCAAAAGAAAAAGGTTGACAATCACAGCTTCAATGCATTGAGTGGCAAGATAGCCCATTTTTATTAATTCAGATGCTATAACACATAATCCTAAAACTGAAAGAAAGTAAATAAGAAATATAAAAACAAAAATAAAAAAAAAATCTAGCAAGATCATACCTTAATGTAAAAATAGTCATCACACCATTTTTTGAATTGGGGATAAAAGGATAAATCAAATTTATCACAGGCCCTTTTTTGTATCTACACAAGAGGGTCAACGTTAGCAAAAGAACATTCAGCAAAACATTTCATTCCTCAAAAAATATTTTACAAGATAGAATTAATGTTCTGCACACACACTCACAGGTATAGTTATTATTTTTGCAGTTATCTTTGCGGCTGACATGTAAAATGCACTGGCAGTAGAAAACATCAATCTCCAACTTTTTAATGAATCTATATTAATATGTAAAAGAAACACAGGTTACAGCTCTTTCATCCTTGTGCTTTCTAGTAAATCTGTAAATAGTTATTTAATAACATGTTAAAAAAAAGCTCTGTTCAAATTCTCAAATTTCTTCAAATTTCTTTGATAAGATCAATCTTTTACTTTCTCAAAGTGAAACTAGCAGTATTTTTAATCATGCTAAATGCAGATGCCTGAACTTTTAATGTAGGGTAGAATAGAAAAAGCATTTGCCACAAGACCAAGAAAGCTATATGATTTAAGGAAAAAAAACACACACAACAACAACAACAACAAACAAACAAACAGAAAGAAAGAAGAAAAATCCAACTTACTGAATGGAAGTGCTTGACATCCTCCTCAAAGATGTAAGCTGGAGTCAAATCAGTTCCACCACCAAACCACCATTGCCTAGGTGCTCCAGGAGCATCTGCACATTTTCAAGATGAGTCACCAACTAGAACTTATACCGCTTTGCTTATCTTAGAAGACTAATGCAATGCATAATCTCAGAGTATTGAGAAAGCAACTCAGGAAAAGCAATGCAAATTGAAATCGTCAAGAAAATATTCCTTTTTGTTTATGAAGAACAAGTACCAAAGTGGACCATACAGCATAACAGCCATTGACACTGAATTGCCAATGAGAGGAAATGCATTATATTTGCTTGATTTTATGCTGACGATAACATATGTCTAGCTAATGGAACCAATCTCTAGGAATCAGGTAACACCATAAACTGCCAAGTTCTAATTATATATCATTCTGCTAATTTTGGGAAGTAAAAAAAATCAACATACATAGAGAAATCATTACATAGATTCTTCCTATCCCTTTGTTGACAAATCAGGATGCCGGGGCGGCATATCAATTATCATTTAAATTACCATATTAGCAAGCAAGGTTCAATAATTTAATAATAATAACTAAGAAGAAATTAAGTACCTTTAGAAGCATCAGTTTCAAAATACCGATAATTAAAGTGCAATGTAGGAGCAAACGGATTCTTCGGATGCAAAACCTGAAAAAAAATGAAAACCCAAAATGATAATTATCGGCACTTTCTTCTTTCAACGGCACTGAACCAAAATTTGAAAACAAAATAAGAAACTTGAGAGCGAGTAATTACCGAGCTGATTCCGGCGGCGAAAAAGGGAACCGGACCGGGCTTCAGATCAGTAGCAGCAGCCTTGGCAGCTCGGTATGCTTCAGGGGGCATAACTCCATAAACAACAGAGATATTAACACCAGCCTTTTCGAAAACAGCACCGTCTTGCAACACTCTGCTGATTCCTCCACCGCCTCCAGGCCTCGTCCACGAGTCCTCCTTGAACTTCCCGGTTCCATCGAGAGCCTGCAGGGCGCCGCACACGCTGTCCTGCACCTCCATTATCATGCGCTGGAAGCGCGCCCTGATGGAGCCGTCATCTTTGCCGTCAGTTTCACGGAGGAAAGTGTGGGGCCGCTCGGATATCATAGTTTCTTTCTCGATGGAAACGGCGGAGGGTGTCATGAGTTTGCCAATTGGGTAGTTGGGTGTGGTGAGGGGAGTGAACTGGGTGAGCCTGGTGGGGGTGGGGGTGGGGGAGGGGCAGAAGCGTAATTGGGGTTGCTTCGAACAAGAGTAAGAAGAAAATGGGAATAGAGATAGAGAAGAAGAAGAAGCAACAGAGAGAGTTGCTGTTGGGGGTGGCATTGCTAAATTTTGGTGATGGGTGGTGTTGATCTTTCTGTAAACCGGGGACAAATTGGTTCTTTGTTTTTGAGATTGCGTCCGAGGTGTTTATGTAGTGTGTAAGGAAGAAAGAAAGGGAGGATGATTTAAAGCAGATAGAGTTGAATGAATGAATGATGTGATAAGGGTCGGCCCACAGTGTCAGTGTGTTGGTTGGTTTAGCCGTTGGTATTTAGATTTCCTCTGCAGATTTACTCACGAGTCACCCGTCACCCCCAATATTAGACTAAACTCTTCTCTTTTTCTGTACTAAGTATTCTGAGCGTCGCAATTTGCAGTTCGTCCTCCACAAAGGTCAAAACTGAACAGCCATCCATTGGGTGTTTTTCCAGGGTTTGGGTCAACGGATTAGTGCTCACACCCGTCAGGTTGGTTTTGCATAATGGATTTGTTCCTTTCTTACTGATACAGCTTTCCGAACTTCAAAAGATTTAGCCAGAAGTAATTAAATATTGTTTGCTTCTTTGGACTTGGAAATCTTCTTATGACTAAGTCGTCGGACGTAAAACATTAGAATTTGAGATTTTTAATTTAATAAATTTAAACTTAGATCTAATCATATAAAAAAAAAAGGCAAGATTTATAAACCAATAATTATTTTTAATTATATAATTCTGAATTATATGAACCAAAAAAGAAGAAGAAAGGAAGACTAAGCTTGTATGATCTTATATTCAAATACTACTTATTAGGGTTATTTCAATATTAATATTAAAAAATATTTTACACTTTATTTTTGAACTAAATTAAATTTTAAAAAGATAAAGAGTCAATCCTAGCTAGCAATTTTGGGCAAGTTACCATCATTTTATACTCGTTACAGATTATCATTAGATTAAAAAAAATAAAGAGTAAAAGGGTTAAAAATTTGGTATCTTTTCTCATTACCTAGCTTTCCCTCCCACAAATCTTTTTCAGTATTGAAAGGAAAACGTCCAATCCATGTCTATTGCTCTGCTATTCACTTCTCTCCTAGCCTTTGACACTCACTGTTTTTCCATCTTATTCTTCCTACCAAGTATTGCCAAACTCAATATCTCATCTTTCAAACGTGGCACACCAAAGAGCACAGAAGTGCCAAACATAGAATCCACTACTTCGGGGCTTCAAAACACAAAAGTAGAGTTGCTAAAATTACAGTAAATTGTAGTACACAGTTAAAGCTTCCACTAACTCATACCCAACGGAAAGAAATATGCAAGGAGATGATTACTGACAAAACCTTTTGCTTTTTCCCCTTAATAGTCATCACCTCTAGATATAACTTCTTTGCAGGTTGGCCGCAGTAAGATGGTATGTTCAAACTGAGAGACATAGCTACCCTTAACATCACACAGAGGAGGATACGGCTGCAAGAAAAAGTACAAAGTTCAATAGTCTCAACTCGCATTTCAGACCACATCATGAATTAAGAAAAAACAAGAATACTGAAGTTTAACACTATAAAAGATAGGTTCTTTAGCCCTTTGTGATCAATAATTTTGTATCTGTTCTGCATGGCACAAAAACCAACTCAATATCGACTCCAATTTAAACATATATCATGTAGAATTATGAACCGACAAAGCATAGTATAGTTCAAAAACTACTCAGCAACACAAATGAACCTGTCACACCAGCCCTGATCAAAAGCGGGTTTCAGAATTCCCATTATGTAAATTATAAAGCACAAACCACATTGAAAATTACAAGACAATATTGAATGTGTTTTGGAATAGAACAATGTATGTGTATGTGCTACCAGCATCAGCATCATATTGTGGACTGATTTCTGAGGAATCTGTCCTAAATGTTCACTAAATTAATTACCATTAGTTAAATAGAAAACTGCCTGAAGGCCAAGTCAGCTGTTGCTTGTTTAACACCTATTACTCATTCATACTTATTTGTTTTCAGTGTCACCATTAGAACTTGCTTTCTCTGAAACACATTCATCTCTATATGGATGGACCCAAATCACTGCCATAAAGCTAAATGATAGTAAAGTCATGATAAGACTATCCAGTGACTCCAGTCCACATAGAAGCCCAATTTACACCAGAAAGCCTTGAAATATTGAAATCAGAGTAGGGTGGACACCTATTTAGAAAGTTGGACAAATGCATACCATATATAGAAAGGAAGGCCATCAAAAAGTTTTCAATAAGGACTTGAAACAAAGTGCAACTCCAAAAATTTCAAAAAAAGACAGTTGAAGACCAATGGCAAGAAGATACCTGAACAATGCCAGCATCACATAAATTTTTCAGTGCCATCAGATATTTGGTCTCTCCCAAGCGATCTAAATACCGTCTACAGAAGGCCAATGTAGAAAAGTTCTTGTTTATTGTAGCTAACAGCTGCTTAGCTCTAGGCAACCTCAGAGGAATGTGTCCAACATCAAAATTTTTCATATAATGGCTGCACTCTAAATCTTCTCTAACATACCCTTTCCCTGCACAAAAATGAATGACCGGTTACACCAAAGGTCATGATATACACCAACTGCCATCTATTATGCAAACGATTAAGTTCCCTATCAGATGAGAATCATTACCTGTAGAAGCAAAGGTTTCAATGGCAAAAAATTCACCCTCTTCCATTTTTGTTTGCTCCCCTCCTTTCACAATAGGAACTGATTTTCCAGCATGTATCTGATAGGGCCCAATGCTGTGTCCATTCAAGTTTCGGATACTTTTGACTGCCAATGACATATACAAATCACCTTATAAAAAGTTTATACAAAGACAGATATCCAAAGGACTCTCGGTGTATGTTTAAATAATTTTCATTTAGCTATTAGATCATATCTGTTTCAAAAAAATTTCAGCAACTTCAACCATATGTTGCTTCCAGAAAAGGAGGAAGGTTCAAAACAAATGGTGATATATGCAATTGGCAGTCCAAAATGAGAAAAGCTTGCTGAAAACCATATTAAAATCATGTCAATCAAATGCAATTACCAGTTGTAATTAATGTCCATTATATATATACTCATGAAGGTTTTTGATGTCACTTAAATGCAAAACCACCTATATATTGTTTTCGTTTACTCATAGGTATGTATCCAAGGAAATTAGAATTATCACAAATTTCATCTTGCAGACATTTTCTGTGTTGACACCACTCAATAAAAGCCCACTTATTTGTACTTAATGATGATAATAATTAACAAAAACTAAATTTGCAGTGGCGATAAAACAAACCTACATTCTTTGAACAAGGATAAATTATCTAACTTGTCAGTTATCTCAAGCACATGCACAGACTAAAAGCTGAGTAACAGCAATTTTCCCACAATAAATTGTATTTAAATATTCAAACTTTCTCCAGAATTTCATACCTTGAAACACCTTCCCATTTATTTCAACCTCATATGATTCCATCACCTCTTGAATTGCAGCACCAACATCACAAAGACGGACATCAATACCAGATTCCTGACCAATTAAATGACCATCAAAGACACGATCTCTTTGGTATATATTTCAATGAAATTAGTGAATACTAGTGTAGATAAAAGAACCTCAAAGATCGTAGACTACAACCATAACTCCACACATACATCAATATATCACAACAAATTCAACAAGAACAAAAAAGAGATGATAGTTTAAATGTGGAATCATTAAGAAAGGAAGAACAGGATATTTCTTTTTTTGGGCTTGATGGTTCAGAAGGAAGGAAAGGTTGGTAGGGCAAAAAAGGTACATCAGAACCGGCTGTCTTCCACCGATTCAAGAAAGAGAAGGGAAGCAAGCACAAAGTATAACAAGGAAAAATCCTTTCCTCTTGGGACATTTTTTGATCACCATATATTTCTGTACACATTTAAGTGAACGATTTCAGTGCACCTTGAACCTAATGCTTCCAATTTTAAGTCCCCTTTGATTCCTTTTCAACCATATCAGACAAGATTATTCTAGCTTCTCTTTTCTTACTAGTTCTCTCCTCTCAAACATGCTGAGCTAACAGAAACAGTGTGCAGAACAATACACAACAACATTTATATACTGTATACATCAAACTTAATTACAGGTCCCAAACTTTTAATGAAAAGAATGATATAATGGTAAGTTATGTACGTGTAGATATGACCTATCACAGAAGGTGGTAGTTTCTAGGAGACATCAAGTTCCAGGATTCATTTAGGACTTGAATTAACTGAGACTAGAAGAGATAAAATTTGACAGACAAAAAATGGCTGAAATTTCTTTTCATCTATCAGCAACTTCCTAAAATTAAAAAAAAAAAAAACATGTTCAAGAATAAGCCTACTAAGGGAAATATATTTAATCACAAGAAAGTCAAAACCAAGACCAATAGCCATACTCTCTTCAATAGGCTAATGGATCCAGTACCTTGATGCCTGTATTGGTTGCTTCACGGGAAGCTTCAAGAAGCGGATCATACATAGGATTAAATGCCACTGTGAAGGCACAATCAACTATATATCCTGCAAAACCAATAACTCATGTTTGATAACAACCCCAGTTCAAAAGTATGTAATATCGTAACCACAGAGGAAATTATGTAGCTATACAGCAAATAGACCGGACCAAAGAAGAACAAGATGGAGCAACTATGGTATTACCATCAATATGAGTTCCAAAATCCAACTTCATCACATCATCATACTGAAGCACAGTCTTATCTCCAGAATTGGGAGTCCAGTGAGCAGCAACCCTGACCCAGGAAAGAGGTGAGTATAGATACAGCCAATTAAAGGTAAGTGTAAATAGTAAATGCATCAAATGTCAAACATAAAGCTAACCAGTTGAGAGAGCATCCAGTAGGAAATGCAATCCCTGCTTGCAAACCATTCTCTGAAATTAGCTTGCGAACTGTGTTCTCCAAGGTCTCACACAGGTCAGTCATTAACAGGCCAGGTTTCAAAATGCTTTTGATATATTTCCGAACCTAAGAATGTGTAAGCAATACAGGTTAAGACCAAAAACCAATAGCAAAAATCCCCAAAGCCAAACTTGCCCACATTGAATAATATAAAAATTTCTTATCAAGCAGAAAAATATATATTTATGAGAAATATATAGACCTGACGATGGACTTCAGCTGCTTGGCGGACAGCAGTATATTTTGGCTTTTCAAGGCGCTCCAATTCTCTCTTCTCCTCAGAGGTAGTCCTCCACAAATTACTGATAAACCAATACCAACAATAAATATTCAAGCTTCACACAGACAAATTTAAAAGAGATCACCTTATACAGCATAAATTTTTACATTTATATCAGCAAAGACAAAAGAAGATGCATGTGCCCCCTAGGAAGCCCTTGTGTCACAACCTAACCTTTGTATTTTATTATAATTTAGAAGAAAAAGAACATGCACTGAACAGATTCCTTTATCTCAACTTCGGGAATTAAATATAATGAATACTTGCAATTAAAAATAGCTTCAAGAAAATGGCATGACTCACTCATCTTTGTACTGTTGAATTTCACCGTCTGGAAACTCCCTAGATGGGAAAAGCTCAACAACAGGAATAGACGGTGGATCAGTCTGCTTCAGTGGCTCCTTCTTTTTCCTGTGAGTTACAGAACATAATATTGTCTAACTCTCAACTGAACATCTTCATAAGAAAACAACTTAATAAAGCTAGAATCAGGTCCTCACTTGCTTTTATTTTTCTTCTTTTTCTTCTTTGCAACTTCTGCTAGGAAACAGTTTTAAAAAATGCAGAAAAATGTATATATTAGCAAAAAACAGAGCAGTTGAATTTTATAAAACAAAGTAGTTAAATCACCTTTACAACATGACATTTAAATTAAAAAAGCATCATAACTAAGCTCCCTTAAAACTCAAAACTGCAATCACAAAAATACCATTGAAACATTAAGCCTTCGAGCGAAGCACTATCATCTTATTCGAAGATAAATACCTTAAATCAAAACCAAATGGATCGGGAATTGGAGGTTGGAGAGATATAGAAGCATAATCACAATTTAGGCATCTACCATTCTCAGTCACATGATAGATGATCCTGTGTTAATCTTACAACATAATAATAACTTTCAAATATTAACATTTAGAAGAGCAATTATACAGCTAAGTTCCTACGCTACAAACCCATATTGCCAAGATAGAACATATCCACTTTCAAACCTGCACTCCCCACAAACAAAATAAAATCAACCAGAAGCTTCCCTCACTCTTCTTTTCCAACAAATCTGTAGATTGTGCCAATGTTAATGTACATAGTGAAAATGTTGTTATTTTATGTTTTCTATCAGAGTATGAAAAGCTCACAAAAAAGACTATACTAATGATTTATTAACTAGATGAGTACGATATAACCGTTAGTTTTGGAAGAATAGACAAAAGCATCACATTTACAAAGAAAATGCAATCATTCTTTTTTACCACACACAGAAAGGATCTTAGTCTCTTAAAACCTGCAAATCCCCTTTATATGAGTTGCTCAGTATCATTTAACTAGCATTTGAAATAAGTTTATATAATTTGGCAGAGCAACTTAAAAAGTTACTTGGAGAACCTCTTGTGGAAGAGAATCACGCAGAAAACATTAAAATGCCATTGCAGCATTTACTGAATATGAAAAATACATAAATGATCGAGACAAGCAGCAGTATGCATACAGTGAGAAAAGCTATAGAATTATCCAACAACAAATTCATCACCTATTCCCCCATCTTCATCTTTTTGCATTGATGAAGAATTTTCAGAGACCTCATCATTGCCATTCGAAATCTCTAATTTCTCAATGCCATTTGAAGTCTCTAACTCCTCAATTTCTCCCACACTAACTTCATTATTCACGTTTTCAGTCGCCATTACTGCACACCCTGTTTGTGCAAAACTCATCAATGCAAAATTCAAATTGTTCAAGTGACATAAGGATTGCCCAAAGTTTCCAATTTGAAACATGATAACCACAATTGAACAACAACATACTACTTATTGGTCAATAAGCTGTATAAGTCTCTATTTACAGTATAAATATCTCCAGTGTTCACAAGCAGTAGCTAAAAAAAAAGCTAACTTTGCCACTGCCTCCAGAGACACCAGACACCACCTTGTGCACAGGTGTCGTATCCGCATTCATACAGACACTCCGGGATACGTATCCGACACAGTTGATAAAGGCAGAAAAAGTAAAAAAATATATATTTTTTCCGGACACGGCATGGAAATGTGATCAAGGATCGAACCGACTCCGTAATAAACTGTAAACCCACTTTTTGTTGTATTAACTGAAATAGTTTAAAGAACATAAAGAATGAAAATTCCTGAAAGAAAGAAAAAGAAATTAGATTATGAAAGCAATAGAGAGCTCAGAGAGAGAGATGATTACCGGATTATTTCGATCGGGAAAAACGAAACAAAGCTCTGCAATTAATCCCTTTTTGTTAGAATAGATAGAGAGAAATGAGGAACAAAAACCCTCCCCAGGAACGGAGAAGTGAACGAATGCAAAGTTCCTCTCTTTCTTGCAGCGTTTACTTGCTGCTCTTTTCTTTTAATTTTCTACCTTTCTTTTGGGTTGGGTGGGAGTCGAAGTAATATAAGGGGAGCCCATTTTGTTAAACTTTGGTTGGGCCTTTTGTTGATTCGACCCAATTACACAGTTTGGTCCAATACCAATCCAAATTCTATTTAGGGTGCGTTTATTTTGAAGTAAAAATTTTTTCCGAAAATATTTTCAGGACATAATGGCATTTGAATTACTGAAAATGAAATCTTAAGGAAACAAGTTCTACGAGTCAACGGGTAAAAGTCCTGTTTACTGTGAAAATTGTTTTACTTGTTCGAGGAACGTAAGATAATTTCTACCACGCTAAAAAAATAAGACACTGTGACCTAAAAACTTTTTATTTTTTTTAAAATAATAAGACATTATGATCTAAAAGCCTCAAAATGACATGGTTTGAAATATCCACATTTTATTTCTTTCAAAATAATAAGATCCCAAGATAGCATCCTTTTATTTCCTTTAAAATAATAAGGCACTGTAATCTAAATGTGATGGGCATTTTAGATATTTCATGTTTGTCATTAACGTTATTCACACGTTTTGACCGAAGTGTTTATTTCAAATATCAATGGACATGGGCAAATTTAAGGAGGTAGAGGTATTTTATCTTATTTTTAATGTTGAAAATTAAGTTTTAGAGATTATAGATAATTAATGACTATTAATATGTTCAGACTTAGAGAATTAGTTTTTATATGTTATGAAATAAATCTTAAAAGAACAAATAAAGATAACTTGAAAGAGTAATTAAAGAGAAGAAAGAAAGTATTTAGGGGGAGAAAAGAGATCTTATTGAAGTGTATATTTACAAACGAAGTGAAAGGATCTATTTATAGGCTAACAACCCCTTGAATCATAATCCTAATCTAATTCTATATAAGAGTTCAAATCATATTACATTTCTTATATCTTACCTTTTAAGCTGTTTGACTTGGTCTGCACCTCTTGAGTCATAATATAATGGACATTCACATATTTATTCATAACACTCCCCCTTGAATGTCCAATTGTATTAAGAATATGCCTCGTTAAAACCTTATTAGGAAAAAATCTCATAAGAAAAAAATCCTAGTCAAGGAAAAAGAGTACATAATTCTTTTCAAGAATACGTTTTTGAATTACTACCTCATTAAAAACCTTATCAAAAAAAACCTAGTGGGAAAAACCTTGATGAAAGAAAAAGGTACAATGCGTATTTTACTCACCTGATGACTGCATTATAGAGATCTTTAAAATGATACATTCCAACTTTTCAATTGTTACAATAAGAAGGGCTTTGGTGAACAAATCTGCTAGATTGTCACTTGACTGAATTTGTTAAACAATAATTTCACCTTTTTCTTGGAGATCATGAGTGAAGAAGAATTTTTGGCGAAATATGTTTTGTTTGATCGCCTTTAATGTATCCTTTCTTTAACTGTGCTATGCAAGTAGTATTATCCTCATATAACGTTATTGGAATTTTCTTCTTGGTTGACATGCCGCACATTTCTCGAATATGTTATGTTACAAATATTAACCAGACACATTCATAACTTGCTCATGAATTGCTAAAATTTCTGCATAGCTAAAAGTAGCAACTACAGTTTGCTTTATAACATGCCATAAAATAGCCATACCTCCATATGTGAACAAATAACCTATCCGGGACCGAGCTTTGTGTGGATCAAATAAATATTCTGCATTTGCATAACTAATTAAATTTTATTTTGATGCATTTGAATTATATAATCCATATCCATTGTTCTTCGAAGATATCAAAGTATATGTTTAATTCCATTCCAATGTCTTCGAGTTGGAAAAGAATTATATCTTGCTAATAAATTCATAACAATTGCTATATCAAGTCATGTATTGCTAGCAAGATATATTAATGCTCCAATTTCAATAAGATATGGTACTTTAGGACCATGAAGTTCTTTATTATATCACGAGGTCGAAAAATGTCTTTTTTTCACATCTCATAACCTTACAACCATTGGTGAACTCAATGGATATGCTAACTCCATATAAAATCGTTTTAGCACTTTTTGCTATAAAATTAGATTAATGGACAAATATTCCATTTGTCAAGTGTTTAATCTAAAGACTCAAACAAAACTTTGTTTTTCCAAGATCTTTCATCTTAAATTCTCTCTTTAAGTAATCCACGGTTTTAATAACTCTTCAAGAGTTCCAATAATGTTCAGGCCATCAACATAAACAACAATTATAATAAATTCATATCTAAACCCTTTTTATAAAATGCTTGGGCATATAGGATTATTACTATAGCCTTCTTTTAAAAAATTTGCACTAAGGCGATTATACCACATGTGTCTGAATTGCTTTAATCCATATAAAGATTTATTTAATTTAGTCGAGTGAATTTCTTGAGAGTTCAAATTTTGTGCTTCAAGCAACATAAATCCTTCAAGGATTTTCATTTAGATATCGATATCAAATGAGCCATATGAATAGGCAGTAGCTACACTCATTAGACGCATTTTCATTTTCTCATTTATTGTCAGACTAATTAATATAGAATTGTTATTGTGTCCACCACAGAGAATATCTTTTTTAATATTTAATACCAGATTTTTGGGTAAAACTTTGTGTGATAAGCCGTGCTTTATATCTCATAATCTCATTTTTCTCATTTTGTATTTGCACAAATACCTATTTATATCTCATTAGTTTTACATCATTTGATGTATGGACTACAGGTCCAAAAACTTCACATTTTGCAATTAAATTCAATTCCACTTTGATTGCATCTTTCCACATTGGCCAATCATTTATATAAGTTCAAGATCTTTATTTTTCTTTCATAATAGTGAGCTCTATATTATATACAAAATATCATCGATGTTTATTTACCGATTCCATCTTTTCTCATCATGACATAATTTATTGAGATATCTTTATTTTCACTAATTTCAGGTACTTAAATTTCTTCTAAAATTTTTCTCAATTATGTCAAGAGTTTCTTCTAGAGTTTTCTACTTCCTCTTTCTGACCATCTCAAATATTTGCTCTTTTTCTTTTTTTAGGATTTACCTTTGGAATCAATTGGTTTCCACGCTTCTGGCGTGCCTTGTCCTACAGGGACATTAATGCTAATAGGAGCATTTGCAGTTGGTATATAAGATTTAGTTATTCCCTTTAGGTCAGTAAATACGTCTGGCAACTAATTTACTATATTTTGCAAAATAATTATCTTTTGAACTTCAAGTTCATATTGCTTTATGTGATGATTAAAACTAGATAATGATAATTTACTTTAAGAAATTTACTCTTTCAGCTGCTTATTTTCTCTCATTAATGTTGAAAAAATTGTTTCATCAAAATAACAATTGACAAACTTTGTCATGAATAAATCTCCTATCGATAGTTCTAAATATTTAATTATAAATGGAGATTTGTATCCAACATATATTCCTAACCTCTTTTGAGGACCCATCTTTGTGCGTTGTGGTAGAGCAATTGAAACATATACCGCACATTCAAAGAATTCTTATATAGAAAATATTTGGTTCCTGACCATAAACCAATTATATAGGGAGAATTTATAATAACTCGTTTGGCCTTGTGCATACAAATACTGCTACATCCAAAATGGCATGCCTTCAAGTCAACATTGGGAGTTTGAATTTCATAAGCTTGCAATCAGTTGGAAGCATTTAATAAATAATTCTGTTAAACCATTTGTGTATAAGCATAAGCAACAGGCTGTTCAATAGTTATTCCAACTAATATGCAATATTAAAGGCTTGAGATATAAATCCACCAGCATTATCAAGACAAATAATCTTAATTACATAACCAAGAAAATGTGCTTGCAAATGAATGGTTGCAAATGCCAAATTACAAGCTATAATAAGCACACATGTGACCATCTAGTCCATGCATCGATTAAAATCGTAAAATATCTAAATGGTTCACATGGTGGATGTATGAATCCACATATAACCTTGAATATTATTAAAAAAACATAGGGAATTCAGTTTCAACTTTAGCTGGTGATAGCCTTATAATTGACCTTCAGAGCAAGCAGCACATAAAATTCATTAGATTGAAAAATCTTCTAGTTTTTCAATGAATGATCATATAAATTTTCAATCATTTTCTTTTGCATCATTATTGATCTGGGATGGTCCAACCGGTCATGCCAAACATCAACATCATTAGTAAACTTTTGGTTTACTATGAGTTTCAATTATTCTAATATTTGTATTGTTTAATTTTGAGAATAAAGCGAGTAATTTTTTTCAACACACACTTTCTACTTGAGAGAATTGCAATATAGAGGTATTAAGTGTCTCCTCCATTCGTTGTCTCAATATGATATCTATTCAAACAAATATCTTAATAAACTTCTGTGAGACTTAATAGAAAATAATACATCATCTATTACTTTATTCCTCTAGGTAGTAAAATATTAGCTCTTTTAGAGCCTTCAATTAATTTTGTACTACCAGATATTGAATTGACTTTGATTTTTTTTTTCTTTTTGTTGTTAAGTAGGAAAAATATTTCTTTTTTTTAAATATAGTGTGTTATAGCAATATCTACTAGATATATATTTACATCATAGATCTTGGATCCAACAATACGAATATCCATATTTACAAGTAATAGAGGAACTAACATTAAATAAGAACATATATACAATAAGAAATTTAGAAGTTAAAATGAAATAACATTAAATATATAATTAAAATACATAATAAAAACATATCCTTTAAATATAATAAGAACATATTAAAGCATCTTCATAATATAGTTATACTAAAACATACCAATTACTATTAAGTTAATTCTCGGATATTCCCATTACTAATTAAATGATCAATTCCTTCTACAAGACAAGAAAATCAACCATGAATATTTTTGTTACCAATCATATAATCAAGTCCTCTTTCAAGATGGATAAATATCTTGATGTGCTATATCAACTTGGCCATGATTAAAATCATCACAAGATGTTATAGTTTTCGGTGATGCTTGATTCAATTCAAGATGTACAACAGGTACGTAACCAATGATCTTTCATGCCACGTCAATGACAATATGTTTACTATATTCCTCCTTTTTTTTCTTTCCATTTTTTTCTTTTCATTATTCATCCACTTCTAGTGGGTTAAAAGTATTCATCCACTTTTTTTTTATGGATTATTCACTTCTGGTGAGTCAGTGGGTTACAGCATTCATCCATTTCTAGTGGTAAAATTATCCATCCACTTTTAGTGAAAAAATTATCCATCCACTTTTAGTGGAAAAATTATCCTTATATTCTAATAGTAAAATTATCCATCCACTTCTAATAATAAAATTATTCTTAGATTCTTATAGTAAAATTATTATCCACTTATGGTGGTAAAATTATTATTAGAATTAAAATAGTGATAGTTTAAATTATTATAACAACCTCTTCCATATCCATGATCATAACTATTAAATAATGTGGCATTTACTTCAGGAAATAGATAGATTCATGACAATGACCATAAGTATTAAATGATATCGCATTCACTTTAGGGAATGGATAAATTTATAATTTTTTTTATTAATAGCTTGTTTGTCACATTCACTTCAAGGAATAGATATTATAATTTTTCATTAATAGTTATATTATAGAAAATTCGCTTTCCAATCAAGGGACAGAATATAATATATACTATATGATAGTAAAATTCATATTAAAGTTGATTTTTAGAAAATAAAAATATTAAAGAGATATCAAGTCACTTACTTGATTTATTACAACCAAAACAATTAAAGATCAACCATTGAAATTCTTTCAAAGCTTGGAGATGATGAAAACAAAATAATAGCAACACTTACCTGATTTGCTAAAACTATAAATCAAAACCAAATCGTTGAAGTCCATTTAAAGCTTGAAGATGATGAAAACAAAATAATTTCAAAACTTGAGAGATCAGAGAATCGTGCTGATAACGTGTTATGAAATAAATCTTAAAATAATTTGAAAGAATAATTAAAGAGAAGAAAGAAAGTATTTAGGGGGGAAAAAGATCTTATTGAAGTGTATATTTACAAATGAAGTGAATGGGTCTATTTATAGGCTAACAACCCCTTGAATCATAGTCATAATCTAATTCTATCTAAGAGTTCAAATCATATTACATTTCTTGTAACTTACCTTTTAGGCTGTTTGACTTGGTCTGCACTTCTTGAGTCATAATATAATAGACATTCACATATTTATTCATAACATTATATCATTTTTATAATTTTACGATAGGGAAAATATTTTTCAAAAGATGATCCAAATAATGAAAAATATTTTTGACAGTTTATTCAAACAACAAAAAATATTAAATTTTCCTAAAAAATATTTTACACAGAAAAAATTTTCCCTCGACAGCTTATTTTACGGTTATCAAATGGACTCTAATTTTTAAATCCAAAAAATCAAGATATGACACTTAATAAAAATTTGTCACACTTTTTATTAATTTTACATTAATTTGACTTGGTAAGTATTGCTATGAATTTTGCTAAAGAGAATCCTAAGGACATTTGGAAAGATTATTATATTAAATAATATCATACTCTATTTGTTGAAATGTAGTACATTGATCGTTAACTACTACATTTAATATAAAATTATAAGACATAATACTCAAATAAGCTCCTAAACTATTTAAAATATTCAAATAAATTCTTGTTCTTTTATTTTAAGTCAAACAAGTTTTTATTACTAATGATTGACTAATTGTCATTTATCAAAATGTCACTTATCATTCTATATCCACATAACACTAACATAGCGATAATGTGGAGGTGAAAAATGTCACATAGTCATGTTATTGTACTAAATTAGCATATCACGTTATTAGTAAATATGATATGTTAACATGCCATATCATTGTTAATTATGACATGTTAGCATGTTACGTCAGTGTCACACGGTATAGAATGATAAATAATATTTTAATTAAGTCAATCACTAATCATAATGGCTTATTTGACTCGCAATATAAGAAAAATGTTTTATTTAGTTTAAAATAAAAGTATAAGAGCTTAATTGAACGTAATAAAAGTTCAAAGGCTTATCATCTTATTTGGTTGTATAGAGATTATGTATTTTAAGTATTTACTTTTAATAAAAGACATTATTTTTTTTTTGTAAAACTTGTATATAACCGACTAAATAAAATCCATGGAATTATATATGTTATGCAAAATGAATTGTAAAGTGTTATAATTATGAAATCATTATTGCATGAAATTAGATTTCTTAAAAGTTCCTAGATAATATTTTGTAAAGAACTAGCTATTGATAAAACCGAGGGACTAGCATAATGTTATGTTCCTCATTTATAAAGTGTGTAATTGATCTCATAAATTGAAATATGGGATGCATGAACTAACATGCAAATACTTGTTACATGAACAAATTCATTAAACATGACCCACAATGAGAATTTTATTTGGTATTATTACTCAAGTATCTATGGAATAATTTATCATGTGACAATCGTATAAGTGATCCTTTGATTTCAAATCATCAGGTTGCCTTATTTGTGGACTATTATACTTTGTACTATTTAAAGTGGTCTTAATCAAGGATGCTCATAAAGAGATGGACATTGGGTGCAACATAAAGCATATGAAGGTAGCTGAATGATCAATAAAAGATTTATTATCCTAAGTGATACTAGAGAGAATATTCAATTATTTCTTGGAATATCTTAACTCGAGAAAATCCTTGGTCAAGGTAGAATGAAAATCTGAAAAATGATTTTTTCAAATTTCATTAAGGAGTTAAAAGACTAGCTACAAGAACAAAAATGGCAAAACAATAATATGGTATAGACACTACAACATGTTTTATTTCTTGTTGATATATTAATTACACAGTAAAACTATGCACAAATATGTTGAGTCAAACCACTGTCATTCTTCTTGACACTTAGATAGTTATGATGTATTACTCAATGTCAATCTTGATTTATAACTATGAATTAATCTGTTTGAGAATTGATGATGAATGTAAAACACTTTAATTCATCTAATCTTAATTTACCTTAAATTATATTTATATTTATTGTTAACATATTAAGAATCTAATGAATTACAGACATTAGCACTACGAGAAGTTGATAACTTACAGCTAATTGGTATTCCTCCATATTCTTGGCTGTGTTTGGACTCCTTGTGAAGAGGGAACCTTGGAAGCCTGATCTCCCCTAGCTAGCACTAGGCTCTACAAGTATAAACTTACTGAATCTCCTTTAGCATAATGGTAAGAGACGTTCTTGTGGATCACTATTAGAGACTGAACATTTAGACAACTTGTGATTTGCTGCGATCCGAACTCAATGCAAAGAACTGTTATTGTGTAAAAACCTTGTGATTACGACTCCAAGATCTTAAGGTGTAATGATTTTTCTCCTCTAATTAGGTTTTATATCTATTAAATAACAAAAATTTGAATTTACTTAGTGAAAAAGTTTTAAATTTCTATTGCCCTTGTGATTTGATTGCATGTCTTTTCGTCAACAAAGGACAAACCTGATACGTTTCTCCTTTGCACATATACGTGTGTTTTTATGTGTATCATTATTATTTCTTTTAAACTAAGCTTCTCTTGAAATGGAAATGATTTGATCCAGAAAAAAATGGAAAAGAAAAGAAAAGGGTTCAACGATTACATAAAATCCATATGGTAAGTACTTCACTTCACTTCACTGAATATACATCCATGATAATGATACACCTGAAAGCTGCAGACAAGACTTCCAATAAATAGAGTACTCCAACTCTAGGATAATTCCCAAATGGGCTTTAAAAGAGTAACTCTGAAGGACTATAGTTTTATTTATATGATCAGTCAAATGTACAGCTTGAAGCAGCAAAACCCAACCTGCTATTTAAAAGATCAAATTCCCACAAATGATTTTGCTGCAAAATATTGCCAATCACGGAAGGTCCAGGCCAACTCGTGGATGAAAAGCCCAGACACTTCACCGCTTCTTCAGCATCGATGACATAACTTTTCACTGGCGGCACCAACTTAGCTCCATCAGCAAAATGGAATGCCAGTTTTGGCATCAATGACTCCTCAAATCCTGCAGCACTGAAACAATAATCGGGCCCCAAGTTCAGTTCCAGTTTCTTGAATTTGCTTAAAGGGGCCTGAAAAGCAGCTATGACTTTATCAAATAAAGGTTTCACCAGGTATGTTAAGCTTGAACCTGAGTCCATAATAACCCCACCGTCACCCTTAACATCCCATATATATGATGGGATATCCAGCATTTTACCATTTACTGAGATGCCAGAAACATTTACTGCATAATATGGATTTACTATTCCAAGGATCAACTGCGTGAATTGCATGTTTGGCAATGGAGAACTAGTAACTCCTCCGAAGACAAGAAAGTTGACAAGATTACTAGGGCTCAGATGATCAACCAAGCAGTATGAAAACTTGTCTCCAAACTCCTTAGCTGCTTTCACTGCAAAAGAGTGCTGGTCAAAACCTAACCCCATCACTCCATCAATGTCATGGAAATTTCCCCGTATTGCCTCGCTACACCCGACCATTACGTCCGTCACTTTTATCTTTTGGCCGCCGCTAAGGCGGACTTTAACAGTATCATTTCCAAAGATTCCGACCACTCTGGTGCCATCTGCATATCTACCAACAACGTAACGTTATTTATTAGCAAGAGGAACATTGGGTAATTTTCATGACGAAAAGAATTTTCTCTAAAAATTTCTTGATTAAATTTTCTTTTACAAATTTTTATAGTATACAGATAGGTAATTTTCATGACAATATATATTGAGAAATTCATTCTATCTTACATCAATCATATTATTAATCATTACACCAAATAAGACAGAATAAAAATTGCATTTTACTCTCATTATACATCAAATCGCATGCATCATATGATCCTATCTAGCTAGTATTTTTTTTTATCTTAGTTAATTCCATCTTAATCATATCTTATAGAACCAGGATGCCTACGGGTTTAAAAAGGGAAATTAAGAAAGGAATGCAAAGCGAACAACAATTAATTGGCAGCATTTTGAAAGGGTTATGCAGGGGTTAATAGCAAATAGAAAGGAATTAAAGGCGACATAGAAGATCTACCTGTAATCATAGGCACAGGGAGCCATTGGCGTAGGACAAAGGGCCAAAGAGAAAGATTGTGAGAGCTCAACCTTGCAAACGTCAGAGGAGCATGGAATTGGCTTAAAGGTACGTGACTGATTAGCGTAAAATATCCTCTCATGAAGTTTGGTCCTGTCCATGGAAAAATTCTTGCACTTGTAGCTGCATCTCATCCAGGTAAGACTGCTCCCTGTATCCGCTATCATAATGAACTTCTTTGGAGGGCTTCCTACCCTGAACGAAACAAAGTATTGCCCTGTCCCTATATCAGCGGCCGATCGCATTGGGAGCTCTACCAGATTGCTGCTTCCCATCATCTTCATCTCGAAAGTCATCCTTCTTGGGCCTAGCCTTTGCGAGATTGTATGTAGCCGAGCATTGTCGCTGTGGACGAGCTGTTTTATGCGCTCTCTTGTACTGGTTGGGGGCCCCAGGGTCGTTCCATGGTCTTCTCCAAGCTCAGGTGAATGCCTGTGGATCAGCTTAAACCGAACCTTCTCATTTGGAGGAGTAATAGCTTCGGAAGCATGAGCCTGAAAGAAGAAACTATGATTGAAGAACAAGAACAATGAAAGGAAAACGAGGGAGATGGACCTCTCCATCTTTGGAAGGGTGACAAGGAAAACCAAACACCGGTCAAAGAAAAAAACGTACCAAGACACAAAAGATAGAAGAAGAAGAAGAAGAAGGAAGAAAAAAATTGGAAAAGAAAACTAACAATGGAGAGGGATTTAAGCCGAACTTGCGGAAATAATTACACTTGTTGATGTTTGATAATAGCAATGGGGACAATTTTACAATCCATAATGGATGATCAATTAACTCGAGGGGAAAAACATAATTGTCCTGGCTCTATCTATATGCTGACTTTTTTGCTTAGAAATCTGACGTCTATCAAGGGATGGGGATAATTTGAAAACTTGGTAGTCATGTAAAATTAAGAATCTCAATACGTATTTTGATAATAACTTAAGTTGAATGTAGAAGAAATGATTAATTGTCCATTTTGTTCGGTCGGTCATAATCTAATAACAACTTATCAAATTTTCAATATGATGACGTTAGGATACATGCTAATTATGGTATCGGTTGCTGAGTTGGTCCATCCAACTCAAAATTTTTGTCCAAATTTTGAATTTATTTCTTTTATTTTATTAAATTTTAGATTTAAATCCTTTATTATAATTTGTATAAATTAAATCTCTTTATTTTCAAAATTTGTTAATGTCTATCCAATCGTTAAAACCGTCAAGCTTTTTTTTCTAAAGTTATTGACTTAAGGTTGTGGTCAATTATACTGACCTGATGTTAATCATTGATTCTAATAGGTCAAATTTTGAATTTAGTAGTTGTATTCTATCAAAATATTGAGTTGAAAAAACATTCCAATTGTGTTTGAGAAAAAGAGATGGAGGAGAACTAAAAATTGTGTGATGCAAAGAGAATTTTAGGACAGTGTTCAATGCGAAATCTGAAATAAAGATTGAAGAGATTCAATCAAGTTAGTCAAAGAAATTGTTGTTAACCTTTTTAAATCTTTTTTGGGGAAAATTTTTTTTCTTGCAGTTTCTAATTTCTATTTTTTTTTTACCTCCATTTGTGATAGCCATAATATCTGAAGACTAGAATTTAATGAACAAAATTAGATAGATGATTTTAGGAGTTCATTTTGTAAATGGGCCTCATGCATAAGGCGTTTCTGAGAATGACCCCCCCTATAATTTTAATTGTTTTTAGCCAAGAGAAAAAAATTGGACAAAATTGTCCTTAATGAAACTGACACATTCGCACTCATTCGTTTAGCTCCGCGCCTCGACCCGAAACTTATTAACGGGTCAAGTATGTTTATATGGACCATAACTCCTCGGTTTTCATCGAGAGATCGTACATATTCTCAGAAGCAATTCTATCAAAAGCATTCCTCGCCAGTTTAACTTTTGAGCATTTTCGGAGTGGTAGGAGAATTTTGGAGTGGTTATTATTCGCATAAAGGTAGTTCACATATTGAGCAGTGAGAGGAAGTTGACATTACGCTGAGAAAGGTATAATATTTTTTTTATGAATTTTTTATTTTATTTTGAACCATGTGGAGAAATGGTTATTTTTCATGTTTAGGGTTTAGGTTTTTGAGTATAAATCTATACATATTGCTTGTTTATATTGATATTTTTGTTATTTGAAATTTTTGAATATAAACATTAAGGTGGTATTGTTGGTGTTGTTGGGGTGGAAAGGTGACTAGCCATGCGTGATTGGTTGATATGTATGTGCTATGACCCTTTGTTAGGAATTGGGTTGAGGGTTTAGATATTGCGTGACTGAGGGCTTGCTTACGTGGTTGGCACCTTTTGCATGAGTGGATTTTGGCCTGAGGTCACCTAAGTTTTGCGTGATTGCATAAGGGTTTAACTTTGTGTGACTGATTGATAGGTCTTTGCATGACTAGTTTCTAAGTTGTTACGTGAATATTGTTCAGGCATGGCGTCAGTTAGTGTGTGCGTGATTTGATTAGTTGTTCTTAGAATTGCATGACTTGTTTATAAATCATTACGTGATTTAATGTTAGTAATTGCGTGACTAATTGATTAGGCATTGCTTGACTTTTGTTGTAGGAAATTGCACGAGTGTCATAACTGCATGAAATTTATCTGCATGGCATTACATGACCGACATTGGGTTCATTTTGTATTATTTTGGGTTAATTGTAATGCTTTAATGTGTATATGTTGATTTACTTAATAATCCATGCTCCACACTTGGATTAATTATTCTGTTTCATGGTTGTCTAAAAACAGTTAAAAATATTGTGAGAGTTATTTTTTGAGTGAGCTTCTGAGGAGGGCTATTTCTAAAAAGTTCCTCTAGTTTTTTTGTTAATCAACAATGATGGTATTAACATGACTAAAATGAGAATGTTATTTGTTTTATGTTGCAGATGGCCAGCACAGGAACAGAGCAGAATAACGTGGAGTCTTTACTTTGTGTACCGAGGCACTGATGGGGGTTCAATGTGGGCATTAACATCCACTGTAAGTGGTCACATCTGCACGTGATACGTGAGATACTGTGTCAAGTAAACGAGTTGGAAAACTTTAAGAGAACATGCTTTGGGCACATGATGGATGTCGAATCAGACAAGAGTTTATTCTGCGCCAGTCTCATGCATAACCTAATGTTGCGTATAATCAATGAACCTGACGCCATCGAGGTAGAGTTATGGTTTGCAATAGGGAAAACGAAGGCCCGATTTTCTAAAAGGGAGTTTTGTCTTGTGACAAGACTGAAGTTTGGTCCCTTGCCGGCCCTTATTGTCAATCAGTATGAGGCCCTCCCTAGAGGAATTCACCTACGATATTAGGGATCGGGGAAAGAGAAGAGGTGAAGATCCAACATGTTTTAGATACGTTCAAGGGAAAGCAGTTTCAGCAAGAGGAAGACGCGACCAAGATGGCCCTCGTCTTGATCGAGACCAATGTTTTATTCAGTCAAGACTACAGACGATCAGTGGTTCCATGGTTGTTATCGCTGGTCGAGAACATCGACGAGTGGAATACATTTCCATGGGGCACATATGTTTGGAGTTTGACTGTGGATTACTTGATGAGGGGTTTCGAACCTCCTGCTGTGGGCGTAGCAGAGAGAAAGTGCTACCACCTATACGGATTCATATGGGCGTTTCAGGTAGTCTGTTATACCCTAATGTTTATCATTATCATTATTCTTTTTGCATAAGAATTTATGAGGTGAGTAAAAATGTTACACAATTGATGTGCAATTTTGGGCATTGGAAGTAATACCTAAAATCAGAAGCTTGTTCTGAAGGCAGTGACAACCCGAACAGGTTTGGCCGAGAATGCTTAAATGGCAATGTGACGAGAGGCCTACAAGCTTCCACTCAATTATTGCAAGTTTGGAGAGAGAGAGCAATGTGAGTAAAGAAACCATATTTTTTTATTTTATTAAATTTTTTTTATTGTCATAGGGTAGCGAGGGTTATACCTAATGGGAATGTATGTTTTGGTGCAGTTGTGCACAGTGAGGACGTTGGAGCCAATGGCAAAAGAGATGTTGAGCGCATACTGGGCGGACATTGAGGTCAATATCTCCGAGGGGCAGCAATACATTCCATTATGAAAGTTGGAGGGTCGGCCAGAATTTGGTCCCTAGCAAAGGAGGAAAGTAATAGACCGCAAAGGGAAAAGTCTTTTACGACGAGCTGTTAAGCGAAGACGCACCACGAAAGAGGAGGTCCATTCTCAGGTGCTGCTGAGGCACCTGATTCTCCTCCTACAGCTCTTCATGGTGCTTTTCCTGCTACTCATCATGCTGCTACTCCTACTGCTCCTCATCTTGCTTTTACTGTTGCCCCTTCTCCTGCTTCAGGTGCTGCCCCTCATGCTGAGCCGTGTAACCCACCGTTGCGTCCGTAAATGACTACAAACATTAAGTGAGAGCTGCAAAAGATGCTGACACAGTGGAAAAAAGACCTCAAATCATTGTAAACGAATATGCAGATACAGATGCATGCAATGCAGTTGGAGATCCATCAGTCAATGTAGTTGGAGATCCAACGAACGATGCAGATGTAGATGCAGTCACTTCATGAGCATATCCAACACTCACTGCAAGGGTTGGAGGATCAGATTGTTTGTCGACTGATCGACCATTTTGAGGTATGAGCTTTTATGTTATTCATGCGTGAGTTATAACATGTGCAATGTATACACTATTCTAATGTGTTTGATTTTTTTAATCGTTTAAGATCGATTGATGGGTGAAAAGGATGGTGAGCGAGACAAAGAGGGCAGCGGTACTAGGGTTGATCTTGATGATATAGGTGGCATAAATCAATCAAGTACATCGGCTCAAAGCTCACTTCCCGCTGGCCCGATCGAACATCATCCTACTCCTATCCCATCTCCAGTAGAGGCAACCTAGCATTCTCATCGCATGCCTTTTCTCGAGGCTCCATCTCCTCCATCTGAGGTCGAAGAGGGGCCTCATCTTACGAGTAGTCGAACTACAACTTTCGTGCATCTTGCTTCTGTCCCAACTCCAGCAGAGGCCCCCCCGCATGGTGAAATCACACCTTCTCTTGAGGCTTCACCTCAACCTAAGCCATGAAGATGCACGTGTGAGCTTGGCCAGCAAATACCTTCGAAGCCCATACGTTAACCTGCTATTAGTCCAATGCAAAGCGAAGGACGATTTAAAGGACAGATATGAGTCCTTTATAAAAAACGAGCAAGCCAAGTAAAATGAAACAGTAGACGATATTAGGGTTAACGGTTATAGGGTATTTATTACATAGACCTTTTGATATGCATATTATTATAAAGAGAAAATTATGGGAAATGACCTTCGTAGTAAGGTCACTTTAAAAATGACTGTCACTATAATTTTAATTTAACTCTATTATAAATATGCAAAGTTAACATTCTAGGCATTGAAGTGTATGAGGGCCTTGATTTTTTTTAGCGATTGGAGATGCCGAAAAAGTTGATGGGCAACCAACAGATTGATGCATGCATCAGCATGTTGTGTAAGTGGGTGCGCGAGCACCATTCACAACACTACAAGTAGAGAATATGCATCGTTGACACTACCTTTTATGTAAGTATATTATATTTTACTAAGTTATAATTATTCAAATGTATGGGGTATGTATTACTTAATTGCATCTAATTATTGTGTATAATATAATTGACAGCTTATTTTGCTAGGTCTAAGAAAAGAAATGCAACCTTCCCCCACCGAGAAGACATTCAAGCCAAGTGAGGCGATAATGCCAGATGATGTGCTTCAGTATGCAAGAGGTGGGAGACCTCCGTGGGGTTTGCCATGGCATGAGGTTGACTCAATTCTCGTACCATGCTATTTCGACGACCACTGGGTGGTAATGCACATCAACTTGCTGAAATAGACTATGATGTTAGTGGACTCATCATACAATCGAACAAAAGCACTGAAGTCTAGCTTGCATGATAAACATATAAGTCCACTAACATCATTGTTTCCCATTATATGCCACCAGGCAGGGTACTTTGTCAGCTCGCGTCGTTAAAAGCAACCTTTGACGTAGATGAGGTATAAGTTAAATGAAAAGACCCCGATACAGCAAGATTCGTACAGTTGCGGGGATTGGGTTATTGCCCTGTTGCAGTGGTTGATCGGGTCAAAGGATCAAACACTGAAGGCAAACGCGATAAAGGGCATTCAAAAAAAGTTTACCCTTGAGATTTTTGCAAATAGCATAAGTTGTAAAATTTTTTAATTTGTTTATTTTTTTTCAATCTGTAAATAACATTATTCTATATCATTTCCATATTATTCTTTGTTGTATCATTTACATATTATTCTTTGTATAAAATTCATGTGATAAGCATACGGGTCTAATAAGAACAACATTGTTCTTTTCTTATTCATATCGTAAAGTACGTTAGTATTTTACACAATTTACATGACAGCGTTCATGCATTTGCATATGCCAACTATCGCAGCCCAAATTTCGGGCCATGATCGGCGGAAGGGCCCAATGGGCATAGCCCACTAAGCCCAAGCAAACCTATTTATGAAATTCTGTTTCATTATTCCCACCATCATTTCAAACCACAAATCTTTATTCTCAATTATACGTATTTCGATAATAAACAAGACAACTAAAAATTTATATTTGTACTAATCCAAAATACTGTCATTCATTGCCATCTCATAATGGCATCATCATATCACATATACATCTATTGTTTGTAGTCTAAATCTTAGCGATTTACATCGAGTGTAAATCCACATGCAAAATTCTTGATGACCAGCGGAGTGACTTAGGTAAAGGCACAGCTACCGAATGCCATATTCCTAACAAGGGGTGAGTACGAGTGGTCTCCTTAATCTCGGTCTCAACTAGCTACGGATCTGAAAACATGCAATTTAAAAGAGTGAGTGAACATAAGAAGGAAATAAACAACGATAAGGAATGTTTTAGAAAACATGATGCACTTACGATAAAACCATGCAATTTAATCAAATTTTTGGTTAAAACCCCTCATTTCAAACTTTGAATGTTTAATCCCTTGATGTTACAAGATCTATGATAAACCATGAAGTTGAATAGAATGAAAGTTTTAGCAATGACCAAGTAAGATAAGCAAACAGAGGGTTTTCTCGCTGCAGCGATAAGGCATTCTTAGTTTGCATATGTTTTGGTTTTTCAAGCATAGCTCCCATTACAAAAATCCAATTGACATGTTTTGGGTCATTAAAAAGCTAAGAGGCTGGGCTACCACTTTAATTTTACCACTTTGCTCAGTTTTGACTAGAAGGTGGTCAAAATCTGTGTCAAAGTAAAAGCACTGCACTAGAATTTTGGAACCACCCGAGAGTTTCTTGCTATAGCGAGATTCAATTTCGCTGTAACGAGAATCCATTCTCACTGCAGCGAGATTCAATTTTGCTGTAGTGAGAATCCATTCTCACTGCAGTGAAATTCAAAGCATGGATTAAGGCTGCCTACCCGAGAGTTTTTTGTTGTAGCAAAAATGAATCTCGTTGCAGCGAGAAACAAAGCAATTTAGTTGAAGGGGTCTTGTTACATCGAAAAGCCATTTTCTTGCTGAAATGAAAAACAATTTGGGAGCAATTAACAATGCCAACATACAATACAATCACAAATATTTTCATAAACTTTCTTTAACATATATATATATATATATATACATACATCATCATGCATACCATCCCGCCACACTCAGCTCATGTGCAATCCCTACACGTACAATGCAATATCATCATCATGTGCACTCCCTACTCGCACATAGCAAGGTCATCATCAACTCATGTGCACTCCCACATCGCACATAGCTGGGTCATCATCAGCTCATGTGCACTCCCACACCGCACATAGTTGAGTCATCATCAGCTCATGTCCACTCCCACACCGTACATAGCTGGGTCATCATTATCACACAAAAAGAGCATCCAAAGCATAATATACATATCAATTTAATGTGATAACGCATGAACTATTCATATTGCACATTACACAAGATAGAAACATTTCATCAAGGGTTTGTTCTCCAAGTATTTTTTTTAAAGCAAAAATAAATGAAACTTTTAAATGATTTATTTAAACATGTAGGCACGTCCCAAAATATTTTGAAATGCAAGTTCACTCACCAGTTTTTGTCGATGTTTTGGTGGGCTCTAACTTTGATTAATGTTCTAAATAGAGGTATGGGGTTTCATTGGAACCTATCACACAAAACAACATCGCCATCAACCCAACTAGGCATTAATACCATTTCGAAAGCTGTTTCTTAAATCAAGTTCTACTAGTCATCCCTAACTAACTTCTAACTACTAATAAATGGCTATTATTTGCGCTACTCTAGTCACACTAAAAATAAATAAACAATTTCAACAATAAAACACTCACAAATCTAATTACTAGACATTATCAACAACTAGAGAGATTAACCTTAACTCATACTCACCTTGATGGTCTTTGTAGTTGAATTCTCTTTCAAAATTTTTCAAGCTAATAAGGGAAATCACTCTCTCTCTCTCTCTCTACACATCTAGCTAGTGAGTGAATATACTAAAGAAAGACTTTTAAAGGCTGTTGAGGTATAAAAGTGGAAGAGCATGAAAACCTTATGAATGAGTGGGCAAAAAGCATGAAACTTGGACTTTCTATGAGAGATTTATGGAGGATTCAAGGTTTTCTTCCCATGGAGGGTGAAGAAAACGTGAAATGGAGAGAAAAGATGGATGAAAGAAGAAGCTGCTGGAAGTTACTGGAAGTTAGATATTTATATATAAAGTTTATCCAATTTCTTATATAAATTACCAAAATGCCCTTAACAATGTCACTTTGTCTTCCTCCCATTCTTTGTGCAACCTTTTTACTCTTTTGACACTAAGACAAAGTTCATAATTGTCTGAAAATACTTTGGTTCACGAAAATATAAAAATTTAGACCCGAAATGTAAAATGATCATTTTGCCCATATTATGAAAATTATCAATGTTTCTATCTTCTTCATTTATTTTACCATCATTCATTTATTCCTTAGGCTTACTTAGATCGTAATAACATTAGAAATCTACTTCTAGGAGCTCACCATGAGAAATAACGAAATTACCCTTGGTTCGTGTTATCACTTCTACTTCTAGTTATGGGTCTATGAAGGTCGAGGTTTCACAATACGAAGGTACTGGGTGTCACACCAACCCCTTTTTACTTCTTTATTTTATACCCTATATGACATGTTGAGTTGCATTGCGTGACATAGGGTTGTAACCAGTTGATATTGAATTATGTGAATGGTGGAGATGGAATCGCGTCACCAGTTGATATTGATTCTCGAAAGTATTTGATATGGAGTCACGCGAGTACTAAATTTTGAATCACGTCAATAGTTAAAATGGAATTGCGTGACTAATCGACTTGGAATCACGTGAGTAGTAAATATGGATCGCGTGAACCGTTAAGATTTAGAATCGCGTGAGTAGTTGATATTGACTCATGTGAGTAGTAAATATGGAGTGACGTTACTAGTTATTATGGAAGCGCGTGACTAGTTTTTGTGAAATCGTGTAACTAGTTGATATTGACTCGCGTGAGTAATATATATGAAGTGGCGTTACTAGTTATTATGGAATGGCATGAGTAGTTATTCTAAGATCGCATGAGTAGAAAAAAGGAGTCGCGTGACTGGTTATTATGGAATTACGTTACTAGTTGATATGGAGTCACATGAGTAGTATATATGGAGTGGCGTTACCACTTATTATGGAATCGCGTGACTAGTTGATCTTGAATCTCGTGACTCACTTATTCGAAGAAAGGTAAGCCAATTATCATGGACAATATCAAATCATAACTTAACCCCAAGCACCATCATAACAAAATATCGAGTTGAACACCCTAAACCCTCGACCAAAAGTTACCCTAAACACATGAAAATTAAAGCACATGTTGAGTGAATTTAAAGAAAACAAAATATCACAAATTCTGAGAAATACAAACTACAGTATCCTTAATCCAGTTAACCCACAACTCTCAAATATGAATGTTCATCTGCTATGGTTGACTTAGCCAGAATTAATGACAATTGACTTCCTTTTTCTCTAAGGTTCATGTTGGAGAAACTCATCTCAAGACTGTTTCTTTTAGTCGCGCTTCTGCTACCCGAACAGCTGTATTTGTTCTTTGCATTAGAAGATTCTCAACATTCTATATCCTCAATTCCAATGTTTGCATTCTAGCAGTTTGGTTACTGAGTTTCTCATCAATCCTCACAAACATATTATACATCACATCATTGGAAACAAGACATGGAATAACTCTAGATAGTTGACTGGATGGAGTATCATGGGCAAGATGAACTGGGCTGCCTTCGACAAAGTTCAATGGCTCATGAAGACTCAAGTCATATCCCCTTTTCACGAGCCATCCAACAGAGAGATTATGAGGCCTACCACTGGTCCAATTAGCTAGATACATATTGTTCCATATCCCTTTCTTATTAACTAGAGCCGATATGATGTTCCTATATGGAAGGGTCATCTCTTCCCCTATGGCAACTTCTCTCATTCTGATGATCATATATTTTGTAATATTCAGGCCAAATAGGTCCCAATTGATTCCATCATCCACAGATCCTCAGCACTAGCATGTCTTAAACGACTGATCCTTCCCTGTAAGGTGGACGTGAGAAAATTATGTATCAGCCTCCAGGGTGCAGATTTCAAATGACGAGTAGAACATGAATTTGTCCTATATGGTTCTTTTCTACCTATCACGTCGACCTACATGAGGAAGGGGTTATAAAATAGGGGACTTCTGTTTTGTCCCCCTATGTACTCCATTTTCAGGAGCTTCCCAATATCAAATACAGTCACTGTAAACTATATTCCTTCCAAATACACGTTTAAAACACATGGGTAAAAATCACTACGCTTATCAAATTCATTTTGGCTCCAACGTATGCTGGAGCAAAATTTCCTAACAAGAGTTGGGCTATAATCAATATATGGAAAGGTAGTTAGACCCTCAAGTTTACCCATGTCAAAAAATTTATATAAGTCATTTTCAAGGTATATGTTTTCCTTCAAGCTTTCCCAATCTACCACTATCCCACATGATGTGATGGCATTTTCTATTACCCTATACCTAGTAGAATGTGTGTTGTCCCTAAACCATGAGGACAAGGATAGATCATTACCTAGTTCAGTTGAAAAACCAATTGATGCGATAGGCAGTTGAAGAGATAGTTTCCATTTCTTCTTTGATCGTAGCCTTGAGTATTCATCATCACCCATAATTTGGTCGCGATTGTGACCGACATTGGCCTTGCTCAAAGATACGACCATTGCTTAAGATAGTGCAGGACGGTTCAGCTTTAATGGTTGAACTTACAACTAGAGAAAGGTTTCGGAGATTTTAGAGTTATTATGGGTTAGGGTCTAGGGTATTAAGGATACCAGGAGAAAAAACAATACCGGTTTCAATATGACTTTAATAAAAGAGGTATAAGTTGAATAAAATTATAGATTTTAAAATAAAATCTTAGTTTTCAATATTAAAACGCTTAAGTAATAATTATCACATTAAAATAAAAAATAACAAATTTTAAATAAAATTTAAATTCTTTAAATGTGTATAAAATTCATAAATTTTGATTGGGTCGATTAAATCATTTAGGGTCATCCTCTATGACATCTTTGTCGATTCGTTTTGTCTCGAAGCCTCATCTCCTTCCAAAATTTTCTAATTTTGGAAAATGAGTCCCAGAACTAAACACCCAAAGGTGACTCACAATAGTGGTGAAGATGACTCTGTTGGTGCGGAAACATGGTCAGCCTCGGTATTGAGTTCTTTTTTGCAAAATTTCACCCATCGATCGCACGTTGAGAAATTCAATGCCAATTTCACTGATCGCAAGGTAATGTTCGGACGTATAATTGACTTTGATTATTTAAAGTATATTGATTTCGCATACCTTTCGAACTTTGAAAATCTAGGGTGGACACATTATTTACAATTGAATAGGAAATACTATGAGAATTTAATTCGAATTTTTTACTTTAATGTAACACAAAAATATGCTGAGTCGGAAACAGCTCAAGTAATGAACCATGACGATTCGTTTGTCACCCACGTCATGGGACCACGAATCCTTGTTACGCATGAGCTAATAGAACGAGTCTTTCACCTTACTTCCCTCCAAGAAAAGCTCCACTGTGTTAGTGGTTATGGGAACCTTGGGTCGGCGTTTATCTACCCTCCACCAAATAAGAGTGGCAGTGCTAATTGGACAAGGCTAAGTATCTTTGATCAAGTCTTGCACCTCATCATCGCTCACACTATCCGTCCTCACCGCTCGAAGTACTTGAATGTCACCACAGAGGGCTTTGGTTCTTACATAACATCGAATTAAACTGCCTTAGCGACCTAGCTAAATTCATCATGGATGACATTATCCGGACCATTCAAGGTGGCATTAAAAGGCTACTTTATGGCATGGTGATCAGTGAGATCATAGATTACTTCAAAGTTGACACTCGTTGTGATCTGCCCAAAAACCATGCTTTGTTCGATCATATCGATGAGCATAGTATTAAACAGCTAGGTTTTGACTTCAGAACAACACTTGGGTTAGGAAGGGGGCAGTCGAGAACCTTCAATTTGATGAGGATGGGAATGAGGGTCAACCGAGTGCGTATCCTACGGGCCTGTATATTGCTCGATCTAGTGCACCTATTTCCACCACATTTGATGTTGAGCAAGCTTTCACTAGACTCCTCTCATTTATGAAAACAATGGACTCTAAGTTGAATGCCTGAATGGAATTGTTGGAGGCGCGAATTGTGAGATGTTCAGCGCCAAAAACACTTGAAGGATCTATTTCGCTCTCAATTTCCACCACCATCATGAGTTCTCACTGTATTCTCTATTACTTAGTGTTTGAAATGTTCAATACGATGTCTATCTCTGCATAAGATTGTGCATGTATTTAAAGATATTTGTATGGAATGACTCTAATGTTTTTTGATGTATTGGGTACATTGAACTATTGCTGCTTGGCATGCTTTTATTTGAGTTTGTTTCACTTGAATGATTGTCATTTGTGTATCTTATGCCCTTCATGTGATGGTTTAGTTGGCTTAAACCAAAACAGTAATGAAGCTATTGGCTTTACAATTGTTGAATCCACTACGTAACTTTGTTTATTTTTCATTCATATATTATGTAGAAAGATTACACAATTTACATTCTAGAGTTCATTAGTATGCATATGCAAACAGATGCATATGTCACACAATACGTTATCAACTGGTCACACATTCCATAAGGCTTTGCGTGCTTAGTCGATGGGCATTCTGTGGCTAAATTCAAATTGTGACTAGTTCTCAGTCATTATTATGGAATTGCATGAATAAGGTTTATTCCGCTTCTTGACTAAAAACCATAAACCCTTCTACTCTAGCTGTATAAACAAACAATGCTATCATTATACATATTTTTTTGCGAGAAAAAATGAAGTAGGAGGCGAAAATCAATCAGTGCAAATATTATTAAATATTTTGTGCTTCAATTTAATTGTTTACAAAGATAAACAAATTATGAATGAGTACAACGCATTTGCTTCACCCACAATATCATCTGAAGAGCCATATACTCTATATCTTATTGTTTGCTATTTTTAGAAGTCAGAGTATCATCTCTAGACTCTGTCAAACTCAAGTTTAAATAGTATTATTCAATGCAAATGTCAATGGCCAATTCAAAACAATCCCTAACTACTAACGTCTGAAGGGCCACTATCTTCAAGTACGACACCTATAACGTTATTAGAGTTTGTAGTCCGCATTGGATAGCGGTTTCGTGTGTGCCCAAGTTGTCTGCAAATTGCACATGGCTTGGCTCATCATCGTCATCGAGCCATTGGCTGAGTAGATGATGTTTCCCCGTTTGTCGATGGACCAGCAAACGGATTCTGGAAGTTTTGTCTATTATGACCATAGCTCTTGCATTGTGAACATTTACGTCATCGACTGCCTTCCCCAGCTAATGAAATCCTTTTCCTCTTAGGTCTTCCGACTTGACCTCCCCTAGTTGGCGGCAAAATGATAACTTGTTGAACGTCATGGGTGATGTCCCATTCACTAGGATGCTCAATCGGGCGAATGGGAATCGCATATCCCTCCACCAAAGACCGAGTCTTGTAATAGTCCGAGCAAAATTCAATGGTTGTACATTTACACTTACTGCCAAGGCAATGAAATCACAATTGTCAAACAATGTAAAAATTCAATTCATCATGCACAAAATAACAAAACATGAAACTAATACCTTATTGCTGCCATGGCATGCATGCATGGGAGTAGATCAGTTTGGAACTCACCGTATGAACACGTCTTGGTCGAGAGGTTGACCACTGTATCCTTAGTCCCGCCTATAACTTGAAACTCCACCTGATCGATTGGTTGTATGGAAAAGTGACATGCTTCATTGAACCATGTGTTCAACATATCGGTAGCCCAAGGGTTGAGGGGCATGGTTAAATTCGATGCCTCATTGTACCGATCATGAAACCAACGTTGAAACATGCCTTTGATGCACTCGATCAAGACCGTTATTGTTCATTTTCTTGCATGCCTCAGGCAAGAGTTAATACACTCCCCAATGTTGGATGTCATTAGCTTGTATCGCCTTACTAGTGACCGTGCACGTGCCCATCTCTCAGGGCCTAATCTCATAAGGCTGTCATAAGCAGATTTGCAAAGCTGTTTCAACTGATTCATATGTTTGTTAAAATTGGTGACCCTATAGCAGTTGGCGGCCAAGGAGAAAATCGCGAGAAAATCTTCGCACTTGAACCTGTTTTTAACATTATTCCCTAAGTGGTAATTGCATAGACCGTTATGAGCATCCTTGTACACTTTCTCAACTGCATTTTTAATGTCGAGATGCTGATCAGAAATGAACATTGTATTTTCAAGACATCCAATCACACGACGCAATTGGTTTAGAAACCACAACCAAGACTCTTCGTCTTCCACGTGGCCAATGCCAAATGCAACTGGATATATATGCTCATTCGCATCTTTGCATACCGTAACAAACAGAATACCTTTAAATCTGCCTTTCAGATGTGTTGCATTGATAGCAACTACAGGCTGCATTACAGTACTGAACCCCGGATACATGATCGGAACACTCAGAAACAATATTTGAATCGTTGTTCCCCATCCGTAGTGACAGTTGTGACAGTACCGAGATTTTCACGTTCCAACATATGAAAATACTAAGGGATAAGTTCGAATGACTCTTCCGAGGGACCGAACACAATACTCTTTGCATACTCCTTCGCTTGCCAAGCCTTACCATATAGGCATTGCAATCCCCATTTGCGATTCATCTCTTCCATTATTTCCTTTGATCTCAATAGGGTTACATAATTTCCTTACACCTTGGTGGAGATAAGCTCACCAATTAACCTCGCACTCGCAGTTCGATACCCACATTGCAAACCATCAACAATACACGTGTGTACCTTCTAGAACGTTCGAACTTGCCAATATTCTCCCTCAGGCAACTTCATTGCACGCAAAGCAAACTTGCATACATTTTCCTTACAACCAACCTTAAAACGAGCATGACATGACTTTTTAACTCTAACCTCAAAATACTCTTTTACTGCCAACATGCTCAAAGCTCGTTTCAATTCGGCCTTCGATGGAAACACTTTTCCTCGATATAAGTGGTCATCAATTGATTCAGATTCCTCACTCGTAACTATTTGGAAGGATATCGTATCTACCTTGGGAATAATCCATTAACGACATACCCCTATATTTACTTTCTCTTGATCACTGTCATCAGGCGAACGAATGCCGTTCTCAAGTGCGATGGCGTTGTCATAAATAGGGTCGGCACCCTCAACATCTTCTAATTCAACAGTTGTGGCATGGTCGTCTAACTCAACTTCTTCTAACACAACAGTTGTGGTATGACCTGTACTACCATTTGCATGATTGCAATCAGGAATGTCGGTGTGCTCAACCTTGTCATCCTATGAACAGTCATCATGTCTGCCAACGTAATCATCTTCATAGTCATCATGCAACTCATCATTCCAATTCGCCTTGTCACCTTCTTCAACATCATCTTCAATCTGATCAGATGCTTCGTAATCACTCACAACCATCACAGTGTCCTTTACGAATGACGATGGACCCACTGCATTTTCGACCAATCGTTGCATTTGTTGCAAAGTACCAAGTATTTCATTCGATCCACATTCTGATCAAAATTGTGCACACATCATTTGCAAACACCTCATGTGTGTGTCGTGCTGCTCAAACTCATAAGGATACGTCAAACGTGATTGCCATGGTTGTTTGTTAGGAAATGCATGGTGTGGTATGTCAGAATAATTAAAATTCTGTTGTAGGTGATTACTATGTTGGATACCATGTTCATGTGGAATATCATTTGCATTTTGTGCTTTAACTGTCACAAACACAACAACTGCCTTCTCATCTCACAGAATACTTGCTACATCTTCATCATCCCTGATAACTACGCACGAAAGCCCTGCCTCATGACTCGGCAATACATGTAGCTCAATTTCATTATTATGTAAATTGAACTCAACAACCTCTTCAACCAGCTTCAGTAGGCCCGAAAATGACAAATCACTCTCAACACCCCTCACTCGTGTCTCACCACCCTTGTAACTGTCATCAACCCAATGACCACCGTATGTAATCATAAGCTTCACATTTGGCAGGTCTCTGAAATTTAATAGAAAATAAGTGTCAGAATCAATCAATTTATAAAAAATTGCCCCTCAATGCATAAAAACCACCTACGCAATGCTTAAGTCACATTTGGTCGGCCACTGAAATTTAACAAAAAATAAGTGTCGCAATGTCTAATACACATTCATGCAATGCATAAAAAGTAGTGAACAAAAGCCTCAAAGCAAGATATGAATTGCACAAGTCATGCAGCACCAATCTCGCAATACCTAATAATAAGTCACTCAATACGTAATATTCACTCACCTTATGCCAACATCACCGGTCACGTAATGGCCTAATGTCACGTAATACATAACAACAGGTCACGGAATCTATAAAAATCAGTCACGCAATCTATAAAAACTAGTGACCAAAACTCTCAAAATAAGATATAAATTGCACAAGTCAGTCACACATTGCCAGTCTCGCTATACCTAAGAATAAGTCACTCAATGACATTGGACCAGTCACGTACTAGCTCAATGTCACACAATACATAAAAATCAGTCATGCAAACAGTAAAAAGTAGTGAACAAAAGCCTCAAAGCAAGAGGTGAATTGCAGAAATCATGCAGCACCAATCTCGCAATACCTAATAATAAGTCACTCAATGTGTAATATCCACTCACATTATGCCAACATAACCAGTCACGTAATGACCCAATGTCATGCAACACATATCAACAGGTCACGCAATATATAAAAACTAGTCACGCAATACCTAAAAACTAGCGACCAAAAGCCTTAAAACAAGAGATAAATTGCATAAGTCAGTCATGCACTGCCAGTCTCGTTATGCCAACATAACCATCCACGTACTACCCCAACGTCACGCAATAACATAACAACACGTCACCATATACATACAAACCACTCACGCAATGTCTCAACAAAAGATATGCATTGCACATTTTACGTAGTGCGTATAACCTAGTCTCTCAATACCTAATAATAGGTCACGCAATACCTAACATCCACTCACACAATTATTTAGCATAATATAACTTAAACGAAGAAAATAATAAAAGACATAAGAAAATATCTGCTCAATGAAAAATTCTTAAAATTTTGTTAATAATTAGATTCTTCGAAATAGAAGAAGAGAAAGGAGATGATAAAAAAAAAAATGAATCGTAGTTCATTTCTTCCTAAGTTTATCTACTATTTCATATATCTCGCCGAGAATCTTTTCGTTGGCCAGGATATCAGCCTCCAGCTCAAAAGTCCTGGACATCAGCTTGTCGATGAGGGCGTGCACTTCTTGTTGGAATATCTCCAATTGCTCCCTCAGGGGCTAACAACAAGATATATATCCCGATGCAGTTGGAGAGTTAGACAGAGGGATAGCTAAATCAATATTTAATTTTAAAATTTTTATTTGAAGAAATGACGAGACAGTAGAAAGAAAGAAACCGAGACGCGCCTTCATTTGGATTAATTGACTTAAAAGGTATTCTTATCAAATCGTATAAAAAATTATCTAAAAACAGTTAAAATTATATTAACGATCATTTTTGAAATGATCGTTACTAGGAAAGTTATTTTTTACAATTTCCTCTTAACTAAAACTAAGAATCAATTCCACGTTTTAATTATTGAGATATCTTTGCCATGCAGTATCATGAGGGTTAGCCGATAATCGGAGGTGCTGCAGTTTTTGTTTGCAAATGCCCAAAGGGCCACGAAACCACCTGAAGGCTTGACATTTTGGTATAACATTAGGAAATGCTAAACTATTTAATTAAAATATGAGTTTAACGTCTACAAGCCAACCGATATTCATGAAGCATTCTATTTACAATACAAGTTCAAAGCCAAGGTCTTCTTCGGGTTAAGTTCTATCTTAATGATAACATAATGTACCTATATTACAAACTGTCATTGCAGATAGATAAGGCATGTATAGTAGAATATAAGCATTTAAGCTGCTTCAGCAAACCCAACTGTCATGTTCCCATAGTCGAATACCGTGTGATAGCGACCCATGAAAACATCTCCCAAAATCCTGTATAGAACAAAGCAGAATCGTTAAGAATTTGAGCTTCATAAGAAAATGTCGTATCTTACTCTCTCCATGTCACTGGCAAGCAAGACTAAAAGACCAACAATCTACAGGTTTCCCCTTCATAGATGGCTTATAACGGATGATGATGGGAGAAAAAAAAAGTACCAGAGAGGTCCACGAGGTGGGGGCACATCCAAAGCGGTAAATCCACTAATGCATTGTGCTACAGCTCCCTCTCCCACTTTAAGAACATACTGATGCACAAGACCACCAAGGATACAGATGAACAAGGAGAGGAGGAAAAGGAAAAAGACGAAGCAGACATTAGAATAATGAGAAAAGAAAACAAAAATACAGGCACGATTATTAGTTTCTTCGAATTTTCCTGATTCTAAGCAAAGAAACTTTCTTCCTTCATCCAAAGCCCATGTTTCTCCTTGCCTTAGAAGGTTTAGGTCTCCACCCTCAAATTACAGTTGTTCAAGCACACGTTTTCTTTTCTGGCACTACGTTTTCTTTACATGTTTTTAAACAATCAGATCTATGTGGTGTGAAGCCCTCTTTTTTTGGGACCTTGTATTTCTTTGCTTTACTAGAAACCAATTTCAGTCAGATCATTAGCTTTCCACCCACTTATAGCTGGATAGTCTCAGTTATACGTCTGGCAAAGACAACTTTTTTAATCATATACAATAATGAATAAAAAAAAAAAAGAGGAATGATTGCAGGAGGCAGAGATTTATACTTCCCCTCCTACTCTTTCAGGTGTTAAGGTTATGGGAGAGTTTCAAGCTTTACAAACTCCAGTTTTAAACCATCAATATAGTAGCTTCAACAAAATTTTCTTTTAGAGCCTGGAAAAAGATATAATTATATTGATTGGATGACCTATATTTTACTTATATTAATGGCCATCTCTGCCTCCCTAGGCAAGACAAAAACAAAATTATTGCTCCAGTCCTACTGGCATGTGATCAATGAATTGCATGAAAAACCAAAACTTAACCGTATGAAACCAAAATACTTTTGAAAGAACTATACCTCCTCAGGTGCAAGGTCAAAAACTTTACCACCAATAGTAAATGAAACACCGGGCATGGAAGAAAGACTGCTACAGTCAACTACTGATTCTCCATTTGGACTGGGCAGTCTTTCACAAAGCTGCAGTTACAACAGAAGAATAAGCATACAGTAAGGCAATTTTCCAAGATGCATAAGAATGATAATTCACCTCATTCACATAATCCAAGATCTGTTCTTCGGTCTCATTTCTCCTGAGCTTATTTTGCATCCAGACCACAGCCATCTCACAAGCAGTACACATAGCATCATGGACACCATCAGATGATTTGCCCACAATCTCATCTGCTACACTCTCAATTCGTGTGCTGTACAGATATTAATTGATTAAATTTTAGATGTCAGAAGATATATCTTTGTAGTTGTGCCACATTTTAACAGTAGTAGCAATAAGAAGGCAGGTTAAATCTGACCTGACACCTCGAGTCCCATCAAAAGTACAGAAACCAATTTGAGAGCAGATCTTTTGTGGTTGTGTCTGTAAAACACCAATAATCAAAGCAGCTATCAGTAACTAGCAAGGAGTTCCAAGGTGAATAACTGTGAAAAGAATAAAATTGATCTATAGAATGTATCTTATTTCTGAGCAGTTTAATTAACTCAATCTCAAAGGTTTTTGCATTGGTTGCAAAGGATAGACAGCAGGGGGGAAAAGTTTTATTTCTCTTCAAGAAAAGGGTGTGATCTGCACAAAATTGAAAAAGCGAAAGAAAGGAGACACAACTTACCTCAGACACCAGCAATTCCAGTATCATTTTCCCATATTGTGAAACTATTGCCTTGCATTCTTGGCTAACAACACCAGAAGCCCCAATGGCATGATTAATTTGAGTAATGATAGTCTGCAAACGTGGAAATGATATTATTATATCAATTAAAATCTGCTACTTTTGTACCACCACACGATAGCAAAATTATAGCAAGGTAAAGCTATGTCCAAGCAATAGACGATGAATTTCAAACAGATAACAGGTATACATGGTAAGACAGGTATAAGTTGATGAGTTTTGGATCACTTTCTAGCAAACATCTGATGTATCAAAATTTGTATAAATTCATCAAAAGAGAGAAAGGACAAGGCTAATGCAGGGAGTTCAAAGCCTGCATGTTGCTTTTGCTAAGATAGGCCCATTTTGAATATAAAAGAAGATTCTTTTTTTTTTTTTTCTGTTCTTTTGGGTAAGGGGAGGGGAGTGGTGGGTGGAGGAAAATGGTTGTCTATTTCTAGAAAAATACCTAAATGTGCCAAATTTACCAAAAATAAAACCATTGGCAACTCTATATCATACAGGTAGGAGGACCCAGTACCCACATATTGCTGCGGCAAAGCCTTTCAGCATCACTGTAAAACTGCTTTAGAAAGGAAACAATAGAGAGCTTCAAGAGATCAAGCAATGCATAGAAATCATATATGAGCTATTTATTTTTCCAGAGGCAGTGTTGTCAAATCATATCTAGTTCATACACTCAGATTAATTTGGAATTTCTCCTCCATTACAAGAAAAAGATTAGAAAAATTGAGAAGTGATTTTCCTTTACCGTAGGGCCTGCCAGCAAAGATGTTCCAGAATCAGCAATTGCTGCACAACCACTGGAACAGAATCCTGAAAAAGGGTATGCTCATGTCTCAATACCATAGGCAACAAATTCGCAAAACCCATTGAGGTTAATGTATTTGTCCACATAAGAAAGATTTAAAACAAGTTATGTGTGGGTACCAGTTGTTGCACCTCCAACCAGAACATCACCCATATCAAACTGCAAGTAGGCAAAACAGACAAACAAATCAGAAAAGAAGTGAAGTTATGTCAACCATTGTAGAAACCGGCTGTATAACCAATTGCATCTCCAACCTGCCAGTAGCCTTTTTGAGTCACCGGAACATATGTGTGCTCTCCTTTATAATGATTAGAATCAATTCCGCCAAACACAATTTCTCCTCCTTCTTCACCTTCAATTTTGCGGTTCAACCAAAATGAAAAAACTGGTTCCTTAACAAGGCCTTGATTAACCATATTGTACCTACAAGTATTGCACATATATTGATTTAAAAAAAATTATAGGAAACAGAAAAACCAATTTCAACCATAGACAATGTTAGTTGCAAACAATGAGCAATTTGAAGTGGTTATCCTGAAAGTAATTCCTATTTCCTAGTATGTTGAAGGTGTAGACACAAGATTTACCAGACAGGCACAGCACCCCCAACTGAGATCTCTTGAAATCCAAGGCCAAATATGCCATCAAACTTGGCAGCCAAGAATGTGATGCCAGGCTCTCTGGTTGCCTCAATAAAATCCTGGCATTAGTGGAATTAATAAAGGGAATTCTAAAAAGGGTACCAAATTAAAGACCACCACAGTGAATATAGCACTCGGGCTACCTGATTATTCACAACAAGATCACCAACTTTGACAGAATCCTGGCTGAAAAAACCTGAAATTGCTCCTGTTCCATATTGGATCGCAGCAGATGTCCCTGCATAAAAAATGAAACAGTGACTATTGTAAGAGTCAAGACATGTTAGGTGGTTCAGGGATAGCTGATTTTAAAACTCTGTTTCTGATGTTTCATAAAGTTCATTCACTAACAGATGCCCTAAATAATGACTTAAGGACAGATTGAAAACTATTTCCATGCTTTCATACTTGGAACTCAGCTTGCAGGTTTCTTTTAGCCATAAGTCTATTTTATTCATATAGAACAGGCACGCACCAGTCATGGGAAGATGACCATGAAGTTTTCATTAATGTGCATACAAATCAATATTACATGCAATATTTAAGGTTACAGATGAACAAAAATTGCTTATGAGTTTGCTCAAAACGCGCTTGGATTTAAATACTTAGTAATTTTATTTTACAAGAGTTAAATCAAAATTACAACTAATGAATTTAGCTTAGGTACAAAAGTGCTCAGCGTATTATATTCAGTGTGCGAACAAAGCTGATTATGATTTAGAAAACAAAGTTGAGGAGCTTTAGCTAAGTTAGCAAATTTTATAACAGCTTTAACTGGTCCACCATAATATTTCTTACATTTACTCATAACATTTGCTAATTTTAATATTTGCATAAATCTTCTGAATCTAATTGCAACTTCTTAAATTCTTTCTGAGATTTTAGGTCTTTAATTATGATTATCTAGTTCAAGTTTGAACTCATATACAAGCTTGGAGTGTGCTATAAACCAGTTATAAGATGTGATCAAACTCATAATAAAATTCAAAGTTCAGAAATCATCTTCAGCTCATACTATTTTAATAAATTATTTGAGAACAACTTGAGATTTTCTTAACTAACCAAACTCAGTCTCAAATGTTTAAGCTCAATAAGAGTTCCAAGTTCATAAAAGTTTAAACAAATGAGTTCAAGCAGACATTGCTTGAATAATCTCATTTGCAGGCCTAACAATGTAGATAAACATACCATTCTTTTGGTAGGTACTAGACTGACTGGACTTGTACTTGGAGTGAAAATAACAAGCAACCTGCATCCAAATGCAAAAGCGTAAATATTCTTATTTTCAACATCTCCCATCTGGTACTCTTCTGCATCTCAAAATAGAGGTTAAATGGTTTTAAAGATATTTTCACTCTTGTTTGGGTTAGGGTTTAGGATTTAGGGCTCACAATAAAATTCAGTGAATTAAGATAGAAAGAAAGGCTCACTCCCACCCAAAAAATATATAAATAAAGAAGAACAAGATTTGGAACTTACAGAGAAATAACACTTTGAAGAAGGCACCCAAAGATTGGAACTTCCTGTGTCAAATATCACAGTGAAAGTCTGTGAAGGTGTGCCGATTCCAATCTCTCCAAAATACTGAGCATCCATGTAGTTCTTTAGTGCAACAATTTCAGAGTCATCAGAAGCCCCAAGATTTCCTTGGAGATGATACTTCCTTAAAGGAGTCCTTGACAGTTTCCCTTCCTTAGAGTCAATGTCTCCAGCAACCCTGTTGATTTGATCAAGTTTCTTCTTTATCAATCCAATTCTGACCATTCCTTCATTTGGCACAGAAAATACTGCAGGAGACAGAAGGAGCACAAGGAGAAGTGTAACCCGAATGGCATTGAATTTGGTACCCATCTACGCTGCTGCAAAGCAAAAATTCAACTATTTTTAACTTAGATATAACTCACGAAAGCCAGCTGACGCCACGAAACATGATAAACCTTATTCTCCGCTGCTGAGAAAATTTTTGTAAGTTAGAATCTAAGGATTCGTTTTGAATCTCTTAAATGTTTTGATTCCAAGGTGCAGGTTAGATTGTGCTTAGCGAAGCTTTCAATCTCAAAAGTGAAACTATTTGTATGACCTTTACCTATCAATAATCATAAGCATTTAGGTTGAGTGGTTCACCTAAAACTGCATTTAAATGTCACTTTTGCTACTTACATTTTGCTCCTCAAAGTGAAAAGTAAAAACAGCGTTTGCATACAAAAGCAAGCACTACTAACATTTTGAGGAATTAAACATTAAAAATTGAACTTCTGCCAATAAGCGAATCCATGATTTTTCCCTTAAAAGAAACAACATACTTGAAAAGCTGTTACATCCTAACTATATGCTAATTTTTTCATCAAAATTAATTTTTCTTTTTATTCTTTATTTTGACTTTTTAGCAATCCTTAAGAAAGACACAAACAAATTAACAAAAGCAACAACTAAACAGAGCTGAAATATTTCCCTTCTCCATTTCCCCTTAAAGTCAACTACTAAAACATTACATACCAGAAAAAATCACAGCGTTAACATTTACTCAGCTCTCAGATTATATAAAAGAAAAAGAAAACTAAGAGTATATCATACGATCCTTCTTTTTTTTTTCAAAATTCCTCTTCGTTTCCACACTTTCCAGACAATCAAACAGAAACATTACAAAGTTTACTAATATATCTGAAATTTCTAGAAAATAATTAGCATATGATTTTCTAAAAGATAATCTAAGCGAAAAAATAACATACCGGGAAAATCGATACTGAAAAGAAAGACAAAAAGGGAGAAAACGAAGAGCAGGAGACAAAGACTGAGCCTGAAGATCAAAAGAAAACAGAGCAAGGAATAATAGAATCTTTGTTTTATCTTCGAGGAGTACGTATTATCTTCGTCTCAACCGCTAATCTGATGTAGAGTTTTTCAATCAAACGGTATTAGATGTTTCTGCTTTTCGGTAGACCCCACTTAGAACGACGTGGCTGTTCGTTGTTGGATGCATAGGGGCAGCCGAGTTAACACTGCTACTGTTCGTTGCTCAACAACCCGTCCACTGAAAGAGACTTAATCGAACTTTGAATTTCAGCCTCTGATCCTTTTTTCAACGGTGATTGACGAGATTTTGGGATGAATCTCAGGCTCAAGCTGCCTGCGGCCCTAGCACCCAACCCAACATTTAGTTGGGTTTTGGAAACCATTTGTTTTGGTATGGGCCCAATAAATTTCCGCTCGATTAAAATGGCAATCAAATTATTTTATTTTTTATTTCTTTTTTTATATTCTATTATATAAATATGTGGCAATTTTTTTATACTAGCTTTGTTTTCTTATTGTAAATATAAATGTCAACCTTTATAATCAAAGTTGAACTCTAAGATCTAGTTAATTAGGGGTGTGCAAATGGTTAGGTTAGTGAAATCAATTTTGGAAATCCTAAATTTAAAAACATCGAAATCCTCCTCTAAGAAAACCAAAATTGAACCGAAGTAGTTTACTAACTGAAAAACTGAATACAGAACTACTTCGATCAGTTTAGGTCAGTTATCTAAAACCGAACTCTTGAAGATGGAGGGAAAAAATGTGAAGATTTGGTATTTTTTTTACAAGATCCCATGTTGAGATTGTTTTTGTTTTGTTTTTTTAATTGTATAGATTTTATTTTGTTTTGTTTTTTTATTTGAATAATAAAGAATGAAGAATTTTGTTTTGTTTTTGAACTTAATACTTACTTATCATCTTTAAGTATTACTCAATTCGATTAGTTCAGTTACTTCGATTGAAAAAATTCAAAATAAAAAATCGAACTGATTAAATCATTTAAACCAAACTTAATTAACCAAATTTGAACTAGCCAAACAAAAAAAATACCAAATTCACTTCGATTTCGTTTGATTCGACTCTTCAATTTTGGTTTGAATTTGCACACCTTCACAATTAATCTAGTTGATAAATGGAACTCCATTTCCTAATCAATTAGTTTTGATTTTTATGGAAAGCACTACAAGAGTAAAATTTAAATGTATCAAGTAGACTTGAGGGAATATACTCTTAAAATCATTAGGGAAGGAATTTAGGCCCAAATAAAGTTTGATACCCTTACAGCATGCTTGATTGAGGGGAATGACATACCATTCCCCTCTTATTCCTATTACCAGCCAAATTATTCATTTGTGGTACGTTTGGTTGGCGGAATAGACAGGAATGAAATAGAATAGTTATTATGTGAGAATAGAATGAGATGGGAATAGAATAGAATAGTTATTACTTAGTTTGGTATGACAAAGGGAATAGAACAGGAATAATTATTATGACTTATTGTAGTGTTTGGTTGGTAACAATAATTTGGGAATAAGAAAGGAATAGAAAATAAAAAGACAAAAACATCCTTTATTATTTATGTGACATTTTATTTTTATTAGATTTTTAAATATTAATAATCTAGAATTTAATTAAAATATTAATTATAAATAACATTAATATTAAATTATTTTAATTTAATTTTATTTATGATTATTTTATTTTATTTTATTTTAAAATATTAATAATTGATAATTTATTTAAATATTATTAATTGATAATTTCAATATTAATATTTATTTATTTTTTAAATATTTAATATTTTATTTAATTTAAATATTATGATGATCAATTATTTATTTTATTTATTTTTTGAAAATTAATAATTGATTATTTATTTAAAATATTAATAATAGATAATTTAAATATTAATAATTTTATTTTAATTTTAATTTTATTATGATTAATTTTTTATTTATTTTTATTTTTAATATTAATAAATT
>NC_030850.1:11330780-11372531 GCF_000208745.1 Theobroma cacao
TATTAATAATTGATAATTTAAATATTAATATTTTATTTATAATTTAATATTAATATTTTATTAAAAATTGGAATCAAGTGAGGGAAAGAGGAGAGAGAGAAAAATAATATTTTATACTAATAAAGTTGTAAATTTTCAAACTTGTAAGGGGTATTTTTATCTTTATTAATTTTTAAATTTATTCCTCAACCATGGAATAGCTAATACCATGGGGGAGAGTGGTATTAGCTATTCCTTGGTTTTGAAGGATTTTGAAGAATAGCCATTCCATAAGAATGGCTATTCCTTGGATCATTTTTCAACCAAACAAAGGAATAAAAATTCATTGGGAATAAAGGGGGAATGGCTTAGCCATTCCCCCAACCAAACATGCTATTGGTTCATGGGAATGGCCATTCCTTGAGGGATTGGAATAAACATTACCAAGGCATCCCTCAATAATGTCTATTCCAAGCCATTCAGGAATAAGCAAAAATGATTTTATGAAATTACCCCCTTACAATGTCAAAAACTATCTTCTTGTATAATTTCAAACCCATTCTTTTTTCTTTCTTTTGCTCACTCCTCTCTAAAGCAACCCCATTTTTTATTTTTCCTTTCCTCATTCTTTCTCTCTCTAAAGCAAGCTAAGCAACCTCATCTATGGTTCTTTTTTCCTTCTCTTCCTCACTCCTTTCTCTAAAGCAACCTCATGTATGGTTTTTTTTTATCTCTTCCTCACTCATTCTCCTTTTAAAGGAATCCCATTGTGTATCTCGATTTTTCTACATTTGGTGAAGTAAAGAAAACAAATGGAATTGAGTGAATGATTTATTGTGTATAGTCAAGAAAAAATTGAAAATAACTTGCAAATGGAAGATTACATGAATCATGAAATATTAATGTTAGATTTGGTTAAACTAGATTCAGGTTTTGTTAACAGTCCATACAAAGTTTTATGATTTATTTTTAATAGAATTTGGTGTTAAATTAATAACTCTATGATATGGAGTTATTTGGGCTTAATTTTGATATTAATTTAGCTTAGTTCTTGTAATAATGTATAGAAATTAGTAGATTTATTTAATTATTTTAGGTTAGTTAATTTAGGTGAGTTAATCTAATCTTACTTAATTTTATGCTTAATTTGGTGTTAATGTGATTAAGATATGTTGTTATTGATTTATTTGTGCTTTTGTAGGTTTAATGAAAGAATGAGAGCAATTTCAAGGTGCAGACTTTCACTGCATATATTTCAATATTTCAACTATAACTCATACAGAACTCCAAATGAGATAATTCTTGGACCATTGAAAAGCTAAGAGAAAAAGCTATAATTTTCATGCTTACCACTTCACCTAATTCGGCTTGATAGATGGTAAAAAATCTTATTAAAGTTGGAGCACTATAGCAATCTTAAAACAATTACGATTTCTATTAATTAATGGGTCAAAGCCGCAGCTCATCTAGTCTGATAAGGAAATCCTAGTTGAAATTTACTTCTTTCTTCATGTAACTTGGCCTAACTTTAAAATCTTATAAAAAGAACCTTTTGGAGGACTTTTAGAGAGAGAGCAAGACATCAGATTGATTGCTGAGAGTCAAGCCACAAAGTCATTAAAGCTGAGAAAAATTTGAGGGATTCAAGAAGATTTGGAAGATTAAGATTATAAATCTTGGGTTTTATCATTTTTTTGTTATTTTCTTATTTTTCTTAGTTTGATCTAAGTGTTTAAATTTAATTTGATGGTGATGTGTGACTTGATGAGAAACTAAATTATTAATCTAAGATTATGATTTAACTTAATACGTAGTCTAATTTATTTATCTCTCTTTTGCTTCTATTTGATGGGTTTAAATTGTTTATTCTATTTTGTTCTTAATGCTTTTAATTGATTGGCCACAAATTAGATTGAATTGAAAACCTAGGCTAAACCTTGACGAAAGAGATTTAGGTAGACCGTGAATAAAATAGCATATGATTGAATACACTTAATTGATTAGGTGGTTTGACTTGCATATAGGATAAACATACACCTATAAGCTATATGTAGCCAGTATTAGAGCACAAACTTAATAAATCTGTCTTTAATTTAATTTGCATAGACACATACTAAGTTAATTGGGAGAGATATTTTTATACGAAACTCGACAGAGACTTATAGATAATTTAAGACTCTAGATTAATAACTTAATCCATTAAACTGAGTTAAGAAAGAGAGACAATAATCAGATGACGTATTCATGGATATCATAATCTTAGGTCTAAGAGTTAATCAAGTTTAGAAAAGTAATTTTGCTGAGTAAATTTAGAGCAGTTTTAGTTTTTTTTCTTAAATTTTTACTTTTTAATTCAATTTTTAGTGTTTAGATAAAATTAGGGTGTGTAATTTTAGTAATTAAGAGTAAAAATTAATTTACTTCCTTGTGAGATCGATACTCTACTCATCATTGTATTATCTTTGTGATACATATATTTTCATAGATAGTATAAATGTTTGAACATAGAGAGATGGAGAGATAGAAATATCCTAAGGAGAGAAAAAAAAAAGGTAAAATATTCAAACCCTCTTAAATTTTAAGCAAAATTCCACATAAGCCCATTAGTATAGAAAATGGACAATTCATCACAAAAGATTATCTTTCACTGGATACATAAGTCCACTTGTTAGTGTTTAGTTAATGTTTCTGTTAGTTTGCTGATATGGCAATATTTTTCAAATAATTTTACTTTTCATTAATTTCAAAAATTACACAATATATAAATTATAATTTTTATTTTAAAATTTTTTTTATTAAAAAAATCCTTTCTCTCTTTTTTTTGCTCTCAATCAATGTGATCGGTCCGCGAGTGCGATTTGACAACGTTCCTATGGGGAGTAACGATCTCGTACTCCTCAAAGAGCATTATAGGAGTGCAATCAGTGCTCCCTTAAAAGAGCATAGCCAAATCACGCTCCCTAGAGGGAACGCACTAGATCTAATCAGATTTGGCCATGGATGGTGAGATTTGGTCGTGGGATGGTCAGTTGGTGAATGGGAGCATCGATAGCCGGCCACATTATTTGAGAGAAAAAAATAAGAAAGAAAGAAAAAAAGGTATTTTAGTTTTTTTCATATTTTCTATTAACGGTATTTGCACTTTTGAGTCTCATTATACATTTCAAAAGCTAATGGATCTACATGGAATTATACTCAAAAGTTAGAGGTTTGGATATTTTACCTAAAAAAATTGATTGCCATCACATATATTCAACCTAGAAAAAACCATGACAAGAAGTGTAACTTTCCATTTGTCAAAGGACAAAAAAGAAAAGACTAATAAAATGAAGTTAGTCAACATATTATAAAATGAGGAATTTGAAAAAAGGGTAATACATCTAGAATATTATGCTTTGCTCCCTGATTAATAATATAGATTTGTTTTATTATTGTTTTGATGACAATAGAAACTGAAACAATCATTGTTTTAGTTACTACTTACTAGAGTAGGATTTTTTTAAGGTACCATTTGGTATGAGAAAAGTGAGAATATATTTCCTGCAATGTGTCCAATTATATTATATTGCAATATTTGTTTTGCAACAAACTACTATAATAGAAGATTGCAATGCAATCATATTATAGCAATTGGCTGGAATGTGAATGCATTCCAAAACCAATGCGATCATATTGCATTACACTCTGCAATGTTATTAAAGATATTACTTTATTTAAAATATTTTGTAATATTGCAATTGATTTTATAATATAGATTTCGAGGAATGTTTCTTTGTTAATAGCAGTGGTCATTCTTTGTTGGATAGTGGATGGTAGCTATCAATAAAATTTATATTTTATTTTAAAGAAAAATAAAATTAAAATAAAATATTAAATATAGAAAATTATATTAAGAAATGAAAATAAAATATATAAGATTATAATAAGAAATGCAAATAAAATATATGCAATTAAAAGTATATTTAAGAGATGATATTATATAAAAATTAACAACAACAAAAATACAAGTATATTAAACTTGCATTTTAATAAATAAGAGTAATTCTGAAAATTGACATTACATTCCCAACAAACAAAGTACTTGTAAACCAAATATTGTATTGTTATCTTTCTTGTATTTTAATCATTACTTTGCTTATATACCAAACACTGTAATATTATTTTCCCTGTAATTACATTGCTTGCAATTACATTACCTATAATCACTTTGTATTGTAAGGTACCAAATGTTATCTAATTATTTTAGTTATTGTTTTATTTTATATTATTTAATAGTATTATTTAAATATTTAAAAGGTATTTTGGTCATTGATTTCTTATTCTTTGGTTATTCTTAAAACTATTCTTGCCAACCAAACATTGAAATAAGTTATAATAGCAATTCTTGTTATATTCTATTCCCATAAACCAAATTACTTAATAGTTATTCCTTCCTTATTCTATATTTACGGAATAGTTATTCTATTTTCTCTGTATTCCATTCCATATACCAAATACACCTTTATAGTATTATAAAAAAAATTAATTATGATTTTTAAGTAAAATCCCAAGACCGACCAAAGTTCTATTTTTCTCAGGAAAAGTTGGCCCAGGAAAAAATATTTTGGAGCATGGTCTTATCCATGCTAAATTCTTAACCCATATATTGGTCTATATACAAAAGCCTAAGTAAATTTAATTTTATTTATTAAAATATCGAAATATCCCAACACCTTTAAATAAAAGGTTTTTATTAAGTATACCTTTTTTATTTTTTCTACATCTAATTTTGAATTCTAATTAAAGGTAAAGCACTCCCATCTTGATCTCATAATCTACATTTCCCTCCTCAATATTCAAACTTGAGGTTTTGAAATTGACATAATCAGACTCTCACCTTTTATTACATTTAAAGGAGTTTTGAATTTTTAGTTTAGGTCAAACAAACCTTCTAACTTAAAGAAAATGTAAGTTGACTCAATACCAATTATCATTTTTTATCCACATAAAATATAACATGTCCAGTTGATGTGGCCACATGACAAAATTGGAACTTAGAATCCAAAATTTGGTGAACCATAATCGTTGCCTCCACTGTTGGCCATTCACATCAATAGTCACTATCTATCGACATTAGTATCACAAAAAAAAGTATCAGTTTTTTATTCCTCTACTTCTATTCTTTCCTTCAATTGGGAACTAAAAATTCTAGATCTAATTTTTGTTTTTGAGATTTGGTGAAAATAATAGATGGAAGTGCAAAGGGAAGAGAGAGAAAGAGCAATTTTTTATTTTTGAGAAAAAATAGAGAAATGTGAATTTTTTTAAAAAAATTAAATCGATTAAAACGTAAAGAAAGGCATGAGAAATTGAAAAATAGATTTTTAATTTTTATTTTTCAATTTCTAGGTTTGGTTGGTGATAAAAGGCATTGACAATAAGTAGCGTGGTAACTAGATTATGAGCAGATCCATGAAAGATAGAAAGAAAGAGGAAGAAGAAAATGAGAATGGTTATAGAGCCTCTTCTAAAGTATATATTTTTGAAAAGGGGTGAGAAAAAAAAAACAAAGGAGAAAATGCAACATCAATTATCACATGGTTATATTATCAAGCTATGTTATATGTTACGTTGATAGAAAATGCCATCCGATGTTTGATTTGATGATGATTAATATATGGTTAGATTAAGAACTTGTATGGCTTAAAGTAAAAGTTTAAGAGTTCGTTTAAATGCAATTAAAAATGAGAGTAGTTGTATAAATGGATATAGTACAAGGACTTTTTAAAGATTTAACCTTAATATTGATTTTTAACTGCTAATGTATTCTTCGAAGATATCTGATATATATCTTACGATTTTGCTTTTATCTTATTATAAAAATTAATATAATTAAAAAAGATTTATTATTTTTTAAAAACAATTATCCAAATTAGAGTGATAATTATATTAATAACAATCAAAATTCGAATATAAAATAACATATGAAATATTAATCCATGCCTCTTAAGCCAAATAATTAATTCATAATTGCTATGGTGTTTTTTAGAGATATCCAATATGCTTTGCGACTTTATTTTATCTTATTATAAAAAATTAATGTTCTAAGGAAGGAAAATTCACATGAAATAGGGATCAATTAGGGGATCACTGAAGTAGATTTGATCACAGCGGAAGCAGCACTGTTCGAATTGGAAAAGACAAAGGGCATGGTTCTTAATAAGTGCACGACATTTGTCAATGTGCTAGGAATTTTCAAATTAAAAGTGAAGCTAAAAGGTAAGAACTTTGTCATGACAGGGCAAAGGGGGAACGTTTGATGCCTAGGGTATTGGATGGTTAGAGTAGGGGAGACCTAATGTCAAATCGAGAAGAAAAAATTGGTCAGAGTAAAGAAAAGGGAGCAGAAAACCTAGGGACTAAAGAAATGACAAATGATAGAACAAAAAGCTGAACAATATGCTAAAAAGGAAAACGTGGGCTAAGATCATTAAGGATTTTGATAGAAAGATCGAGCCTTTGCTTAGCCCATCTTCGGTTGGCATGGACACTAGCCTTATTGATGTCCCAGTGACCTCAACTAAAGATAAACAAATTCAAAATGTGGGCCTTGTTGTTGAAAGCCCAGTGGATGGTTTTACTTTTCCATTTGACGAGCCAATGTACCCAGTTGAGGGCTTTAATTTTTTAAATAGATGTCTAGCCTCATTTTCTGCATTGGGAAGCCCATTAATGGAACGAGGCAAGAAAGAATGTCTTTATAAAGGTACGAGCATGTCCTTGGAAAAGGTTAATGTTGCAGGGGTTAGTAAAGGGACTTATCTAATGAGTCAATAGGGTGACTTCGTTAAGACAGGAATGGAGTCTGGCAAGAAAGATACTAGCAAGGAGGAAGGGTTAGTTGAACTAACCAAGACTAATGGTATTGAAGAGGCTAAGGGAATCAAGGACAACAACATCATGGGTGTATTAAGTTCTCTAAATAGTGGTGAAAAAGGTTCATCAGGTATCGGTCTTGGTCTTGTTGTGAGTTCAGATGACAAGAGATGAAGTAATATTCTCACCAGACATGTTAAGTAGTCATGGGAATTCTAGTAAGGGCTAAAACAAGACAAAGAAAGGCAAGACACCAAGAAAAGTAAGAATGAAATCACCAAAGTCAAGTAAAACCAAGAAAAGCTTGAAGAAGAAGTAAAGAAAAGCTTGAAGGAGAAAAAAAAAAGGGAGCTAGAAATGTACAGCAAAAATTTAAAGATGATGGCTTAATTTCATACTTAGATATTCAAAAAAGAAACCTAGTAATAAGGAATAACATAGAAGAGATTGGCGAATTGTCGAATAGGTTGTGACTTGTTTTTTTTTTTTTTTTGAGGATAAAGAATCAATAATTCAAAGGTTAGTGGAGTTAGAGGGTGCGGACTAGGGTGATTGACATTTGTCACACCAATGACACTCTAAAGTAGTAAAGTTAGTCTATTTTCCTTGTTTGTGATATTAATTCTTTAAAGTTAGTCTATTTTCCTTGTTTATGATTTTAATTCTTTTAATGAAGTTAATTTCTTAGAACATTAAAGGGTTAAGGAATAGAGAGAAAAAAGAGTGGTTAAGTAATTAATAGAGAGGAAAAAGCCAGATATGTTGTTTTTTCAAGAAATAAAATTAGAAAATGTTCATGGGATGGTGGTCAGATTAATTTGGGGAAAGGGTAGCAATCAGAATATGGTGGTAGTTGCAATAGGAACCTCAAGAAATTTACTCATAGTATGGAGTCATGATTTTTTTGACATTGAGCAAAGTTTTGTTTCTAGGCGATTCATTCTTTCTGCTGGGTTAGTGAAGAAACAAAATTTTAAATGTGGACAGTGATAGGCAAACACTTTGAGAAGCAATCAAGGGAATTATGGAATCTATAAAAGGCCTATGGTGCCTTGGAAGGGACTTTAATGTTACGATGAATAGGAATGGGAGAATTGGAGAAGCTATAATGTGCATGCTAGAGACCAATTTAGGAACTTTATTGAAGAAATGGAGTTAGTTGATTTGCCAATGAGTGTAGGAGAGTTCACTTATAGAAATTTTAGGGAAGAAGAGACTTTTAGTAGGTTGGATTGATTTTTAGTGGTAGAGAAAATTCTAAATAGGCTCAAAGACTTGCTACAAAGAAGATTATTAACTTCTTTGTCAAATTACAATCTAATATGCTTAGGGTCAATGAAGATGGATTAGGGGCCAAAAACCTTTAGATTTTTTAATCATTGGTTTGATGAAAGGTCTTTTGATTCTATGTTTAAAAGAGATTGGGAAGGAGTAAGAGAAGATAGGATGAATTCAAGAGGAATTTGAGGGAAATTCAAGGAAGTTAAACCAATTATTAGGGAATGGCAGTATAGGGAGCTAAGAGAATCACAAAGAAAAGTGGAGGACATTGAAAAGAACACTCAAATAGTTGAGGGAGTTTTAATTAGAGGTGATAGAACCTAAGATTGGAAGGATATGGTAAGAATGAAAAGAAGAGAGCTGTGGAAAATTCATAAAGATGTAGAAAAAGAATGTCATCAATTAGAGGTGAATTGGTACGTGAAGGGCGACGGGAACACTAGGTTATTCCATACAATCACATATACAAAAAGGAGATCCAATTTCTTCCCAAGCCTCAACATAAAGAATTAAACTTTAAAGGATGCATAACAGATTAAGGACAACATTGCAAGCTACTTTGGGATGATTGATAGGAAAGACAAAGTGGTTAAAGTTAGGAAGATGAGTGGTGCTTTTAAGATCTTAGAAAGAGGTAGAGTCGAAACGTTAAAGAGAGAAATCACGAAAGTTGAAGTGAGTGAAGCCATAGATTCTTATAATGGGAATAAAGCTCCAAAGCTAGATGGTTTTAACTTGAACTTTTTCAAAAGATAGTGGAGAGTGATCAAAGATGAGCTCATGAGTTTGATTGTAAAATTTTTTCAAATCATGAATATTGAGGGTTTTTTCAACACCCTTTGTATTTCTCTAATTCTTAAGTGTAACTTCCCCAAAAGCATTAGAGATTTTTGAGTTATAAGCTTGGTGGGTAGTATTTATAAAATCATTGCCAAAGTTATCACAAATAGGCTAAGGTTGGTTAAAGGAGAAGTGATACGTAACCTACAATTTGTTTTCATCAAAAGATGGCAACTCGTTGACTGCACGCTTATAGCAAATGAAGTGATTGATGTCACAAGGAGGGAGAAAGAAAGTAGGCTATTTTTTAAGGTTAATTTTGGGAAAGCCTATGACATTGTTAGTTGAAATTTTCTAGACTTTGTGCTAAGCAAAATGGGTTTGGAGGAAAATAGAGAAGTTGGATTAGAGTGGGTATCTCAACAGCTAGAATCGTAGTTCTAGTTAATGGGGCTACTACTAGACAATTTAGGATACGGAGAAGGCTTAAATAAGGATGCCTGTTATCTTTTTTTTTGTTTAACTGTCTTGCAAAAGCATTTAGTGTACTTATGAGTGAGGCATTTAGGGTGGGAATGTGTAGAGGAATTGAAGTTGTGTGTAGGGGACTTGTTGTCTCACACTTGCAGTTTGTGGATGACACAACATTATGAGCAAACCGGAATAGGAGTAAATTAAGAATGAGATAAGAATCCTATAAAGCTTTTAGTTGGTCTTAAGTCTTCGTATTAACTTCCCAAAAAATAGTATTTTTGGAGTCAACTTAGAGGAGAGGAGAGTGGTTGAGTGGGTTAGTAAGATTAGGTGTAAGATTGAAAGGTTCCCTTCTTGGTATTTAGGATTACTAGTAGAGGTGAAGATGAACTCGAGAGAAATATGGAGATTTATGGAGGTGTTTGAACATAGATTAATAGGATGGAAGGGTAGTCCATTGTCTTTAAGGGGTAAAGTTACACTTGTCAAGATAGTTATTGCTAGCTTGCCAATCTTTTTCATGTCGTTGTTTAGAATGCAATAGGAGTGGGTTAAGAATTGAAACAAATTTAAAAGAGATTCTTATAGTGTGGGTTTATAGATGGGAGGAAAATTCATTATGTTGACTGGGATCAATTTGCACATATGAAGAGTTTGGCAAACTTGGTTGGGTTAATTTGAGGACAAAATACTTAGCTATGTTAAATAGATAGATATGGAGGCTTGAAAATGAGAGAAATAGTTTATGGATAAGGACATTGGTGGATAAAGATGAGAGTGACCCTCGAGCTTTGTTACAAGGTTCAAAGAGGACAAACAAACAACCCTTTAAAGAACATTATCAAACCTTTAAGTGATAAAGGTGAAGGCAGCTCATTCCTTAAGGAAGGTTTAGGCTTTATTCTAGAAAATGTTGAATGCTTTGGCTTTTAGAACAATGAGTGGATTGAAGGGCTTATTTTAAAGCATGTTTTTCCTAAAATCACTCGTTAGCCACTAATAAGGTTGGTAAAGTGACAAAATATGGGCAGTGGATAAAAAGGGAGTAGAATACATGGTTATTTGTTTGGGTGGAGTGGAGAAGAAATTTGTTTAAGTGATGAGAGTGGAGTGGAACGAAATTTGTTTGGGTGGGAAAAGGAATAGTGTGAGCATATGGTTAAGGCTATCAATGAAAACCTTGTGGTGGACAAATATGAAGACATAATCATTTGAAAATAGAGACTTAGTGGAGAGTTCTCAATGAGCTCATATTGTAGATCTATGGTAGCAAAGAATGGGGATATGATTGTTCATTAGAAAAAGTTGTGGCAAAGAATAACACTAATGAAAGTGAAAATTTTTTATTGGAGACTCCTTAGTGTTAAGGTTACAGTCAAAACTAAGTTGGTCAAAAGAAGCTTGCTTAAGACCAGCCCAACAATGTGTGTCCTCTAGAAGATTAAAGAGAAATTGGTGGATCACTTTTTTTTTAAAAGTGTACTAAGAGTTAAAGGACCTGGTTAGGATAGATCAATTAGTGGGGTTTTAGATGGGCTGCACAAGCTAAAACAACCAAATTTTTTCTTGATTGGAATGAGTTAGTTCGTCATGGTGACAAAAGGCTACGACACTTGGCCTTTTTTGCTATTTCCTAGTCCATCTGGCTTATGAGAAACAATATAGTGTTTCAAGGAAAGATACGAGATAACGAGCAGTGTTTATACTTAATTATGATAAGGGTTGCATGGTGGGCAAGGGTAAAATGGCCAAAAGACTTTCACTAAATGGAAAAGATTATTAGATGTCTTGAGGTCAACAAGTTATAAAGCCCTAAAGTTAAGGAGAAACAATCCTTGAAGTGAAAATCACCCAAAAATGGGTGACTCAAGTTGAGTGTCAACGGAGCAATGAAAGGGAATCTAAACCAAGTAACGATTGGAGGCATTCTAAGGAACAAGGTGGGGGTTGTCAAACTTATGTTCTCAAAACTTATGGGAATGACTAATGTCAATATAGTTAAAATGTTAGCCATCAAAGAAGCTTTTAAATTATTTGGGGCTTTTAAATAGGTAGAAAAGTTTTTGCTAATAGTGGAAAGTGACTTTAGTAATTCAATGAATTGGGTCTAGAAGCCTAGTTAAGCCCTATGGAGAAAGAGAGAGAAATTCTAAGAATAAAAGGCATTAAGAGGAGGATTAAGGAATGAAAAGTGTGAAAGATTCATAGGGAAGTAAACGAGATGGTAGATGATTTGGCTAAGTCAGGGGTGTAGAGAGAGGGTGATCTAGTCTTAGTTTTGGACCAGATGTGGAGTGAAAAGAATGAGTATTTTTTTCTATCTTTTTTTCTTTTTTGCTTATTACTGTTTTTGCTACTTTTTTTTTAAAAAGAAGAAATAGGGCTTGGATTCTTTTATGTGTTTGTTTTTTGAGTTTGAGCAGGTTCCATGGTGGCAAAACTCTATTTTTATCTCACAGTTTTGTTAATGTAGGATCATGATGTGGTGTTAAGGCCGTTTGGTGTAACCTTGTGAAGAAAGAAAAAAAAGGTAAGGAAAAAATATAAAAGAGAAAGAGAGAGAGAGAGAGAGCTAAAAGAAGGATAGTAAAGTTTTTTGTTGGTTCTTTTCTACCTTGTTGTTAGTGAGGTTTGGATGATATTTAATGGGGTCTCTTAGGTTCATGAATGAGGCTAAATTGGATAGGTAAGTGCTTTCTGTTTTTAAATGGTTTTCTTTTTGTTGATAGTTGGTTTTGAGAGGTGTTGGATGATGTTTTTGATTGTGCAAGGGAATTTCTTTTTTTGTCTTCTTATGCATGCAATCTCTCTATTAGAAGGGGTTAAGGGAGGATGGGTGGTTTGTGTCTTGTTGGCTATTTGTTTGTCCGAGGGATGGGTTTTGGGATGCTTGGAACTTCTCTTTTTTACTTTAAGGTTGTTTTGATTTGTAGGGGACTTCTCTTTTCCCTTATACAGAGATCTTTTTTTGGGTGGGTGAGGGTTAAAGGAGATGAACTTCACTTGGCTTTCTTCTTGTTACATGTGATTGTTAAGTGTTGAGTGGGTTTTGTTTTTGTCTTTGCTTGGCATGCTTTGTTTGTTTTGTCCTTCATCCCCTCTAAGTTGTGCATGAAGTTAAATAGTTTATTTTTGACAAATGTTTATGAAAAATACAAAAAAAAGAAAAAAAAAAGAAAAAAAAGCATAGAACAAACAAGTAGAGAAAGAAAAAAAGACAATAATTAGAAAAAAAGAAAATGGAATAAAAAAACCAAAACAACATATTTATGTTTACGTTTCCATGAGGTGTCTTAACATATTTTTTAGGTGTTTTTTTAGTTTTTCTGATTACACTTAATGACATCTACCATTTCTTTGTCATGGAGCTTGAATATTGAAAGAGGGTTGGGAAGGGTGATTTTTTTCTAATGAGAGGCAAGGGGGAGAAGGGGCTTTCTCATGGCGAGGGGCAAGAGGTTCAGCCATGGGATTTGAGGTTTTCTCTTTAAGGTGTGCTGAGGAATGGCTTAAGGGGGTGGGAGGTTTTTGGTTTTTGATAGGAGAAGGGGGAAAAATGAGGTTTTTTATCTTAAGGTTTCTGTTTGTGGCTTCTTGCCTTTGATGTGGATCTCATGCTTCAGAAGGCAAGGTTGGGATGATGATGAGGGTTTTTAATCTTGTTAATGCTATCTCCTACTAGAACTTCATGTTGCGGGGATGTGTTTTTCTCTTCAACTACTTATTGTTTGCTTTCGAGTTTTTGTGATGATGATCTATTGCAGTGATGGAGTTTGAGAGGTTAATGTAGGAGTCCCTAGTGATCTTCTAAAATTTGACATTTGGGAGGTCTCAACAGTGTCAAGGTTGGGGTTGTGGCTCTTGGTTTCATCTTTGTGCTGTCTCTGAAGCATTTTATTCGATTCTTCCACCTGGTTTGGTATTGTGGAGTTTGATCTTGTTAATCTTCTGTTGTGTGCCACTTTAGTTTAGACCTAGGACCACTTTTGTTGGTTAGACTTGTTGTAATGCCTCCCTGTTTTTAAGCATATGCAACTTCTTCTTTGCTTTGTTTTGATTAGCCACTAATTTTTGTGAGAGGCAACTATGAGGTTCTTGTACAAGTTCTCTTCTCAAACCAGGTTTTAGTGCCATGAGAGTTTTTGGCCAAGTAGGCAAGAGACTTCATGTGGGATCTTGATTTTGAGGTTAATAAAATCAATTTTCAAAAAATAATTAAAAAAAGTTTTATTAATGTTTTTAAAAAACTCTGAATTATAATGATAATTATACCAAAAAACCCAAAAAAAGTCAAAATTTGAATATAATATATCGTATGAAATATCAATTGAGGCCACTAACCGCACATAAGAGCTGAATCTATGCATGCATAGTTGGTTCCTCTACCAACTGATTACAAAGTTTGGTACAATTTAGAAGTCTCTTGTTGCATTTAAATGTGGTGCGTCCACATGGCGTGCAACTTTATTAATTATTTATGGATAATTAACTAATATTCAATTGGTTAATACTAGATATTGTTATGATATAACTTAATTGAATAATTAATAATAAATGTTTGAGATAAGATAAATTTAAATTTAATTTGTTTAAATTTAAATATAATATCCTATCTCTACATCCTTAATATGTTTATAAATAGTGAATAGACGAACTAATTTCAACACAAATAAAAAGAGTGAATGCGAGTTATTCTGTAAGTCAGAAAAACCAAAAAACTATTTTCTCCTTTTTTCTTTCTCTTCATTCTTGAGGCACCATCAAAGGCCATAGGGTTTTGGAACGTGTAATTCCTTGTGGAGGACTCCAATAGTCGCTCTATAAGAACGAGAGTGAAGAAATTGTTGTGTGCACAAAGGAGGATTTGTAAGACAAGCTTATTCTATCAGAAAGGGAGTGGTATATTCTGTTGAAAAGGTAAGCCCACATCTTAACAGTGGTATCAAAGCAGGTTTTGGCTTACTTTCATCCTATTAATTTGTGTATATTTTGAAAGCTTGTTTTGATTATGATTACCGATACTGATTAATTTTGAAACTGATATGAAAAGGAGTAAGCATTAATTTAGTGCAAACAGGTGCATTGGTCTAAGACCACGTGGTGCCTTATGGATGACAACAAAACACAAAATGGGAAAAGAAAATGCAACTAATTTGAACTTGCACTAAGAAGGTTATTAAGACTTTAAAAATATCCTTCAACCACTACACCAAGGAAGATCCTTGAAATAATAGTGGCAAATAATAAAGGCCAAAAGGGTCTAAATACTACCATAAAGGGCCTCATGTGGCAGCCACATGATACCAAAGGATATATTTTTATTAATTGTATTTTTACCCCATGAGTTTCTGTTTTTACAGAGTGACCCCAAAATTTTTTTTTTGTAAATTTAAAAAAATTCAGAATATTATTTATGCTTTTAGCATGTTACTATTTCATTAAATTCACATGCATTATAAATGTAGTTAATTAATATGTTAATTAACCACATTTTTTTCTTATATGTTGTATATTAGAAATTATTTTTCTTCCAAAACATATATATGGTTTGAGTGAATTTAGTAAAAGTTTGTTAATTTAATTATTTTACATATGTTGTAAAATTCTATGTGCGATATAAGCATATTTTGTTTGATTTTACTGATTTGTTAGGTAAAATTTATAAAATGCATGGTGTAGTTATTTACTTATTTGTTAGGTAAAATTTATAAAATGCATGGTGTAATTATTTTACTTATTTGTTAAGTAAACTTGTATGCAAAAGAGATAGTACTGTGATTATATATCTCAGTAGTTTTGTCAAAGGAGACTGAGTTTTAAGAGAGACCATTTGTGACTCTTTCAGCCTTTCTTGAAAATTACTGCAGAAGTAGAGTGCTTTATCGAGGAGACTATTATAGTCTTTCCTGAAAGCATTTGAAAATATGATCTACTTAGTGCTATTTTTCTGTGCATAATATTTTTTTGGATATGGGCACCTATAAATATCATAAGGGTTCCTTAGTAGAACTCATTATATTATGTGGTACATGGGAGTTGTTCCTATACTTAAGGATAGTGGGAGTTGTTCCCATAATCCAAGGTTAAATTAAATTAGACATTTTAATTTATGCTTGTACTATTGGTGATGATTACTAGCATGCATGCGAAATTTCGAACTAGTAATATAGGTAGAAATTAAATATGTCTAATCTTAATTGATTAGAAAATTAGATATGTGCCTAATTAAATCTTATGCAATGAAGTAATGATATGGCTTCAAAACAAATTATTGTTGATTTGACCGAAGGTGCTAAACTTGATGGCACAAACTATGATATTTGACATAAGAAGGTTCAGTATCTTCTCAATGAGTAAGAGTTGCTCGATCATCTAACTAAAGAGATGAACCCACCTGAAGCTGGAAATACAGCTCAACATCGTCGTGACTAAGAGGCCTATGACACTTGGTATAAGAGAGATCGTAGTGCACGCTTTACCATGTTAAGCTGCATGCATGATGATCTCATTGGGGAGTTTGAGAACTTCCTAACTCCCAAATAATTATGGGAACAACTAAAATTCAAATACGGTGGAACCACAGTTATGAGGCTTTGTATCTTGACACTAAGGTTCAATCAATATGTGATGGACTCCAAGCACACTATGGCTAAACACTTAAGGGCTATGTCAACCATGACAAGAGAGATAAAAGCAGTTGGTTATGATTTCACAGATGAGCAGCAGGTCTTAGCTGTCATTAAGTCACTCCCTAAGTTCTCATGGGGACATGTTAAACTTGTATTAACACCTAATGAAAGGATAAAGACTTTTGATGATATTTCTTGCCATTTAGAGCTTGAGGTAAAGCGTAGAGAAGCTATTCGTAGAACTGCCTTGATAGCTCAAGCTGAAAATCGCAAAGGGTATGTTCCCCAGCGAAAAAGACAACAAAAGAAGGTAATGACAAGAAATCTAAGGCCTAAAAGTGATGGAGTCCAAGCGCCAAAAAGGCAAGCGTGGTGGGAAAAAGGATAAGTCCAAGTTGAAATGCTTTAACTGTGGTAAAAAGGGACATTTTGCTCAGGAATGCACTGAGCCTAAGAAGGTTCATTCTTTAAACCGCTTTAAAACTTATGTATGTTCTCATGTGTTTATAGCTCATTCTCTCATTGGTTGGATTGTAGATACAGGAGCAACTAAGCACATAACCTGCAACCGTGCAGGATATACAGATTACCATCATTTACCAACGGGTAGACACTTTGTCGTAATGGGGAACGGAGAATAGGAAGAGGTCCTAGGAGTAGGAAATTACCAACTCACAATGCACAATGGGCAAAAATGGCTCCTACATGATGTGCTTTATACTCCGTCCGTACGGTGCAATCTACTTTCAGTTTTAGCATTGATGGGATTAGGATTTAATTTTACCTTCGAGAATTATAGTTTGTCTATTTTTCTTGAAAACACGTTTTTTAGTCATGGTTATTTTAAAGATGGTTTGATTATGTTAGATTTGGATTCTACTAATGATGTTGCTTTTGTTTTAAATTTTTCTTCTGATGTTATAAATGATTCTGTGAAATGGCATGCTAGATTTGGACATATTGGGCAAAATAGAATTTCCAGATTGGCTAGAGAAAGGTTATTAAGCTCAATCACCAAAGTTAAACTTCCTACATGTGAACCATGTCTTAGTGGTAAGTCTAGCAAAAAGCCTTTTGGGAAGGCTAAAAGGGCCACCCATCTTCTAAAACTTGTCCATGCAGACATTTGTGGGCCTATGAATGTAAAAGCATGTAATGGAGCATCCTATTTCATTACATTTATAGATGATTACTCACGATATGGATCCATATTTCTGTTGTCTCACTATTCTGAAGCTTTGAATTGTTTTAAATGCTTTATGGCAGAGGTTGAGAATCAAAAAGAAAGAAAACTTAAGGTTTTTCGCACTGATAGAGGTCGTGAATACTTATTTGATCAATTTAAAGAATTATGTGAGGAAAAGGAAATACGTCGACAATTAACGATACTTGGAACTCCGTAACAAAACGGTGTTGTAGAGAGAAGGAATCGTACCTTGTTAGACATGGTTAGGTCAATGATGGCACAAGCTAACTTCCCAATAAGTTTTTGAGGGGATGCCCTTTTGACCGCAACATACATCCTTAATCATGTGCCCTCAAAATCTGTTCCCACAACTCTATATGAGTTATGGAATGAAAGTAAGCCCAATTTGGAAGGCTTACGTCCATGGGGATTAGTCGGGTACGTACATCACTCATTTCACAAGTATGGGAAACTTGATCCTAAGTCTAATAAGTGTGTATTTATTAGATATTTAGAACATTCTAAGGGCTATGTGATGTATGGAGAACACCCTGATAGAGGGCTAACTAAGATGGAATCTCGTGTGTTGGTTTTCTAGAAGATGACTTCCCAATCATAAGTGAGGTTAAAGAAAACCTTGAGCTTTATGAGATGGAAGAGCCTCAAGAAAATGTATCTTAACATGAGGAAATGAATGTGGAAACACATCCAATCCAAGAGACTGTTGAGGTTAGTGGGAGTACACCATTTGAGCTCCACCAAGATTCACAGTTGCGAAGAAGTGAACGTGGGCAAATACCCGATAAACAATTTGAGATAGAAGGTCAATCTTTCTTAAGTATTCCTGTGGATGTTGATGAACCATCTTCCTATGAGGAAGCTTTAAACTCACCATCATTAAACAAGTGGCTTACTACTATGGAAGATGAAATGAAATCCATGACTGAAAACCAAGTATAGGAATTAGTTGACTTTCCACCTGGGCATAAAGCAATCGGAAGCAAATGGGTTCTGAAAATAAAATGCAAAGTGGATGGATCGATTGAAAAAATAAGGCTTGTTTAGTGGCGAAAGGCTATACCCAAAAAGAGGGTGTGGATTATGAAGAGACATTTTCTCTTGTGGTAAGATTTACGTCAATTCGCCTTATTTTGGCTACAGTGGCACATCTAGATTTGGAATTGTTCCAAATGGATGTGAAAATTGCATTTCTTAATGGAGAAATCAATGAGGAGATTTACATGAATCAACCAATTGGTTTTTAAGCCAAAGGAAAATAACACAAGGTGTGTCGCTTGAAACGTTCTATCTATGGCTTGAAACAATCATCCCGACAATGGTATCTTTATTTTAATCAAGCCATTATTTTCATAGGGTTTGTGATGATTGAAGAGGACCGTTGTGTATATGTAAAGAGATTAGGGAATAAGTTCTTTATTCTTTCATTATATGTGGATGATATCCTATTAGTTGAGAATGACATGGAGTTAATTGTCACCACTCAAAAGTGGTTGTCCTCCACTTTCGAGATGAAAGACATAGGACAAGCTGAATACATCCTCGGGGTGAAGATTTCGAGAAATCGTTCTAAAAAGTTCTTGAGTTTGTCTCAAGAAAATTACATTCAAAGGGTTTTAGAACAATTCCGTATGCAAAACTCCAAGCCTTTAAACACTCCAATGGAGAAAGGTTTATATCTCAACATGGAACAATGTCCTAAAACCAAAGAAGAAAAGAAACAAATGGCGAATGTACCATGCGCAAGTGCTGTTGGAAGTTTGATGTACGCTATGATGTGTACTCGACCGAACATATGCTTTGCGGTTGGTATAGTTAGTAGGTACCAAAGTAATCCTAGGACTGCCCATTGGGCTGCAGTCAAAAGGATACTACGGTATCTAAGAGGAACCACTAATTTGGCTTTGTGCTATCAAGGTGGAAATCTAAAATTAGTCAGATATAGTGATGTTGATCACGCTGGTGATAAAAATGATCAGAAGTCTACTTCAAGATATGCTTTTATACTTGGAGGCGGAGCTATTTCCTAGAGTAGCAAGAAGTCACTTTGTACTGCTTTATATACTATGGAAGCAGAGTGTGTAGCATGTTGTGCTACAGTACAAGAGGTGGTTTAGTTAAAGAGATTCTTACAAAGCTTGAACATTACTAGGCATCTTAGTGAAGCTATTGTACTTTATTGTGACAACACAGCTGACATAGCTTATACAAAAGATCCTAAGTATCATGGAAAAACCAAACACATTGATACTCGCTATCACTACATTCGTGACATCATTGCACAAGGTCTTGTTGTGTTGAAGTACATTTCCACAACTGATATGTTAGCAGACTCATTCACTAAATCTATTGCTCGAAATGCTTTCCAAAAGCATAGTAGAGGTTTAGGATTATTACGCATTTGAAATTCATGTACTATTGTTTCTGAACAATTAATAAATTAAGTTTATTTTGAATCATTTGATCAAATGTTTTTAATTAATTAGGGCACATATCTAAGGTAATTATTGTCACTTGCCTTTATAGATTATTCCTTTCACACGGGATAATCGCCCTAACGCTTCAGTAGTATGTGGGATGAGACTTTAACGATTGCAAGCTACCAAGAGTTTTGTGATCTCCTTGTCACATGAGTTGTGAGCAAGGATCTTAACAATGTCACCTTGACTTAGAGTTAGATTGAGGCTCGTAAGAGTCAAACATGGAGATTATTCATATTCCATGGAAACAGTGATAGCTAAATTTGAATCTTAGGGGATTCAAGTCAATCCTTTTGTAGGGATTGGACCGAGATCTATATGGTGGTTTTGACGTGACAAACCCTAAATAAAAGATCCACCATAACATACATTTCATACTATATGTGCTATTAGTCGATCGATGGAAGGGAGTGATTGAATAGATCCTTGCTTCATCACTGTGTGAGCCCTAAGGACTTATGTAGTCCAAATTTTATACCCTTTGGACTTAGATCTATGATATGAAGTTGAGATTTGGTGTTGCTACTTTAGCATGATTTCCAAGGGTCAAAAATGATATGATCTAGCGGAGCATGACTAGGAAAGCAGTTAGATCTCAATGGATTGACATGAATATCCAAAGAAGAGTCATTATACATCTCACATACATGGTCTATAACTCATTGCTCGAACGGTTATAAAAAACATTATTTGTTAGATATAACCATGAGTTTAGACACATAAAGAGATTCTGCATATCTCTTACATGTATGAGGGATCAAAGATGCAAAATCTTGTGTGATTAAAATGACTTGGGGTATAACGAGAACTCGAGCGATGTTATGTTAGTAAGATACTTAATATCTCACTGCTCACCGATACCTTTATTGTCTCGTTGGTCTCACGTTCCATTTTCCTTGTATGACGATGAATGGAGAATGAGTTAAATTGAGAATGGTATAAGTTGATGCCAATGTGTACGAGTGGGAGATGTTGCATTTAATGTGGTGCGTCCACATAGTATGCAACTTTATTAATTATTTGTGAATAATAACTAATATTCAATTGATTAATATTAGATATTGTTCTGATATAACTTAATTGAATAATTAATAATAAATGTTTGAGATAGGATAAATTTAAATTTAAATTATCTATCTATTGTATTTAAATTTAATTTGTTTAAATTTAAATAAGGATTAATTGTATTTAAATTTAATTTGTTTAAATTTAAACATAATATCTTATCTCTATATCCTTAATACATCTATAAATAGTTAATAGACGTACTAGTTTCAACACAAAAAAAAAGAGTGAATGCGAGTTCTTCTGTAAGTCAGAAAAATCAAAAAACTCTTTTCTTCTTTTTTCTTTCTCTTCATTCTTGAGGCACCATCAAAAGTCAGAGGGTTTTGAAACGTGTAATTCCTTGTGGAGGACTCTAGTAACCGCTCCATAACAACGAGAGTGAAGAAATTGTTGTGTGTACGAAGGAGAATATGTAAAGCAAGCTTCTTCAATAAAAAAAAGAGTGGTATATTCTGTTAAAAAGGTAAGCCCACATCCCAACATCTCTAAAATGGAGTTTAATCTCCAAACTCTTCTACTTTTGGTTGGGTTATAGCTCATTACTCATTTTTTTTTGTTTATCTTTAAAACTTACCCAAACTTTTCTTCTCTTCTAATTGAAAGTAAATTATCCATTTAATCATTTAATTTTTTGAAAATTTTTATTTTGATTATTGAGTAAGCTTCTCGACTTGCTTATACAGAAGGACTACGACGCTGCTCCTCCTAGAAGAAATGACTTTGGGATCAAAGAGGCCAACCATGAATATGATGAAATGCATATGCATGCAAAACGCGTGAATCAACTATGGTCATTGAAACGCCGACTATGTTTATTGTTTTTCTACCCTTTTTGACAAACCTAGCGGCCATGAAATATATATTCTATTATTTTTCCCCGGCCCCTTTGATAGAGCAATAGAAATCTTATTTGCCATACGAAAAAAGGTAAAATGAAAAACCATGACTTTGACGATGGAGAAATAAGAGCTAACCCTTCCGATAGGTAACTTACTCGTGACATTCAATCTCGAGGCAAATGCACCCATAGCCATATTCTCTTTCAAAGACTTTGATTTCGAACGTGAATGAGCGTCATCTCCAGCAAGCTTTTTCTATCTGCTATAAAACCACAAGTGGGCTAAGAAATAGAACATTATCGAAACGTGACGAGCAAAAAGCTCTCTGGGTCTTTTGTTTTACGTGTCAAACAAGCCCCACCTTTATTATAAACACTTGAAGACGGATTTCTTGACTGCTTTTCTTCCATTACCATCCAATATACGTAACTCCGAGAATGAATTAAATTGAATGTTTTCTTTTTCTCTTCATGAGTTTGTCTTCATCTAAAGAAAAGATACAAACAGCAATTGAGAACAAAAAACTGGATAGAAAGTTGAACACCCTTCCTTTCATTTCCGGATCCATACAAACAATAATAAGTACTACTAAGTAGTAATGATTTAATCTGTGTTTTTTGTCCCTTTCTTTTTCAATCTTTTTCTTGACTTTACAATGACATACAAGTTGGAACAAAGTTATTCAGCTAACAAAAGAATACCCAAAATCTTAAGGTTTACTCCTACCCCACCCTCAAAAAGCAAAATAGCTAGACATATGTATAATTTGCAGTTTCTCCCTGATCAAAAAGAAAGAAATAAAAGAAAACAAGTGCCCTTCTTCCTCCAAAAAAATAAAGAACAGAAGGTTGTGATCTTAATTTCTTCTAATTTGCAGCAAAACTGGAATTGCTGATTTTATTGTTGCCATTGCTGTTGCTGTTGCTAGTAGTGGTGACATTGCCACTGCTGTTGGTGGCAGATGTGAAGTTGGTAGCATTATTATTAGGAACGTTGTTGGGGTGAGAACTCCCAATAATAGAGGTGATAGCTACTGCTAGAGCTGCGGTGAAGTTAGGGTCAGCTGCAATGGCAGCAGTGGCTGCGCTTACAGTATCAGCAAGTGAATTTTGCTGGCCCTGTGGCAGCTGGTGAACCGATTGAGGCTGTTCCATATCTTGAGACATCTGGAGACCAGAGAATTTGGATTGGTTGTAAAGTGCCTGACCAAATATTTGAGGCAGCAATGCAGCTGGGGAGTTGGCAAGATTGTGTGGTGGGTTTGGAAATGGGACCTGGAATTGGCCTGGTGGCCTTGGGAATTGTAAAGGGTTTGGGGTTTGTGTTAGGTCCAAGGTGACGGTGGGGAATGGGGCTGAAGCTGATATCGTAGCCATGCTAGAGGAGCATGGCAGGAGAGTTCTTGTGAGGAAATTCGAGTTCATTAATCCATCAGCACTGGACATAGAACCTGATAGTAGCATTCGTGCTGCCGATGAGGTGGTGGATGCCATTGCCATTGCAGCTGGAGGCAAAGGGTGGTTGTGATTGCCTTCATATGTGGTGATGAGGATTGTTCGGTCTTCTGCACATCTTTGTACCTTTAACATTCAGCATATTCAAGTTAAAATTAAGAAAATATTTTATTTTTTTAAATTGATTATCAAACTAATTTCTCCGATAATGTAATACAACTCCTCCTGGACTGGTCTCTATAATATTGATTGAATTTCAATGCATCATTTAAAATTACAAGTACAACAAACTTTTCATGTTTAATATTTAATGCAAAACCTTTAGCAATCCCCTTGAAAGGCACAGGTTACCTGCTCCTTAAGAAAAAACATTGCAAATGAATTTGACGTTTCGAAACTAATGTGAAATACCTGTTATATTAATCTTGAAAGTGATGCTAGAATTGGCTAGAATTAAAAAAAAAAAAAAGAAAAGAGTTTGAAGAACAAACATGGGAGTACCTGTTTTCTAACTGGGCAACCAGCAGCCATGGTACATCGATAATATGCTCGAGGACATGGATTTCCCTTGGCCATTTTCTGTCCATACTTTCTCCATTGGCATCCATCAGTGATCTTTTCACAAAAAGAAGAAAGGAAACATAATCCAATCAATTTTAACTCAGAACAAGACATAAAAACAAAATCATGAATTTTAAAGTCACATAATTCGATTCAATTCAGTTCAATCAAGTCACACACCATAGGCGCCTCTGATCTAGCTCTAACAGAAACGCGTGCCTTCCTCATGGTAGCCTCAGTTTGATCAACATTTTTTGAAGAATTAAATCTTGGAACCTTATTAGCCCCCCAACCTTGGGATCCCTGATCCGGGCTATCCTCTCTTCCAGTTCCCCTTCCTTCTTCACTATTTCCACTCTTCCTTAATCCAAATTCCTTGGAAGCTACCTCCGTGTTATTGTTAGGCGATCCTGAACGGTCGTGACTCCTCCCTTCCGACGAAGACAGCGAAGGTTCATCAGCATCAGCTGCAGCAGCAGCAGCTAGACCAAGATCCATAAACTGTCTTGGCACTATTACTCCATTTGGTTTCTTTTGTTCTGATTTTTCCTCCATCATCGGATCTTGTTCTTCAGCTTTTTCAGCTTTTCCATCATGCTGTTGCTGCATCAGGGTGACCAGATGCATCTGTACTGCGTTGTAGTTGCTAGTTACCTGGCTTAACGTGTCCCTTAACCGTTGATTCTCCGCCATCATTCGTTCCAGTTCAGCTTGTAAAACAGCTAGCTGGACAAAAAGCAATGGCACAGTAAAAGCATGAATTTAAACACAACCAAAATCGCATAAATTTTCCAATTTTAAATTGAATGGTCACCTCATTTTTAGCTCTTTTATCTTCCAAGTTTGAGGATATCCCGTCATCCACTGTGGATTGATCGCTGGTGGTGTTTGTAGTTAACAGATTCAGACCAGTCTGAAAATCAAGAAGAAAAAAATTCAATAATTATTCTAATCCCAACGATACAAATGAAACTAATGAAAAAACTTGCAGAAAGAAATAAAGGGTGATGAGCTCACGTTGACGTTAAGCTCAAGAGCAGTTCGCTCGGTGGAGTCTTTGACGTCGGCATCGGAGGTGTGGATGGGATTGGCATCACCATCTTCATCGGAATCAACACGTTTATTATTCTTTTGTGCGAAAAAGTCCATCTCTCCAATGACCGTGCGTTTATGATCATCGGAGGGAAGAGAAGGGTGTTGATCAAGAGAACAGTTGAGGTTAACAGGGAACTGAATGGTGGGTGGAGAAGACCTGCTTGCTGTTGTGGCATCCATGAGAGGAGTAGTAGGGGAAAAGACTTTGCTGCTGCGCTTGGAATTCTTGTTGTTGATAATATTGTTGTCTTTAGTGTCGTCAGGGAAAGAATTGAGGACAGTTGGCTTGTGAAGAAAGAAGGAATTGGGATCTAAATCAATGGAGAGTCCACTGCCTTCGGCCATAAATCAAGAGAGAAAACACTCGAGAGATAGAGAGAGAGAGAGAGATGAGGCGGAGAGAATTCTTTAAACGGTGCAATGGACTCGGCAACAAAAGGGGAGTTAAGACTTTAGAAGAAGACCAAACAGTAGTAAATATACTAGTAAAAACACTAGTGTGTTATTTGTGTTCAATGTTTCTTTTCTTTCTTTCTTTTTTTCTTTCTTTATATAATTTTAGATTAGAGACACCTCTACTCCAATCTAATATTACCCACACTTTCGATTTTCAGCTCTCTTTCCTTAATTTTCTATCCTATAGTTTCAATACTTTTCTTTTTCATAATTTAGTTTAATTTCCTTCAAAGCAAGGCTTGCCTTGTTTTCCCTCATATAACATATCTTATAATATGTAAATTATAATTTATAATATTAATAAAAAAAGTAAAAAATGTACAAACTAATTATATTTAAATAGGTATTACATTTTATACCTATTCAATCAAATTTTTTTACTTTTCATTATTTATTTTTATTACTTTGAGAAAACAAAGTTAAGACAAATAAATGAGAATTTTGTGTAATGATTTATTTTTTTTAACTAATACTAATCCAAAACAGAAACTAATAAAAGAATATTGTCCCTTTGCTTTCCCTACTTCCACCCAAGAAAACTTAAATTTATAATTAAAAAAATCATTTTAAAAATGATAAATAATTATTTAATTATTTGTTTTTCTACCGTGTTTTTCAGTTCCTGAATTAATGGGATCAGTGTTATACTAGTGGCCTATTTGTTTTGTTGTTTGCAATTTATTGGCATTGGCAAAATCACAATTCACGTGCAAATCTGGTCAATATTTAGGGACGAAGCTGCCCTCCCTCAGAGTTGAATCTGATAACTACGCTTCAGTGACGGTCAAAGAGACAGATGGCAAAGAAGTGGAGCCCACGTGCTGAAAGACTGGGCCCAAAGCAAGGCCCAAACTGAGAAGAGGAGAGGGGTGGAAAGTGGTTTGATTGCATTTTCCTTTGCGAAAACAAAAAAGGAGAAAAAAAAAAAAAGAAAGAAAAGATTGGAGATTGACGCGTTCCAAAAATTCACCGCCCCGATTGGCCCGGCGTACTGGAAAAAGGTCTCTGAGTCAACGGTTCTTGATGTGGAAAGTGGGAAGGCCCCGATATCTTCTTTTTATGACTTTTACTATTAATCCCCGTAGGATTGGCTCGTACTCGGACCGACGCTAACGGGTTGACTCCGTCGGGCTTTCTCATGTGGACCGAATCCCTCCCACTTGGTTTGGCTAGTCTCGGATTAATGGTCCCACTTTAGACTAACTGTTTCTTTTCATCAATTATTGTTTTCGTTTTCAAAAATTATTTGACGACATTTTAATATTATCCTGAATATTTCCATAACTTCCACTTCACCTACTACTTTCGGGAAAAACAAATAATTATGCAAGATTAATAATCATAAATATCATGTTGACATGCATATCCACCTCCTCATCAAGTGGCGTCAAATTAAAATTTTACCATTACATTTTAGTGCTTAATCGTACAACTCCAGCAGTGATGTTGAAAAAGGAAACTGACTGAAACATTAGAATGCTGTAGGATTACAACTTTAACAAGCCTTAATCATGGTTTGGAATCACAGATAAAATTAAAATATGAAATCTGGACCTTGATAATTTATAAAGGGATTACAGAATGATGATATCCAATCTAGAAGACGTAAATGTTAACCTTTTGTACTTTGGATCCATTTGGTGTTGGATTGGTTGCATCTGTTACAAGTTACAACAGGGAGAAAGATTCAAAAAGTTAGTGAAAGTGGGCCGCATTATTTGAAGAACAAGTCAAAAAGGGGCCGATAGGTGTCTCTGCGTCTGTGTCTGTGTCTCGCTCTCCTTCCATCTCTGCTCCGCACATATTACTCGTTCCTTGTCTCTACTCATGTTCTCATTACCCTCAAAACTGATACAAGCAAACATGTTTGGGGTTACATGGGAAGTTCAGGTCTATATATCTACAACATTAATAGTCAACATCACACTTGTACCTGTACGATTTTTAGAAATCATAAAAATCATAAAATGAAATTAAAAGTAGCATCTTTGAAATTTTGACCCCATTAGAGAAGTCATTTGACCTTAATCATATGACTAAACCAGTGATAAACTTAATCTAAAAGGCAAATAATTTTGCTCCTAAAACTTCCAATCATCACGTTCTTCTCTACTTTAGGTGTATTGATAAATAATAATAAGCACTTTCTTTTGTTGCTACGTGGAAGATTATATACGAAAAGTAAGAGAATGAGGTCGAGACGAGTTGGACCCCATAGGGGAAAGGATTGTGGAATCCAAAATGAGTGTAATGCAAAAGACGTGCAACAACTAAACAGCTGTAAAACGTGATTCAATTAATTGAGCCTTTTCTTGTCATGTTAGGAAATTAATAGAAAAAGCCTTTTGTTTCTCAACTCACTCTGCTCTTTCTCCTCAGTCTACTCCAATTACCTGCTTTCTCAATGCCTTAATGATGGTACCAACTACAATTTCTTCGCGCCTTTGCTCTCTCTCTCTCCATGCGTAGGTGAATGAGAAAATTCACTATGAGAAAAAGGCATATTGCATGTTTAATATATTCTACTTTCTTTGTCCCATTTTCTTAATTTCTCCTTGCCTTTTATGAAATTCAAAAAGAAAAAATCATGAAAAATAATTTTAAAATATACAAAAAGCAAAGCATTAAATTTAAAAAAAAAAAATTGAGACATTTAAGAGAAGAAAGAGAAGCAAAAAAATGAAATTCAAAATTAATCACGTTAATTAATGACCATACATAAATCATATCAAAAATATATATAATGAAATGAAGAGGGAGTGGGTTGAGAAGTCGAAACGGTTTGTGGTGTCATCGGCATCTTTTGATCATCGGTCTGTTCACATCGATAGGACTTAGGCTCTTAGAACTTTTGCCAATTTAGATAGTTCGCAGAACTCTTTGTTCATCATTTTTGTTGGTAATATTAATTTGAAAGTGTATCGGGATGAGTTGAAGGGGGTTTTCTCTTGTTTCGGTCATGTGATGGATGTGTTTATTGCTAACCCTAGTAAGACATGGACCTCGACTTATGCTTTTATTCGTTTTCAAAGTAAGGCATAACAGTGTAGGGCTTTGAAAGGTGGTGAGGGGATTCACCTCGAAGGTTGTCTTCTCATCATTTCGAAGGCTAAGTCTTCTAGGTCTTCGTCTAAAGAGAGAACTGTCCAAGATAATATCCATTTGGTGCCTCAAAAAGATGTCCCTCATCTTCACAATTTGTGCACTTTCAAAGATACCTTTTTGGGCATTCAAGTTCATAAAAATGATGCTCTTAAGGAAGGCCCTTCTATCCCCCCATTTTTTGTAGGTGATTCGTTGATGTCGCATTTGAGAACGAACTTTGAGGCTAATTCTGGTTGTTTCTATTTGTCAAACACCTTGGAGGACATGGATTGGATAAACTCTTTCGCTGTGGGAGTTTTTAAAAAAGATTTCAATCTTGGCTCCATCCAATCGTGTATCTTCATGCATGGTATTTGGGTTCAATTACGTCCGATTAGTAGGAATAAAGTTCTTGTTTCTTTTGTTGATAGAAAAAACATGTTCTGTTTTGCTTATGATCATTTTGACTTTTTTGAAAGTTGGTTTTTGTCTTTGATGCCTTATGAGGTTTATCGTTTTCCCAAGGATAAACTTGCTTGGATCAAAGTGGAAGGATTGCCTGTTTATATGTGGCATCCTAATGTTTTCAAATCACTTGGTGATTTTTTGGGTTCTTTTGTTTTGCTTGACAAGTCCACTTGTAACAGTGAGCGCTTTGATGTTGGGTTTTTGCATATTGTTATGAAACCTGATTTTGTTTTCCAATGTCTTTGGATGCCTCCATCAATGGTTGGAATGGTCAGCTCCAACTCTCTTCCCTCAAGCTATGTCAAGTGGATATTCAGTAAATAATCTTTGAGGCTTTGATGTCGGATCTTGTTATCTCTTCTTTTTCATTCTCATTTCAAAGTTCTGATGGGAATTATGCTTATGATCATGTTGGGAATGGCTCCCCTCATTTTGGTGCTTTGCTTGTGTCCTTACCAAAGTCTGTCGTGCCCATGAAAGGGAATTTCAACAGTTTTTCAATCTCGGATGATAGGCATGATAGACATATTGGTCTTGGTAATTCTAGTTGAGAAGCTTTTAATGATGGCTGCAAGGTGGATAATGATTATGTGGGTCTCGAGATTGACTTTGCTCTTCCAAAGGTTCTCCCTTTTACCTTTTCTAATCAGGGTGTTTCGGTTGATCTCTTTAAGGTTTTCGAGGCCAATCTTGAGAACAGTTCTATAAGGTCCAGGAGAAACCCAATCTTTAATAATCTAGTGGGTGATAAGCTCAATGTCTCTTGTGATTATAGCCTTGTTCATGGTAAGCCCAAGGTTTCTAGTGATGTTTCTAGGCTCCCTTTGGGAGACTATTGAAGTGCCTTTTGTTGATGAGTCTCTCGATTTTGAGGATAAAGTCACCTTAGATTCACCTAAGTCATATCCCAATCCTCTTGTTCTACAAAAATCGCTTAAAAAAAAAAGAAAATGAAAGCTAAAACCAAAGCCCGTAAAAAGTGTTTGCAAAATGGGAAAAAAAGCTAAAAGAAACATCGTTCTAAAGCCGTTCTGGTTGCTAATGATCACCTTTCGAGTTCCTTCACTTTACCACTTGCGATCATCCCTATTTTTGCCATTCCTCTAGTTGATATGATGGAATCTAAGGCTCTAGTGTCTACTCTAGTGAATCTAGTAAGGGTTCCTTCCCTTTTACCATTCAATTTTTTTTCTCTTTCCCTTTTTTGCTCATCGGCTTCTTCTATTCAAAATGGTTTTTTGGAAGTTGTTGGTGATGACAACACCTAGTTTAAGGTTTCTTTTGTTGATAAAAGGCCAAAAAAGCAAGTTGGATATCTATTACCTAAAGAATTGGGGGTTTGTGGAGGACATCCCAAGAGAGGTGCGACGGTTAGACAAGGAAAAAATTTTAAAAATTTCATTTTGGGTATGTTGAGCAATGATAAGGGGTTTTTTTCTATTGATCTTTGTATGGCTAGGGATCGTTTCTCTTCTTTAGCTAGAAATGTTGAAGACACTTTTGCTTTTGCCAATAATTTGGTATTCAATTTATAGAAGATGATCTTAAATTATTGAAGCTTTGATTGATATTGAGATTGAACAGGAAATTGCTGATCTAGTTTTTAATCAAATTGAAGTTAATGAGACAAAGCATGAGATTAACGCTCCTGACCAGGTTTTGGTTCATGATGATTCTAAATGATTATCTTTTTCTGAAACGTTAGAAGGCTAAACAGAAGTGAGAAAAGAAGAGCGGTTATGAGACAATCGCCTCTGTTAACCCCTACTTGATATCTTTTCAAGAAACCAAGCTCAAAGCTGTAGATAGAAGACTCATTAACAGTTTATGAAGACAAAATAATGTTGAATGAGTGTCTAAGGAATAAGATGGCACCTCTGGTGGATTGATTACAGCTCAGGATGATTCTTTCTTTGTTTGTGAGCAATCTTTTACTAAGCATAATTTTATTTTGACAAATGGCTATTTGGCGAAGGATAAGCGTAAGGTGGGGTTTGGAAACATCTATGCACCCAATGATAAAATACTAAGGCAGAATATGTTTGTGGATTTCCTTGATATTTTTTCTTCTTTTGAGGTTTCCTAGTGTATTGGGGGGGACTTCAATGTGGCGCTATTTGTGAATGCTGTTAGTCTTGTAGATATCCCTATGGCTGGTGGGTCTTTTACATGGTGTAATAACAGAGAGGTCCTTTTTTTTAGTAAAATCGACCATTTCTTTTTTGATCTTACGCTTCACTCTCAGTTTCATGATTTATTCCAACGATACTTGTTATCTTCCCTTTCTGACCACAATCCCATTACTCTCAGCAGTGATATAAGTGGTTGAGGGCCTCGTAATTTTAGATTCTTTAACTTGTGGTTGGAGGATGCTGGCTTTCAAAATCTTATGGGTTGGGAATGGCAATCTTTTGAGGATATTTCTACCGGCAATCTAAATATTTGGGAAAAACTTAAATCACTCAAATTGAAAATTAAACCTTGGCAATAGTCCAATTATGGTAATATACAGAATAAAATTGCTTGTCTTGAGAAGATTATCCATGAGAAAACCTTACAGCTTCAATAGAACCCCGCTGATTCTTCTATTTCGAGCAAAATCTCAAAGTTGAGATGTGATTTCTGGAAACTTTACATTACGAAGGAACATTCATGGCACTAGAAATCTCAACTCAAATAGTTTTTAGAAGAGTAGGTCTCTTTATTCTATCTATTATTTTGAATGCTGCTGTTAATTTTTTTTAATGTCATTTCAACTAGAAAAGTGATGCAAAGGTGGTAGAATTTGACTGTTTGATGAAATCTCTTGTTTCCCAAACTTTTACATGGCTTGAAAGACCATTTGATGAAAAGGAAATTTGGAAAACACTCAAAGATTGTGATGGTAACAAAGCCCCGACCTCGATAGCTTCAACATTAGCTTTCTTATTAATCAATGGTCTAAGGTGAAACTTGGTATTCTCAATCTTTTCAAGTATTATTTTGACTCATGCTATTTTGACAAGAGAATCAATACTTTTTCTATTTCTCTAATTTTGAAACGTTCTAATCCGATGGGGCTTGGGAATTACAATTCCATTAGTTTGGTCAATTGTCGTTACAAGTTAATTGCTAAAGTTCTGGCTAACAAATTGAGTCATGTTGTGGGTTCCATTCTTAGTCAAAATCAATTTGCTTTTATTAAAGGTAGGCAAATCTTGGATTGTGTGCTGGTGGTTAATGAACTTATTGATCAGATGAAGAAAAATCACTTTAGAGGTGCTTTTTTTAAGCTCGATTTTGAAAAAGCTTTCGACAACATCGACTGGGATTTTCTTGATTTAATTGTCTCTAAAATGAATTTCGGATGCAAGTGGAGAAGATGGATTCGCTTATGTATTTCTTCTACTTCAATATCCATTCTTATCAACGGTAATCCCATTAAGGCAATTTGGCATAGGTAAGGGCCTTCAACAAGGATGCCTTCTTTCTCCTTTTTTATTCAACCTGGTTGCTAAAGCCTTTGGTGTCATGATCTATAAAGCTTCTTCCATGGGGCTGTTTCAAGAAATTTCTATTAAGATGAATGATTTTTCTATCTCTCATTTATTTTTTTTCTAACGATACCATGCTATTTTGTGAGCTTAATATTGACTTCTTTTATGTTTGAGAAGAATATTATGATGTTTCTAACTTTTCTTTGGCCTCAAGATTAACTTTAGCAAAAGTTACTTATACGACATTGGCATTAATGATCAAGCTCTTGCTATTTGGGCTAACAAGATTGCCTACAAAATTGGTTCCTTGCCCACTACCTACTTGGGGCTTCCCCTAGGACTCAGTGCTAATTCCTATACTCTTTGGCAGCCTATTGTCAACAAATTTAAATCTTGTTTGGCAAGTTGAAAGGCGAATTTAATTTTTTTAAGTGGCAGAGTCACTTTTTTGAAGTTTATCTTGTCTTAGCAAGTCTTCCACTGTACTTTATGTCCATCTTCAAGATGCATGTTAGTATCAAAGAAAAACTTGATAAAATCCAATGCAGATCATTTTGGTGTGACACTAATGAAAAAAAAAAAGATTCATCTTGTGGATTGGGACACTATTTGCAAACCTAAGGAGTCCAGTGGTCTTGGGATTGTGGATCTCCATATCAAGAACTTTGCCTTTCTCAATAAATGGATCTGGCGTTTTGGGGAGGACATTGATTGCCTTTGGGGAAAGGTCATTGTTAATAAAAATAATATGGACCATAAATCTTTGATTCCTTTTTGTCTTGCGTCAAGGAATATGTTAGTATATGACGACATATTGTTAGCCTAATTTGCTCCGAGGATGGGATTTCCAATGTTGTTAAGTCTAATTTTGGTTTCATTTCAGGCAAAAGGGATCAAATTAAATTTTGGTCTAATGATTGGGTGGAAGGCAAAATTCTAAAAGAGGACTTTCAACTTGTTTTTACTTTCTTGGTCAATAAAAAAAGAGCTCTTGCTGACTTCGAATATTGGTTGGAAAATGTATGGATTTAGAATCTTTCATTTCACAAACCTCTTTTTGATTGGGAGCTGAGGCAATGACAGTCTTTCATGGATACTATTGGGGGTTTATCTTTTGATCCAAATCTTCCAGATAAGGTTGTGTGAAGGGTAATCCTAATGGTATTTATTCAGCTAACTCTTTCTATAATATGATCAAGTGTAGGTCTTTTGTTGCTAATAGACTTTGGAATACGATTTAGGCAAATCTTGCCCCCCTAAAGTTTGGATTTTCTATTGGCAAGCTATGAAGGGTAGAATGGCCGTGAAGGGAAAACTTTTATGAAAGGGTATTACTAATCTGGGGGTTGCCAAGTGCGTCATCTGTAACATGGATGTTGAATCTGTTGACCATCTGTTTCTTAACTGTGCTTTGACCTGGCAAGTGTGGGCATTTTGGTTGATGACCTGGAATATCTCTTGGGTCCCCTCTAATTGTTAATATAAGCCTTACAAGCCAATTTGTGATTGTATGAGAATTGTAATTTTGAAATATTTATGTATGACATTTTGTTATTCATAACAACATTAAGGTAGTTCTTTATCTATAAGTTTGTGATTTAATTACTTTTTGTACTTATGTAGATAAAACCCATGGAACTATATATGCCTTGTAAAGGAATTGTATTGGGATACAATTATGAGATCCTTATGCATTAAAGCGTTATTCCTAAAAGTTCTTGATCATTGTATTATTGAGACAAGACATCAATAATACTAAAATATCAGCACATGTTATGTTTCTTACTTGTGAAGTAAGCAATCGCTTTCATAAGTTGAAGCATAAAAATACTTGGAACTAGCATATGAGTGTTTGCCATAAGAGAGCGAGTTCACTGAACATGATCCGTCATGAGAAGTGTACTTGGTACCTCACTCAAGTGTCTATGTAATACTTTTCATGTGTCAGTTGTGTAACTACTCCCTAGACTTGAGACACCAAGTTGTCTTGTATGTGGAGTATTATTTTTTTATTTCATCCCTACGGGTGCCTAACCAAAGATGCCAAAATAAGATGTTTTTAAGTATAGTATGAAGCATATGAAGGCAAATGAGTGGTCAAGATAGGAATCATCACCCCAAGTGATTTAAGGAGAAATATCTCATTAGTTCTTGATTGACATTAGCTTAATCAAATCCTTGGCCAAAGTGATTAGGAGATTATGAAATGAGTTTCATAAGTCTCCATAAAACTAATGATCTAACTAGAGGAACAAATATGGAGGTCAATAAGAGTAGGCAGTACACCAAACTTTTATCATCTCTAGGATATATGATGAAAGAATGAATTACACTGAAAAACTATGCACTGAAAGGTTGTCAAAGAATCCTTTGACTCTCCTAACAATTGAGTGGCCATGATGCATTGCTAGATGCCAATCATGGTCTATGGAATTGAATTAGTTAATTTAAAATTGAATATGATTCATTTAAATTAATTAATTAATAATATTATAATTCAATTCTCTAGCCAACATATTAAGAACCTAATGGGTCACACATAAAGGTTGCAATTTGGATTAAATTGAGAGTGTTATGATTTATGTTAAACTTAAATCAAATTCTAGGTTTTAACTACTAAGGACCTAATTAAAAGAGTTTAATTAGGTATTGGTTAAATATTATAATTGTCATAATATTAAGGATTTATTTTGTAAATTTTAATAAGTTAAACCAATATATAAATATCACATTAGAGCTATTTTTTTCTATAGAGAAAGAGAAAAAAAAAGGAAAAAAAAAGAAAAAAAAAGGTTTTTCTCTTGAGTGCTCTACTTTTGAAAAGGTTTCTTTTGAAAACTTCTTTTTCGATTCTTTGTTGGAAATCAAAGAAGAAAAGATGACAAATTGTTGTCCATTTGCTAGCACAAGCTCGTGGCATAAAACTTTCTCCTTGAAAAGGATCCGTTGCAATCGTGTGTGCAACATTGCAGGTCAAGTAATTGAGTTGCTAGGATTCTTTCATATAAAAGGTGTTCACGTTTTTGTCACCAAAAGGAATCCATTTGTTTACGATATCACTAAAAAAGGTAAAACTTTTTCTGATTTTATATGGTGCTTAGCTTTGCATTAAACAACCAAGGTGATCCGAAGGTAGGCATGGTTTTTATTTTATTTCAATTTTTTTGTTATTCCGTTCCATTGATGCTCTAATCATGTCGTTCTTAGCACTAATTACTTGAGAGACTTATTCACGGGCTAGAATAATATTTCCCTTGGTAGTGATGCCCTCCCCATTTGGTGCATGGCTTTCTATGTTATTCTTTAGACCTTATGGCTTCATCACAACAACATGGTCTTCAATGAAAAATTTTGGGATGCTGATCAAGTTTTTGATCTTGTCAAATTCAAAGTCAACTCTTGGGCCAAGGCTAAACGGCCTACCATCTCATCTTCTATCAAGAACATGATTCAGGATCCCTCTACTTCTAGAGTCCCCACTACTCTGAAGAGTGTTAAGATAGCTTGTGATTGGGTTAAGCCACCAATGTGTTTTTTACAATTTAATGTTGACGGTGCTACCAAGGGTTGTCCGGGTGAAGCTACTATAGGAAGAGCTTTGAGAAACTGCAACGACAACGTTACAATTCTTTTCTCTAAGTCTTTAGGTATTAGTGACTCTAACTTGTCAAAAATTAAGGTGATTAAAGAAGCTTTTGCTCTCTTTGTGGCTTCTCCTTGGTCTCTTTCGCATTCTCTTATCATCGAGTCGGATTCGACAAAGGCCATTAAATGGTGCAATATCCCGGACTCAGTCACTTGGCATTTGAGAGGAATTTTGAATCATATTAACTGCTTCAAGAAAAAATTACAAATTGGTTTGTTGTCCACGTCCCGCGTGCAGGAAACAAATTAGTTGATCATCTTGTTAAGTCTGGTGTGGGAAGAACTAGCGACCTCATTTGGATTTTTTATTGCCACTCTTTAAAAGAGAAAGTTTTAGTTTCTCCCCCATTTATGTTTTGATTTAGCTTTTTCTTGATTTTCTATTTGACTTTCCTTTAGGGCTTCGACATTGGTTTTGATTTTTCTTAGGTTCTTTTCCTTGTGGTGTTGTTCTTTGCTCTTCATGGCTGCCCTTTGTCGAGGTTTTTCTTGTTTATCTTGTCTGTTGTGTCTTAATGTGGTCTTTTTGTTCTCTCTTCATTGGAGGATGTTGCTGTGTGCCTTTTTTTTTTCCTACTTCTTGTTTGTTTAGGATGTTTTTTTGCCTCATACTTAATAAAGTTGCTATTAAAAAAAAACTATATATAAATATATTATTTATATATAGAATGATTAGATGATGTTTCATATTCTAAATAAAGGATGGAAGAGCTATCTCATGATGTGATTTATAAGTAATACTTAATTATTTGGACTAGAGAGAACTAAAAGAATGGTTCTTATTCCCTTAATTCCTTCTTTCGAGAAGTTCTCACTCATCGTTCTACTCTGGATGAACATTGGAAGCATGTATGAATTGGTCTCACTCCTCTTAAAATTGAGGTTCTTTGTTGGCAACTTCTTCGAGGAAGATTGGCTGTTAAAGACAACTCGGTACAAAAGGGTATTATTGGGTTTGAAGCTGCAACCTATTTTTTATGTCGTCACCAAACAGAAACAATGAGCCATCTCTTCTTCCTCTATGGTAAACCTTGGCTCTTATGACAATAGTGGGGAGCTATATGGAATGTGCATTAGATTATTCATGAAGACCCTCGGATTTGCTAACTCTTCTGATTGGAAGTAGCCAACTCCCTCAATAATGGGAAAATATGGAGAATGGCTTGGTATGCTATAAACTGGGTTATCTGGACCACGAGAAATGATGTTATCTTTAACGGAAAAATATGGGATGTGGAACAAATCTTTGAACCTACGAAGTTTAGAGTTGTATGGTGGGTGAATGCAAAATGGCCAAACCATAATTGTTCTATTGGTGATCTTGCTAGGCTCCTAAGTGAGGGTAGTATCCCTACGAGGGGTAGGAACACTAAGGAAAAGATGGCGTGGACTAGACTAGTAGAAGGAAGCCTTAAATTTAACACGAATGGTGCCTCAAAGGGTTATCTTGGAGACTTGGGGATTGGAGGTATTTTGCCAAATGAGCAAGGGGATGTTCTAGTTCTCTTATGTAAATTTGTTGGCATATGTGATTCTAACAAGACTGAATTATTGGTAGTAAAGAAAGCCGCCCTCATTCATGTCGCCTTTAGATGGTGCGCTTCTCGCCTTCTGCCTATCGAATATGATAAAAGGAATGTCATCAAATACATCACTTCTCCTACTGATGTGCCATGGAGGTTGAGACAGCTGGTAATTCAAACTCTTAATGTTCTCTGTAAAATTAGTAAATGGGAGATTAAACACATTTTGTGCACGACAAATGAAAAGGTTGATTCTCTAGCCAAAGAAGGCATTCTTAGACCGGAGAACTTTTTTTAGATTTATGACAACAAGTCATCCCAAGCTGTGAAATAGGAATCGGAGACCATTTATGTGGTTGACCAATCTTTAGGTTACTCTCTTCACCCAGGGTCTGTTTACAATAAGTCAGGACATGCTATAAAGGTTTAATGAGGTTTGGCTTAGTTCCTGAAGCTATTCTTGATAATGAATCTTGTTTGTTGTGTTGTGGTTCCATGTTTTGTTGTCTCATGGTTGGTATCTTTGATCATTGTATTGGCATTTGTTGAGCAAGTTGACACGAGCTTTTTGGCTTTTAGGTAATACTGTATAGCTGTGTGGACTTACAATGGGTAATACTATATAGATTGTAGATTCACTTTGTGTTTTTGTCCTTTTGCTCATGTACAGGGGAGTTTGGGAAACTTTTAACCTGAGGTAAAGGGAGTTATGTTGACCCCCTTACTTTGTACAGACAATTTGTTTGCCTCTCTTAATTGTACGACTCTCTTATGAAATGATAATTCAAATGTTTTTCACACAAAAAAATGTCATATATAGTAACATTGTGTAGAAATGTCTTTGGTAACATTTCTATTGAAAATGTTATTAAATAATTGTTTAAAATGTCGTGAAATTTATAAAGGTGTCAAACTATATATTATTAGAGTTAAAACCAAGACAAAACGATATACTCTAATGTTACTTAATTTTGGAAGAAATTAAGTGCTAGTTGTTAAAATTGTTATCATAGAAAACTATTGAGTTTAACTTTCTTATGAAAACTTAATTTAACTCACCCACATTTAAAAAAAAAAATTGTGAGGCAAATATTTTCTTTCACACTTATCCTAACTACACGTTTGGTAAGCTATTCCCTCTTTATTTTCATGTGATAGTTTCTCCCAAGTTTAATTGGCAATTGTATTAAAGAATAGTTATTCTTTAAAATCAATTAAAAGTCAAGTTTAACTAAACCCATTCTCCCTCTCAGTATTAGCTATTTAATGTTTGATGGCATAGCTTCAAAAATTGTTAAGACCAAATTACCCCTCATAAGTTTAAAAATTTACAATCTTACCCATATTATTATTTGAAAATATTAATGATTAAATTATAACTAAAATATTAACATTTAAGTGATCAATTATTAATATTTTAAATAAATTATTAATATTTTAAAAATAAAATAAAAATAAATTATCATAATAATATTTAAATTATAAATAAAATGTTAATATTTTTAAATATTAATCATTCAATTATGAACAAAATGTTAATATTTAAATTATTAATTGTTAATATTTTAAATAAATGATAAATTATTACTATTTAAAATATAAAATATAAATAAATGATCACAATAATATATAAATTATAAATAAATATTAATATTTAAAAATAAAATAAAATAGAAATAAATAATCATAATAACATTTAAATTATAAATAAAATATTATTATTTTACAATGTTGATGATTAAATTATAAATTAAATATTATTATTTTACAATGTTGATGATTAAATTATAAATAAAATATTAATACCTAAATTACCAATTATTAATATTTAAAAAATAAAATAAAAATAAATAATCATAATAACTTTGAAATTATAAATGAAATATTAATGATTAAATTATAAATAAACTATTAGTATTTAAATCATCAATTATTCAAATTTTAAATAAATTATAAATTATTGATATTTAAAAATAAAATAAAATAAAAATAAACAATCAAAATAATTTTAAATTATGAATTAAATATTAGTATTTTATAATATTAATGATTAAATTATAAATAAAATATTAATATTTAAAAAATAAAATAAAAATATATATAATAAAGAGTATTTTTATTTTTTTTATTTTCTGTTTTTTTCTTATTTTAAAGTTATTTTTACCAACTAACAAGTCATAATAACTATTCTTATCTTATTCCATTCATCGTACCAAACTACGTAATAATTATTCTATTATATTCTCATATAATAATTATTCTATTCTATTTTTATCTATTTTGTGAACCAAATGTATAATAAGAGTTAAAAATAGTTCAAATGAATTCTTTCTAAATTCTTTTTTATCTTTTGCATAAAGCTTGAGTCCATTGTACTTCCCAAATTTGGATTTTTTTTCCTCTTAATTCAAAAGAAGTCGTGGATGAAGACTTATTTTAGTGATAATTTTGAGGTTTCAGTTAAAATCTTGTTATGTATGAGTTTGATTTAATTTTATGTTAAAATTATTCAATTATATAAATGTTGATTTGTTGGTTGATTAATTATCCATTTGATATTGGGATTGTGAATTTTTTAAAATGAAAAAGTCAAGAAAAAGGTTAGGGAAGTAGCATTAAATGAGAACACGATTGCTTAATTGCCTCTAGACCAAGTTATAAATTTCTACTGGTTTGAATTACATGTAAACCCAACAGAGGACATAAGTATACAATAATTTGGGCGACAGGTGTACATTTGATATATATTATTTTTAGTCAAGTATATTGCAACTTTTAACCCAAAAACTTTTGGGTTGGGGGAGGTGGGGAACTTACTAGTCATAGTAATGGTGGACAAAATCCATTTGGCATTTGCTAGTTATGTATAAAACTATTAAAATGGAGATTGAGAAGGGAAAACATGGCATGGCAGTATAAGAACTTTTTGTAGGCACCTGAACAGCTAGCTATGGCTAATATCTATATCTATATATGCTTAAAAACGTTTTAAATTTAAATGTACAACTAAGATTCAATGATGTATCAAAGGAATAGAGGTTAGAATTAAAAACATGAAAAAGATGATTGATTAAAGTACTGTCAACAAAAATAATAATACTAAGTTGCGGAAGCTGAAACCACCAAATATCCACAATGATTTTTTAAGGACTTATGTAAAAATAAATTAATTTAGTATAGATTTGAATCAACAAAATGAATAGGGTCTCTTGAATGTATAACCAAAATATATTAATGAATTTCTGTTGGGAAACCGGCAGAAAGCAAAGATACTTTTCCCACCGATACAATGTATCATGTTGTAAACGAGGCAACAACGTGTAACCTTTTATGCTTAAAGTTTGGGCATTGTTTCAACACTTTATAATATTTTAATTTATAATGTATCAGATACATTCAATTGTTTATTACAAAAGGGTCAACAATATAATAAAATCACTTTTGTCAAAAGTCTAACGGATTTCTTTGAAGGTTCAAAGCTCCCCCACCATCACCAGCTAATCTAGTAATGGCACCATAATTATAAAATATATGCAAGAGAAATTATTGTACCCTTAAAAGCGGTTTTGTATCAGTACGTTTGGTCAATATAGGAAGAAATGAAGGGAACCCTCCAGGCTCCAGCATTCATTGTCAATCTAGATAACTGCAAACTTGTTCCTCATTTTTTTTTAAAAAAAATACTGTCAATTCTCTTAACTTTAAATATAATTTTATGTAAGTTTATTAATTTTGAAAATTAACAATTCGTTTTAAAAAAAATATTTCGCTAGACATATAAATCTAATAATTAATATTTATGTTAAGTTAATTATGTAATAATATTAAAAAATAATTTATTTTTATTAATTTAAAAATTATTTTATATAAATTATAATTTTTATTTTTTACATTTTTTCTATTTTACAAAGAAAAATTTCACCGCTCCCCAAGAGAGGGGAGCACAGCTGGTGCGGTGCTCCCAAGGGTGCTTCCTTTCTGGTGCTCCCCTTCATTGGGAGCGCCTATAGTGAGACAGTTGGTCGACGAATAAGAAAACCGCGGATCGGTCATATTATTTGGAAAAAAAAAAAAAAAGTATTTAATTTTTTTTATTAAAGATGTTTACAGTTTTTAATTTTAATATTATTTCAAAAATTAATGAATTAAAGTGAAATTATAATTAAAAGTTAGAATAGTGAAAATATTTTATTTAATTTTTTTTTATCTTACGTCTTGTCTTTCAAAATTGATGGTTGAGTCCTTTCCCACTATTTATGCTGGCGTGCACTAATACATAAAACTACATGCATGGATTTCACGCGACTGTGACCCTCTAATCAAATTCAAGTCTACCCCAAACTCATAATCTCTCTCTCTCTCTCTCTCTATATATATATATATATATATATATATTATTT
>NC_030850.1:11372708-11468761 GCF_000208745.1 Theobroma cacao
TCTCTCTCTCTCTCTCTCTATATATATATATATATATATATATATATTTCAGATTGATTGAATAAGTACAGATTTGAAACTAGTTAGCAGCCACTCATGCTTAGCTGATTAGTGTTAAGACTGAGATAGGGTCGGAATCGGGATTTTAAGTTCGAGTTCAAATAATTTTTTTAATAAAAAATAAAAAAATTAAAATTGACTTACTTATTTCATGTTTTCTGTATATGTAATTTTGAATTATAATAAGAGATGATTCTTTATTAATTCATAAATTCTACTGCTCTCTGTCTCAGTATTTATTAAACTTGAAATTTCTAAGTCAAAAAATCTCAAATTTGTACCAATAAAGTGAAGGCAGCTAGTTTATTCATATCACAAATTAATTAAGTGGTTAAAGATTAATCAAACCGGATGCGCCTTTGATTGCAATTTATTAACGAGATGTTTACATTATTGAGTGATGCCAAGTAGAAGGAGTAGATGCTAATTTTTTATTTTTCTTTTTAGGGGAAAGGTGTTAATTTGATTGAGAGTTGGCACACTCTTATACATAAAAAAATAGATTATCTATACGACAAATTTGTAGATTTGAATATTCAATCTTTCCATATGATTCTATGGCCGAAAAAACTTTCTTTACATTTTTACATTTACACCAACAACTCAATTGTAGCACTCATTCTTGTTTCTGAGATATATGTCATGATACATAGAAACTGTAGGTTGATGAAGTTGACGGTCAAATATTCGGGCTGGCTGCCTCCCAATCATGATTTTTAATTTTTTTAAAATAGTAATACATTGGATGCCCAAGCGATTTGATAACTAAATGCATTATGGAAGCCTCTTTGTCATATTACTATCTAAACTAAAATTACGAAGCATTCCGACACTGGCATTAAAATATAAGTTATATGGAACTTTTCCAAAGGGTGGCCCAATCAGTTTGCATTACCAAGAGAAATCGGCAGTATTCTGTGCTTAAAATATATAATTTTTGGACCAAATTGCAATTTACTCTAACTTGAAAATTCTAATTCCTACTAAAATATAATGTTCCTTTTGAGGATTCAACAGTTATACTTGTGCAGAACTTAGGGTTGGTTGGGGCGGGATAAAAGATTCTCTTCTTTTAAAATTGTATAGAAGACGAGGAAAATATGACTTGCTTAATAATATGATTAATATCTAATTCGAAAGTCAAATCTTTTGAGAATTAAAACTTCGTTTGGTACTGCATTTTGGCGTTAAATGAAATGCCACATAAATGATAATTTGAATTGTTTTGCCTTTTCATTACTAATATAAACATCATCAAGGAAGAATGAGAAGAATCGGACATCGTAGACAGGTTAATTTATAAAGTGAAATGGACTGGTCCTAGACCTAGACATGCGGTACCAAGCTTGCCTAACTTCAGGTGATCCTATTTGATCCACGGAAGAAGAAGTCAGAGTCTGAGAAGACTCATCAATTTAAGTGTGAAACCATTATGTCTGGTATACTAGGCTAGCAGTGCCCCATGCAGCAAATTCATTGATGAGCCCCACGTCAAATTTGAGTTCACATTCAACAACCCCTTTCTTACAGAACATGTGACCATTTGACTTGCCGTGACCAACCACATCTTGTATTCTAAAATATTATTGGCTTGTTAAAGAATTCAAGACTTTTTGTTGTCTTGCTTTCAATCCTTAAATCACACGCTTCTCCTTTTAGGATTTTTAACTTTTTTTTTTTAATTTTTTGAAAGAGAACAATTTCATTGAATAATCAGGGAAAATAGGTTCCCTGTATATATAGGGCAACGGCCACAGAACGACCGACCTTATAGGGTTAAATAATAACATCAAAAAATAAAAAATAAACAATGTGTTTAAGGTCAATTTTACAACCTTATTGTATAATTCATTCATATTTTAATCAGTGTTCCTTGACAAATAATTTGTTAAGGCTTAATTTATTACATCCTCAGTTTTGCAACTCACCCTTACTCATATAATTCTTTCCCATTTAAGAAAAAGGAAACATAAGAAATGTAACTATGTAAAGGAGAAGCAAACCGAGCATAAGAAAACATTTAAAAAAAAAACTTTGAAAAATTATGGTCCATTTGATTTTGATTTGAATCCGTGTGAGAAGTTGGACCAAACAATGTAAAGTTGGTATGCAATTAGTTAAACAGTCCAATCCCAGAAGTTCCCCAAATTGATCAAGTTGCTGGAGTCGAGCCCGCATGTTGTAAACTTTCTCATATTGCCTTTCAACAGCTGTTTTAATGGCAGAAAGTTTGTGGGGCAATTAAAAGATATGCCTGCAGGTTGAGTTGCGCCTTTATTCACAAACATCGTTTTTCAAAGGAGAGTTACCTAACATAAGCTACAATTCACATGCCGCTGCCATCTTAGAATATCAAATTTCGATTTTAAAACATCTTTTTTGCTCTCTTTTCTCCATCAACATGACCACTCAGAAAGCGGTTGTGGCCAACTGTTTGACTAATTGGTTTATTTACTCTGTGATTAATTTTTCCTTCTAATCGAAGATTGACTTGATTTATGATTTTGTATTATTACCCTTTAATTATTTTTTATGTAAAACCTTAAATCCAAGGGCAGAGCTAGCCAAATTTTATTGGAGAGGCCAAATACAGTTAAATAATAATTAAAAATTTTAAAACCTTAATATGTTAAATTCAATCAATAATAAAAATATTGATAATAGAAATATGAAACTAAATATAAAACTATAATTTGTAAACTATAAATTGTTAAAATCGATATATAAGATTAATAATTTTTTCTTATATAATCAGAATTATTTAAATACTATATATTCAAGAGAATTTCATTTTAAGTAAACATAAAATGTAAAGTATATAAAAAAATATACTCAAGTTAATTTTCTCTTACATAATCAGGATTAATAAAAAAATGATATGTTGATGAAATTTTAAATAACAATATAATATTACAACTTATATTTGAGAACTATATAATAATTTATTAATTTTTAAACATTAAAATCATAAAAAAATAAAATTTATGTAACATAAAAAAGAAAAACATGGTACGTAGAAGGTAGATACCATATATTACATAGCAAAAAAAANAAATTTTTAAAAAAATTATAAAAACTTATAACACATGAACAAATAGAATAAAAATGAAATAAATAAATAAATATAAATATAAATAATAATATAAATTGAAAAAAATATTTAAAGTTGGCTGAGATATGTGAAATCATTTTATTATTATTTATTTATATTAATTATTAAATAAAAAATTATTTTTGAAAGGTCATTAATAGAATATATAAAAAAGATTTTAAATTTTTTATATGTTATGGAAAAAATTTTAAAAGTTTTGTGGGGGGCCATCACATAAGGAGGCTCCGCCCCTGTTTAAATCCGTCACTGATTATACTTGTGGTAGTTTTATTCTAACCTATGATTGTTCTTTCTTTATTTTATATATTTATAATATAGAATTGGGTCATCGATTGCATATGATGTTTAACAACATGATTTTTTTATATATATATATATATATATTTGAAGGCACATCAATTAATGAACCAAATGCTTGGGTGCGTGTTTACCAACATAATTTCATTTCAAATAAATATTGTATTGTATACATAAATTTTGATCACACCAAGAAATGAAATTGACAAATGATCTATACCGACATCAACCTTGTGCATTATTGAAGATTCTCAAATTCTTAATTGCAAAATGGGAACTGTGGTAGGTATCCTCCCACGACCACAAATTTCATTTTTCTATTTTTTTAGTAAAACTCTTCCGTCTTATATCTCATCTTATATCACAAATTAGTAGTACAAGTATTGAGAGGAGCCTGGAAGTACTGAAAGCAAGATTATTATTATTGATGAAATTTCTTCAAAAAGGCTATTAAAGTATGAATATATTTAGTGTTGAACTGCCTGGATCGTGACACAAGCTCATAATAAACGCACCATAATTTCAGAGCTAACTCCAACCGACCAAGCCATTCAATTAAAATATACATTTTAGCACATGACAAATTGATCACTTAAAATTCTATTATCATCATATATTCCTATCTCCCAGCTGAGTTTGACAACATTGCAAACTCAAAATCATTTTTTGAATTGAAAAGCTTTTCTTGATGTCTAAATTTATAAAGATACACCTTTCCTAACAACTTAAGCTATTAAAATAATTGGTTTCTAGTCCACACTGCACATTCATCTTCTTCTTTTATTTTTTAACACGTTACTATATCAGTTTCTTTGAACTAAAAGTCACATTCAACTTCACAAATCACAAAATCTTAATTTCAATTAGTTACTATAATTATTTAGAATATTACATATATATGTATACAATTTTTCTTTTTCTTTTTCTTTCAAATAGATATACACCGACATAAAGAAACATGTATGTTAAACAAAAAGAAATTTATTTAATAGTTAAAAAATATCAAAATATTTCTTTCATATATAGAAAAGATAATGAGGAAATTTTACAAACAAAACATGTATAAATTATAACGAGAAATACTAGGGGGACAAAAATTTAAACTCGAGCTTAGCCCATAGTTGTTACCCTTTGTAGAAGGGTTAAAGTTTAGGATTTAAATCTCCACAACAATATATATCACGCAAACAATAGTAAAAGTAATATGACATAAGTGGTAGGGTTTACAAGTTAATTTCACTCTTGAAATCTTTTAGAGAGTTTAGCTCGGTGACACAGATATGGAAGTAATTAAAAGGTCTTCCTCTTAACATTTTCTTAAAGTATGAGTGCTTTTCCTTACCTTTTCCTTTTTCTTCAACAACAAATGATACACTTGGATGTCACAAAATCCACTACCCCACTATACATTATGGGTAACATGTTTCGTCCCATTACATCCATATTACTCTTAATAATTGTTTCCAATATATGCATGTTACTTTCAAGTAATTATTCCCACAATGTGCATGTTACTCTCAAGTAGTTGCATGTTACTCTCAAGTAATTGCGTGATACTCCCAAGTAACTACTATTTTCTAGTTTATATACAACGCCTTGACTATTCATTAGGGACACATTAGAAATTTAATAGACTTCCTCTTTAACATATTAGCCCTTATCTCTTTCGAGCTCTTCCCAAAATACTCTCTTTGCTCAACTCTCTACCTTGTTTCACGGTTGTGTTTTCCTTACCTTTTCACTAAATTTTATTGATCACCTTTTGTCACAAGCACTAAAACACTTCAAGGATTACTCCAATTTTTCTCTTTGCCTTGTTGCAACACTACCTTTTTACTTACCAGAAGAATCCATCTACATTTTGGTGACTTCCCTAGGGAGGAGTGATTGCATTACGTAAAAGTCATAGAAAAATTACACTACTAGAAGATATGAAGAGTTCCCCAACAAACAAGACATACCTATTCATATCTATGTCCAAAACCTCATGAAAATGCTCCAATCTTTCTAAGAGAAGAGGCAAATGTTAAAGGATAATAACAAGCAAATGATAGAAAAAGTCTTCCAACTTGTATCCTTTATCGCCACAATTTCTCAAGCTCAACCTGCACGGCTTAATAATAGTGAAAATATGATGGAAACTAAAAAGCGAATGAGAATGGAGGACATGGAAAGAGCCCCAATTGATGTAGTAGTTGTCACAAATGCCAATACAACCACTCCTTCTATTATTGATAACTCTATAGTGATAATTTTGCCAACCACTACTTGAGGCTTTTTGACTAAATAAAAACTCTAGAAGCTACTTGATTAGAAGAAGATGAACATGAATTTTTTGAAGTTTGACCTCAAATTGCCATATACGACTAGTTTAGTTGCTAAGCCATACCCTAAGAACGACACCAATCCTAAGTTCAAACAATTCAATTATTAGCTCAAGGATACTCGAAAACATGTTATGGAGTTTATGGAGACTTTGGAAGTAACGAGATTGAATGATGATATGAATTTAAAGGAAATTTTCAAGTTTTTACCAAAAAGGTGTATATTTGGTTTGTTAATCTTACCCTTGATTTTATGGAATTTCAGAGTCAATTTGCAAAATGTTTGAAGAAAAGTTATTCTCCACTTAAAGAGGGGCTACACTCATTGACTTGGGAAGAGATCATCGAAAGTCCAAAGAGGACCTCATGGAGTATCCAACGTTTAGGCATTCAAAATTCCCATGTTGAGAAAGAGTTAGTGAAAGTTTGCATTCATGGTATGTTCAATAAGTATAGGGTGCATTTGAAAAACTTACCTTTTCTCATCTTCTGTACTTTGGTTGAAGTTGCATGAAAAACCAATGATAAGGTTCTTAGAAAAAAAAAAAAAGGAGCTAGTAGTTTTATCAAGAGGAACATCTCGACAATGAATGTAATTCAAGGAGGAGGCAAAATAGACCCTTGGCCTAATTTGCTTTTTAGATGAGATAACCTAAAAAGAAAACCAAGTGAAGATATTGATCCTCCCTTACCATTCTCAATTTCACCAAATAAAATAAATGCTTCTCCATGAATGGATTAGTGATAGACAAATGAACTTATCCTACATTCCGCAACCATTAACAAAATAAGGGAAGTTCAACCCAAGGTATTGTGATTTTCACTAAATAGTTGGTCACTTATTTACTGAATGTAAAGACCTATGTAGAATATTCCATAAAAAGATGCAGGCAAGAGAGATACTGATTGGGAACAATAAGGTCTATAACAACCCTCTTCCTGCTCATATATGAGACTTCTACAACTTTTACTCTTAATTACTTTATGTATTAAAATTTGACATTTGAAAAGGAAATAAATTCGTATTTCAATCACAACTTTATTGTTTTAATTTTGGCTATACTTAGTTATTTGTGTTTCAACAACAACTTTGATTGCATGGTATTTGTCGCAAGCTTTATCACTCATTCTTTGACTATAGTTCAATATTCATATTTTAGCTTGCGCTTCATCACTCATACTTCGGCTGCAATGATATTATGCTATTGGCCACAAGCTTTATCACTCATTTCTTGTCATAACTTGTTATTCACAAAATGATTGCAATTTAAATGCTTTTCTTAAGGGTTGAACTAATTTCCTTTATTCTAGGTTGAGAAGTAATCTCTTTGATGTAAAGTCAAAAGTTTCCCTTTTGCCTCATATAATAATATGAAGTGTTAAAGTGTAAAATTTATTTGAATTATATTACTTAGATGAGCTTACCAAGCTAATAAAAGAGTAAACTAAAAGCAATAACAAAGTAATTAAAGGTCTAGTAAACTATGGAGTTCTATAGAGAAGAGCTGTTATTTTTTATATTAGAGAAAGCATTTAAATCCTTACAACTCCTTTTCATGATTTCTCAAACTTGCCCATAGAATATTGGCAATCACAAGTCAACTTTCGAATTGTTTTGTTACATATGTGCTACATGAGTGCGAAAAGCACTACCAGCACCTAGAAGTGACTACTAACTCTATCAAAAGCTAGAGCAATAAAACTCTTAAGCTTAACCAAGTGTACATAGAGCCTTTCGAGGAGAAACAAGGAAACATAAAAAGAGAAAGTTGTCAAGTGAAGAAGGTTCAGATGATGGTTATACCTAAATTAGCACGTTATTACGCTACCTTATAAGCAATGAGTGGGAACTTCACCAATTTTCCTATTCAAATTTTCTTAAAAGAAGAAGCTCTTAAGAAGAACCTTATCTAACTCGCCATAATGGATCTTAGGAGTGTAACAAGTCTTATCATGGAGAAAAAAGGAAAAAGGATTTTACAAACATCAAGTCAAAAATGAGATAAATACCCAAACACAATTATTATTATTACTATTATTATTAAAAATTATTAATAAAATGAGAAAAAAAGCATTGTGCTTGGGAGCATGTGCGTAGGATTCATGTGTGCGTAGGATCTAAATGCATAAAATCCTTATGTGCGGGATCCACCTTCATGGGATCCCTACACATATGATTCATTCGTGTGTGATCCCTGTGCATGGGATCCATGTGAGCGAGATCCATGTGTGTAGGAATAGATAATAAAAAAACCTATTTACTTCTTTTATTTTAATAAGAAAAATTGAAAATCTCTAGTTTTACTACATCACTTTAATCTTACTTATGCATGATAAACCTAATGCTCTTTCAATGAAAAAAGTTTCATGGAAAGGGCAACAATAAGAGAACAAAAAAAAAAAAAAACCCTACTACATAGGAAAGCAATACCACACATACGATAGTGCATTACTCTTAGCGACATTTTCTTCAATTTTTATTGTTTAGGAATTATACGCTGCTAGTGGCAAATGAAGCAAAAGCAGTGCAAGTAGAAATATAATTGCAAAAAATGCTCGCTCATATTAAATTACTTTAACTTTTATTTTGCTTTATTATTTTATTATTTTGTCTCACTAGCGATGCATCAGAATTTCTTTCACTAAGATTTCTCAAGCAATAAGTAAACTGTAGATACTTAATTTTGACTACTAACTTATTATTTTTCTAAAAATTGTTTCATAACAAGTATAATGTTATATAGAAAGTAATAAGAACGATTAAAACAAGTAAAACAACTATATCATGCGAAAAGCATTAAAAGTAACTCAGAGTAAGTGACAGAATATACATGTTAGTTTTATCTTTGAGATGTTTTGCAAAGTTTGGTTTGGTAACCCAAAAATGAAAAGAGTTCTTCCTCTTAACCTTTTTTTTTGAAGTACGAGTACCTTTTCCTATCTTTCCTCTTTTCTTCAAGAACAAATAATACACTTGGGTGTCACGAAACCACTACCCTAGTATGCATTATGGGTAATGTATGGTGTTCCAATTACATGCATAATACTCTTAATAGCCATTTCTATCATGCGCATGTTACTCTCAAGTAACTATTGGCACTATGCGCATGTTACTTTCAAATAATCACATGTAACTCCCAAGTAACTACTCTTTCCTAATCTACATATAGTATCTTAGGAATTCATTAGGGAGACACTGAAAATTCAACAGATTCACTCTTTAAGATACTCTTCGTCAAGCTTTCTCTAAACTCTTCCCAAAATACGTTTTTTTTTAACCCAACTATTTTCACTTTATTCTCTGCCTTACTCCATTGCTACACTTTCCGTACTTTTTCCCTAAATTTTATCCATCACTTCTTATCCCAAGCACTAATCACTTCAAAGACTTCTCCATTAATTCTTCCTTTACGTTGCCTCCAATAGATCTCATTTTATTTATTACAACATTACCTATTTCCTTACCAAAAATATCCATCTACTACGTGTAAAGACGTTTCTAGGCAGATTTTATAAATGGTCAAAAGCCAATGTGAAATTAATGTGGATAAGCTCAAGAAGTCATTTGTTGTTTGATAAGAGTCCAAGTTCTTTGAATAAGACGCTAAATGATAAGAACGGAACAAAGTTATCTATTCTTAACGTGGCTAACTTTGTGTGAAATTTGGCAAGAAAATGAAAGCATCCCTTGGAATTTCTAAACACAAACATAAAAAATGAGAAGGAAGTTTTTTTTTTTTTCTTTCTCGGATTCTTCATACTTTCACAACCTAAAATCATCATTTTTCTCAAAACTTTCTTTTCTTGGATAAATTTTATTTTAAAGATGGAGTTTTTCTTTTGGGCCAAAATTTCAAAGATAAAGATAGTAATTCAGATATCATCATATAGGATTTGTCTATCACATTAGTTAGCATATAGTATTTTGATTTGTGGATTAATAGCTAATATAGTAAAAAGAATTGTAATGAGTTTTCACTATTACAAAATTCTGCATAATTACTTGTGATTATGACTCACTAACTACGTAACTTGATTCCTTAGTTTAGTCTTATTATCCAAAAATAACAATGCAAGTATAAAAAGGAAATATAACTATCTCATATAATCCAATGGATAAGATTACGTTTCTTTGTGCTACTTCAAATTTGAAAACAAAAAAAAAAGGAAAAAAAGAAAGAATATCTAAAAGCAATGCAAGCAAATCAACCGGATGAGTGGGTTTGAGTGTGGTACTCTTCCATTCAAGCCACAAGTGCCTCTTTTATGAAGACCTACGACTTGAAATGAAAATGAAGTAAATGGGTTGGACCTCGAATTCAATTAAGTGGGTAGAGGGCCATTCCCAATAGAAACTTCCATTGGAAAGTAACGATGCTTTCTCCCAAATGTGATGCTCAGCACTTGCAATTTGCTCATGTTTACATCAAAAGACATTGGAATATCTTCAAGTTCACACGCCCAATTTACCTACTCTATCCTATTCCAACAGGAGTGAAGACGATTTATTGTCCAAGTATAAATCACGCTGGCACACGTAATGGAAAATTTTCATCTCCAAATGCTACTCTTTTCCTAAGAAAACCAAAATATAGCTAACAAATTCGATAACATAAAACGTACACCATGGTTTACGTTTAATCCTCAAGTTTTTTTTTAAAAAAAAAACTAAATACTAAATAAGCATCTAAAATATTTAATTTTCTTAAACTCAACTATTATTTTATTGTACTTAAATACATATCTGTTTTACTCAAACAAATCTTTTTGTTTTTTTGACATGATAATTAATTAAATAACTATGTCTCGAACATAAAATTTTCCAACTCAATCAACTGTCACTCAATAAAACTTATGTTGATGTTCAGATCAACAATTATTAAGATTACGTGACATTAAAAACTTATACAAATACAAATTGTAAAATAGGTGCTTATTTGAGTACAACAAAAAAATAAAGTGGGAAAATTCAAAAGCTTATTTAGTATGTGAGACAGCGAGAGAGGGACAAACAGTACAAATCCAAGTTCATATTAAGATAAAGCTTCGGCGAAACCCAATAGGAAAATATTACACAAGAAAATACAGATTATTATAGGACTTACAATACCCAATTTTATTTTGAAGGTTGTCTTCAAACCAATACCTCTTAGTATATATGGCAGCAAACCCCACGCATGTTTATATCTCTGCTTAAAACTAGTGAGATATTTGATAATTATGCTAGAACAAGAAGCATACGCCATAATAAAAAACCAAAGCAAATTAAGATGACAAGAAACGAGTCATCCATGATTGGAATCGAGACCATGCAAGCTGGACCGCAGCTTCATCCTCATCAGGCATTCCCATGCCCTTCCTCCTTTCTATACCTTCAGGGGATCTGTTCATAAAGGCATGTGCATTGCCTGGATAGATATGCATCTCATATGGAATTTCTGATGCTTTCAGCTTTTCCTCCAAAGCCTTCGCAGCCTGCAAAATCACCAATTAGGGAGTTAATTGTCCCCTACTTGTAGTATTCATTGAAATAACCACTCCGATTGTTGATTGCTTTTTCTAATGTAAGCCCTGCAAGCCAATCGGTTTTATGCTCGCAAAACACTGTATTAATTAATCATATTTCATGTTAAATACATTATGGATATTTCATATAATGTATAAAATATTTCTTTATCCACGAACTTATTTATAAAGAGTTATTAGAGACTTATGTAGATAAAATCCTTAAAATATAATAACCTTGTAAAGAAATTATAAAAATTATAATTATCAGATTCTTATGCTTCAAAGCCTTGTTCTCAAATATGTTCTTGGTTATTGTATTGTCAAGAATAAGGATATTGACGATGCTCAGAGACTAATACATGCTAAGCTTTCTTGCTTTGGAAATAAGCGACTGATCTCGTAAGTTGAAGTATGTGAGATACTTGAGCATAATATGTGAGTGCTTGTTAAGGAATAAATTCACTGAACATGACCCACTATGAAAGTTCTATTTTGTATTTCACTCAAGTGCCTACAGAAATACTCTTATGCGTCAATAATGTAAGTAATTCTTAAACTTGTGATACTAAGTCATCTTGTATGTGAATTGTCATGTTTTGATTTCACCTCTACGGGTCTAGAGGCAACAAAATGCCTAAATATGATGTTTTTGAGTGTGATATGAAACATGCATGCAAAGATAAATGAGTAATCTGGAAAAGATTCATCACCCTAATTAATTTTAAAATGGCATATCTCATTTGCTCCTGACTTATGTTGACTAAAAATCCTTTACCAAGATAATCTTGATAGGTCAATATGAAAACTGTGGGACTAAGATGGATAAGTTAGAAAGTAGACATCGAACCAAGCTTTCTATCTATCCAGATATATAATAAAAAGATCAAATTACATTGAGATATTGTATACTAAAAAGTTAATCAAATCATATTGACTTTCCTGATATTTGAGTGGTCATGATGCAGTACTAGACGACGCTTATGATCTAAGCATAAATATAAATTCTTAGTTAACTTAATTTATATTTATTGCTAACATGTTAGGTACCTAATGGATCACACACATAAAGTGAATTATTGAAGTTAATTTGAATTCAATTGGATGTGATCTAATTGATTTTATAAAAACTTAATCCGATTAAGTATTAGGTTAAATCAAATATAATTTGATGGAGTATTAAACAAAGGCCCAATTAGCCCGAGACATTTTCTAATCTTTGTTGGATATAAACTATGTTAATTCACTCTATAAACAAATCCTTTAACCATCTCTTGAACATATTGAAAAGTTCTGTTTTTATTTTCTCATGTCTTGAAATAGGATCAAAGCCAAAAAGAGAAAAACATAAAAGAGCTCAAAGTTGAGAGTTTGCTAGCACAAACTTTGGTTTAGGAATTCACACTCTTAGTGAAAAGATTTTTGCAAATCACTGTGTGAACCACCATTAAAGATAAAACAATTGTGATGCTATGGTTTGATAAGTCCTAATTGGTGTACAAAAGTAAAAAACGAAAACCCAAGGAAGATTGCAAAAAAAACAAACATCAAATTTTAAATACGTCAAAATTTTTCTCTTATGATTTTTCTAGATTAGTTTCAATTAAAGTGAACCATAACTTAGGGGAGTAAAATTTTAATATTCCACTACGTAAGATTTGTCTTAGTAGGATTTGAATCCCCTTTAGTTGTATCAGAGCTTCCTTTAATTGATTTAATCTAGTTTTATGTTTAGTAATTAAATATTATAAAAACTGTTTTTGTTTATATATCGATTTGATGCAAAGTTTGAAAAAATTTTAAAACAATTTTGAATGAAATTTTCAAATTTGATTTATGTTTCAAACTTTAAAGTCTTGATTTATAGATTTACAATCTAAATTTAATAAATCCTTAAAAGTTTTATAGATTTGTTTTAAGAAAATTCAAATCTTAAAAATTTGGCAGCATAACGTAATCTGTTTTGAAAATTTTTTTGAAGGACTTAAAAAAGGAGTTTGTGCGTGATTTTTTTTGGGTAGAAGGTCAAGAGGATGATCTCAACTTATGAAAATTTACATCATCTAATCACCTCGTTTGGGTGGTGATCTGATGATGTTTTTACGCAAACAATTTGTTGAAATTTTATTCTTGTGTGACAAGGATTCTTGCAAAATCATGGTTGTTTGCACTCCAAATTTGTTGAGGTTTTGAGAGCTTTTTGGCATGATGTTTAAGGCATGAATGCCTCTGAATTGGAGCTAAAATCGCAACAAACAATGGAGGATGGAGCTCTAAAGAATTTGAGACAGCATAAGTGATGTAGACCCAATAAAATTGCACTAGCTTGTGTGATTTCTTCTCTATATAATTAGGAGTTGTACTTATTCTGTTATGACCTAAATTTAGACTCCTAATTGTAGTGGAATATATCTTAAAGAGTTTAGGATTGTCCTAAATCAGATTCTAAAATCAAATTGACAATGAAATAGGACTTTTAACCATAAAGATCTAATTCTAATTGGACTAGGATTGTAAAATTGAGAACAACAAGGATTAAATTTTCTAATAAGATTAGAAAGCCTAATTGGATTATGATTCCTTCTGAATATTAAACTTGTAATATGATTAAGACTCCTATTGAGAATAAGGGTCATATTTAAATTCATAGTCTTAAAATGTTTGGGATTACTAAGTCTATGCTCCATTGAATTCCTAATAGGATTATGAATTCTAAATTAGCAGAAGACTTGTTATGGAATTAGGACATCAAATTATTTGGATTAATACCTTTAAAGGTTGAGTGATATTATTGCCCAATGACATATAAGATTTTCAATTTGAATTAAACATAAATTTTATATGTTCATTATTGATTATGAACGTATGAGAATGATTATAGATTTAGACCATTATAATGTGTTATGGATGGTTATAGTTGAATGCATTTGGTATTTATTCTATAAATAAAGAGTGCATGCCATGCCTTTCCTTTATTTTATTCAGGAGTTGTAAAATTCTCTTCTCATCTTACTCACTTCAAATATAACTTGAGGTTTCTTTATAAATATATAATTAGAATTCATAAGATTAGATTATGAAAAAAAATTTGTAATTCTAAAAATAAAAGACGACGACATCAAGGAAACATGAAGATTATAAGACTACAAGGTATGGTGATATTTGTATATATCCCTTAAGATTTGGCCAAACTAGTCTCTTTTGATGGCTCAAGGAAGCTAGATTAGATAAAGTCTATAGTCATCCTATGTAGTTGGCATGTGATAGATTTATTTATACTATATATAAATGTTATGCATGCTATGTATGATGAGACCTTAATTACAAGAACAAAACCCTCATTAAAATATTGAGTCACATGCACAACGTGATCATGTTACCTTTCACCATATAGCAAGATAACAAAACTGCTCTTTTAATTAGAGGTTTGTTAAGTCACTTAAAGCCAAACTTTTACACAAGTGTGTTTGAAATATAGATGGGTCTTACTCAGCTAATACTATGTCGTGCGGATGTGTCACGCTTGATCACATGATATTAAAAGCAAAGTTAGGCGAAATGCATATGATGCATTTAGACAAGGAGTTGTCACCTAACTAATTTGGGAGTTGCACAGAGATATAATTGATAAATTATGTTATTTACCCAATTAGGGCTTATTGTGATTTGTTGAATCACTCAAGGTTGCAATAAGTTGAAAAGGGTCTCAATCCCCTAAAAATGCCTAATAGAGATTTTACTATAATAGTGAAGGCTATTCTTACTAAAAATTAGTATGAGAACCAATGCAAGATTTAATACCTCGTCTTAAATTGGTTAATAACATGAAAGACTAATATAATTATTTTTTTTATATTTATGAGTTGTTAAAATGAGTATAATAATAATCGCTACTTTGCTTGGCATACTTGATGCCATCAGCCCAAAATGTTTGGACTGGTATATCACTTTGAGAAAAGTTCTCAATAAATGAAAGGGTACAATCTTTACAAGTAAAGAGATAACTTTAAATATGATTGAGTTTAACCTTTTTACTGCCAATCTTAAATCTTGAATAATAGATTCAGGATGTGGATCGCATTTATGTATTGATATAAAGACTTTAAAAGATAGTAGAAGGTTTGGTAAAAATGAGGTAATCCTAAGAGTGGGCAATGGTGAAAGAATTGCAACACTTGCCTTTCAGACTTGTGATCTCAGTGTTGGAGCTATAAGAATGCTACTATGTACCAACATTAACTACAAACATCATTTCGGTTTCATACCTAGCTAAGAATGATGATTTCAAATTTAGTATGAAGGTCAATTGTTAAACTGTCATTTTAAATGATATCTTTTATGGATCCGCAACATGTCATGAAAGACTTTATGTTATGAATCTTGATAGCTGAACGCTCAATATAGATGTCAAGAAAGCAAGGAAAGATAATCCAAACAAAACCTACATCTGACATTGTAGACTTGGTCATATCAATGAGACAAGGATAACCAAATTGCATAGACAAGTTTATCTAAATCCATTTGATTATGAATAATATGAAACTTGTGAATGTTGTTTCCCTGGTCACAAAGTAGGAAAGCGAAGAAAGATAATCTGCAACATGTCATGAAAGACTTTATGTTGTGGATCTTGATAGCTCAATGCTCAATATAGATATTAAGAAAGCAAGGAAAGATAATCCAAACAAAATCTACATCTGACATTGTAAACTTGGTCATATCAATGAGACAAGGATAACTAAAGTGCATAAATAAAGTTATCTAAATCTATTTGATTATGAATCATATGGAACTTGTGAATGTTGTTTCCTTGGTAAGAAGACTAAGACTTTTTTTATTGGAAAGGGTGAAAGAGCAATACATTCAGATGTATGTGGACCCTTAAAAACACCAACTAGAGGAAGTTATTCGTATTTCATTATGTTTACAGATGACCATTCTAGATTTGGTTGCGTGCCTAATGAAGTATAAGTCTGAAGCTTTTGAAAAGTTCAAAGCATTTAGGATTGAGGTTAAGAAACACACTAGGAAGAGTATTCTCACTCTTACATCGAATCATAAAGAAAGATTATCTTAACCAAGAGCTTCTGGATTATCAGATGGAACATGGAATTCTATCACAATGAACTCCACAACATAACAAAGTGTCTAAGAGGAGAAACTGAACTTTGTTAGACATGCTTCGTTCCATGATGAGTAAGGAAGATCTTCTGATATCCTTTGGGGGATATGCCTTCGAGATTGTTACTTACTTTCTAAACAAGGTTCCAACCAAATCAGTTGATAAAACATCATATGAGATATAGTATGACAAAAAGCCAAACTTGTCTTATACAAGAATTTAAGGATCTATGACTTATGTAAAACGTGCATCGTTTGATAGGCTTAGAGCTAAGTCAAACAAATGCAAAGTTAGTAAGGTATCTTAAAGAAACTGTACGATACTATTTTTACAATCCCATCGAGAAAAGTGTGTTTGTCTCAAAACATGCTACTTTATTAAAGAAAAAGTTTCTACTTGAAGGGACTAATGGGAGTCAAATAATTCTTAAAAAAGTTCAAGAATCACAAATTGATATCCTTATGGAACTTGAGCCAATGGTTAAGCATTGGATGCTCAAACCGGTGCTCAAGAAACACAAATGTTGTGCAAGTCTACAAGACAGAGACAAGCTCTAGAGAGATACAAATTTCTACTAAAAAAATACTTTGCCAATTGACAAAAGGCCTACTAGTTATGAGGAAGCAATATCTGATGTTGATTCCGATAAGTGGCTAGAGGCCATGAAATCTAAGATAAATGTCATGCAAGTCAACCAAATATGGACTTTGATTGATGCACCTTAAAGAGTAAAACCCATAGGATGCAAGTGGGTCTTTAAGAGAAAGACTAACATGGATTATAATGTACAAACATATAAGACCAGGTTGATTGCTAAAGGTTACAACCAAGTTAAAGGAATCGATTATAAGAAAACCTTCTCACTTGTTGCCATGATTAAATCTATTCGAATTTTGCTTGCTATTGCTGCATATCATGATTATAAGATATGGCAAATGGATATAAAGATAACATTCCTAAACGAGAATTTGCACAAAGATGTCTATATGACAACCTAAAGGTTTTACATCCAAGGAGAGTCAAACATAAAGTATGCAAACTCCAAAAGTTCATTTATGGGTTAAAGCAAGCGTTTAGGAGCTGAAACATTAGATTTGATGAAACTATTAAAGAATATGATTTCATCAAGAATCCTGATGATCCATGTGTTTACAAGAAAGTAATAGACAAGCAGTTGTATTCTTAGTACTTTATGTTGATAACATACTACTAATAGAAAATATTATACCAATGCTGCAGACTATCAAGATCTAGCTATCCAAACAATTCTCCATGAAAGATTTGGGAGAATTTGCTTATATTCCAAGAACAAGGATCTATAAAGATAGATCAAAAAGGCTGCTGAGATTATCCAAATCCACTTATATAAATAAGGTGTTAAAAAGGTTTAACATGACTAAGTCCAATAACAGACACTTGCTTATGTCACATTACATTCATCTCTCAAAGTATATGTGTTCGAAGACACAAGAGGAGAGGATGAGAATGGACAAAATATTATATGCTTCAATTATTTGGTCCATAATGTATGTCATGTCATGTAATAGACCAGATGTGACTTATGCTTTGAATGTCACGAGCAAATACCAATCGAATCTAAGTGAGAATCACTAGATTACTGTGGAAAATACCCTTAAATACTTTCAAAGAACTAAAGATATTTTCTTGGTTTATGGAGGGGTTGAACTCTAAGTTAAAAGATATGGAAATGCTGCATTCCAAACAGATAAAGATGACAATAAATCGCAAAATGGGTTCATATTTACCTTAAGGGTAAAATACCCCCACCTCCATAAGTTTTTTTTAAAATTTCAAACAAGTTTATTGATTTTCGAAACGAACATAACCCCAATAGTGCAAACACCATTTACAGAGATTATGAAAAGATTAAAATGCTCTTTCTTTATTAATTTAAAAAATTATTATTATATTTTTTATAAAAAATTAAAAAAATAAAAAAGCAATAAATGCTTCCTAACTCCTCAAGAAAAAGGAGCACTAGAACACCGAACTGTGCCCCCTAAAGGAAAAGAGCACCAGATCGATGCTCCCAAGGGAAGGGAGCACCGATGCTCCCCAAATGGGAGCTTTTTTTTAATTAAAAAAATAATTAATTAATTAATAAAATTATATACTAGTAATTTTAAAAATTAATCAAGGGTAAAATTATCTTTTTACACTTATCACGTCATCAAATTGACAAAAATACTAAAAGTTGACTATGATTGAACCTACGTGTCCAACAAAAAAAAATTTTTTGAGGCAACATGTCCATTTTGAAAATTAATAAACCTCCGTGTAATTTCGATCAAAACTTTGAGAGTGAGGGTATTTTATCTTACCTTAAATGGCGATGCAGTCAGTTGAAAAAGTTCCAAGCCAGCAACGACTGTAGATTCTACAACTGAAGCTAAACACATTCGCATCTGAGGCAGCGAAGGAGGAAGTTTGGATTAAGAAGTTCATAACTGAACTTGGTGTGGTTCCTAACATTATTGATCCTATAACTTTGTACTGTGACAACAATAAAGCCATAGGTTTCATCAACGATCCAAACATGTGTTGCAGCATTATCACCTGATTAAGGAGATCATTAAGAAAAGTGATATCTTTAACTATATTTAAAAGAAACCTCAAAAGGCTCCTAGCTTGACACTTGGTGTGCTTCTTGGTTTGACACTTGGCATGCTTCTTGGTTTGACACTTGGCACTCTCACATCTATAAGCTCTTATTTACTTAAGCTTTTGGGCTTAGGCTTGTTTTGGGCTTAATTAAGGGATTTTTCTTTAACCAATGTATTACCCTCTTGCTCTCTTCTTCCTATCTTCATCTCATCTCCGGATGGATTATAGATTTTTCTCTTTTAATTTGTGGCTTCAAGGTTCTTGGCTGGACACATGGTTGTATTTTTGGAGTGTAGGCTTGAGGTCTGATGGGGTTAGGTTCGTGGTTAGGTTTTTAGGTGTGGGCTTGAGGCCTGATGAGGCTAGTTTTGGAAGGTTTTTGGCTTAACAAGTGATTGGGTTTTTGGGGCGTAGGCTTAAGCTCTGATAAAGTTGAGTTCGTGGTTAGGATTTTGGGATGTGGGCTTAAGGTTTGATGGGGCTGGGTTTGGACTAGAATTTTTTTCTCTATTTTAGATTGTTCTTTGACTTTGTGTGGGACACGTGACCTATTGAATTTGTTAAGCGTCACATGTTTCCAAATTCTTCTTCATTTTTTGCCTCTTTCTTTTCTACCATTAGCTTGAGTATTTTATCTAAAGTTATATTTTGTCATTAGGCGTGCGTTTTTGTATCGAAGCACCATTACAAATACCACTATGATAGCTACAATAATAACAATTATATATTTTGTACATGTCAATGTACACCAACAATTAGATATGATAATATAATTACTATTGCATATCTATTTCACAAAATATTCTCAACTCAATTAGAAAAAAAAAATTACCATCCCGAGCGCATTACACGGGCAACAAACTAGTTACTATAGAGAGTACCTACGGAGGACAACTTAGTTGACCTTCTCACCAAAGTTCTGCCCCAACAGAAACATGATCGTCACTTCTAAGGCTTTGGTATTAGATACATGGGGAATTGGTTTAGTGCTAATAAGAGATTATTAATATAAGCCCTGCAAGCCAATCTATTTGATACTTGTAAAACACTATATTAATTAGTTATATTTCATGTTAAATACATTATATATATTTTATATAATATATAAAGTATTTCTTTATTCATTAGTTTACTTAACCCTCTCACTAAAATTCTGTCCTAGCAAAAACATGATAGTCACTTGGAGGGCTTTGGTATTAGATACATGGGGGATTGACTTTACTGCTAGTGAGAGATTGTTAGTCTAAGCTTTGCAAGCCAATCGATTTTATGCTTGTAAAACACTACATTAATTAGTCATATTTCATGTTGAAAAGATTATGGATATTTTATATAATGCATGAGGTACTTCTTTACCCATGAGTTTAATTATAAAAAGTTATGAGAGATTTATGTAGATAAAGTCTTTGAAGCATAATGGCTTTGCAAAGAAATTATAAAAATTATAATTATGAAATTCTTATGCATCAAAGACTTATTCCTAAATATGTTCCTAGACATTGTATTGTTCAGAATAAGAACATTGACAATACTTAAAGACTGGTATATGCTAAGCTCCTTACTTTGGAAGTAAGCAACTGATTTTATAAGTTGAAGCACGTAAAATACTTAAGAATAGTATGTGGGTGCTTGTCAAGGAACAAGTTTACTGAACACGACTTACTATGAGAGTTTCATTCGGTATTTCACTCAAATGTCTATAAAAATACTCTCATGTATCAATAGTGCAGGTAATCCTTAGACTTGTAATACCAGATCATCTTGTATGTGAATTGTCATGTTTTTATTTCACCTTTACGGGTTTAGAAGCAATAAGATGCCTAAACATGGTGCTTGTGGGTGTGGCATGAAATATGTGAAAATGAATTAATCTAGAAAAGATTCATCACTCCAAGTGAACTGAAGGGGACATATCTCATTTGCTCTGACTTATATTGACTAAAAATCCTTGGCCAAGGCAATCTTTATAGGTCAATATGAAACCTGTAAGACTAATATGAATAAATTAGAAAGTATACACTGAGCCAAGTTTTCTATCTATCCAAGATATATGATGAAAAGATCAAATTACATTGAGAAACTGTACACGGAAAGGTTAGTCAAACTACATTGACTCTCCTCACACTTGAGTGATCATGATATATTACTAAATGTCACTCATGATCTATAAATATAAATATAAATTTTTAATTAACTTAATTTATATTTATTATCAACACGTTAGGCACCTAATGAGTCACACACATAAAGTGAATTGTCAATATTAATTTGAGTTTAATTGGATGTGATCTACTTGATTTTATAAAAGCTTAATCCGATTAAGTATTGGACTAAATCAAATATGATTTGATGGCGTATTAAACAAAAGTCCAATTTGCTCAAGACATTTTTTAATCCTTCTTAGATATGACGTAAGTCAATTCACTATATAAAAGAATCCTTTAGACGCCTCTTGAACGTATAAAGGTGTTCTGTTTTTATTTTCTCATGTGTTGAGATAGGATCATAGGAAAAAAAAACACAAAAGAGCTCAAAGTTGAAAGTTTGCTAGCACAAACTTTGGCTTAGGGATTTACACACATTTAGTCAAGAGATTTCAACAAATCACTACATGGATCACTATTAGAGATAAGTCAATTATACTATTATTGTTTAATAAGTTTTAATTGGTGTACAAAAGTCAAAAATGAAAACTTAAAGAAAACTCCACCAAAGATAGCAAACATCTAACCTTCAAATATATCAAAATGTTTCTTTTATGGTTTTTCTAAATTAGTTTCAATTAAAATGACTCATAGCTTAAGAATTAAAATTTTAATATTCCACTGCATATGATTCGTCTTAACATGATTCAAATCCTCTTTAACTTTCACCATTGCCTTTGAGAAAACTAAAACTAAAAATTGGAAGTAAAAGTTACTTTCATGCTTGACAAAAAAAAATTGAAAGTAAAAGTTACCTTCATGCTCGACAAAAAGTATTGTTTTACTTCTATAAAAAATTATTATATTTGAATGTGCTACTTTATAATCATTTACTTATTTTTAACCTGATATTACATTTTTTTAATACTTCTCTTTACAACAACATATGAAGTAAACAACAAATTGTAAAAAAGAAAAGTTAACAAAAAAAAGAACCTATCGAAGCCTTGGCTATATGATCATTATATCAACAAATTAATAACAGGACATGCATCACATCCAATCCCTATAGCACGAAATCAAAGACAAATTTACTCTTTCCTTGTGGCCAAAAATGAAAATCCATTTTCTCTTTCCATCAACAATTTACATGTAGGCAAAGTTCTAGGAATAATAATGAAGTAAGCCACTGTGCTAGGTTCCTGGTCAATTTTAAAAGCTTCCTCTAGTAAAATTGTTCATTGCAAGATCTAATAACATAATTTCTTATATACGTTTTTATAATCCTCCTATTATGGTTTGATTATGTCTCTTCCCTCGTAATAATCACCAATCAGAATTACTAAAGACAAAATATTCAAATTCAATGTGCGAAACTAAATAACCTCATATAATCAAAATAGTCTTTCAAACTTTATAGTGATAGCATTTTTAAAATAAAATCCAAGCAATAACCATCCAAAAGACTACTAAAAATAGAAGTCTATTTCCCTACATGAACAATTTTAAGATAAGAGACGAGAGTCATAAATACTTTCCATTCTTCTCACCAATTCAAGAAATGCAAATTGAAGCAAAATGATTTATCAAAATCATGCTACTAGTAAGAGACATAAGTTAGGAATGGACATGAACATGGCTTGCACATAGAACAGAAATATGAATGCAATGACATTGCAAATTTCAAAAGATTATAGGATACTAACTCAACAAGGTGAAATAATAAAAAAATTTATTCCTTTCATCTCGATTGAATGCATATCTTACTTTTTCAGGGATTCCCAAAATTATGTTCTCTTGTATTGAACGCCTACCACTACAATTCTCTATCTCTACATTCCACATTACTTTTTAGTATATTTTAAAATTTTTTTTACATAAAAGATATTTAATACAAATATTAGAGATTCATGCACACTACTCAATATTTTCTTTCCCTTAACATGAGGTGCCACCTTCCATCCATCTCACTGGTCGAGAATTTATGACTGCCACTAAAAGTACAACCAGGCTTCCACAACTATCCAAGTCTAAGCATTCTGCCTTGTCGAAACTACTTATTATCATGTTTCACCGTGCTACTCCATATTTGATACATATCCAACCATGTTTATAGTGTGTTTGGTGTTGGCATGGATAGACCACAGATAGTAGAACGGGTTGTACCTATCCTTCATAGGATACTCGTTGTCTTCCTATTGATGTTGGTAACTGTAACAGGTTGTTTCATAATTCTTCACTACAGCAGAAGCATCTGCAACCCCGCTTCCTGCCCTCACTTTCCCCTAAGGGAAAGAAATGATGCATGTAAAAGCATGTTTGGTTGGCTTGAAAGGCTATTCCATTCAGGCCTTGTTCCGTGTGATATGATGGTTCCAATGATTTGTTCAATCTTTGGGCAAGAATAATGATTCTGGTCCACGAGGCTATTCCAGTCAAACCCAATAATAGCCATTCTTTACTCACACCTCAGAATGGCTATTCCTCATCCATCTGGAATAGCACTGTTTTTTGTATAATTTTGTCCTCGTACATTTAATTAAATTCCAATTGTATCCTTCATCCAAAAGAGAGAATGTTGGCCGGAATTTCTTATTTTCCATCGTTATAATTGCCAGAGATCAATTTTGGACTAAAAAGACTAAAAATAGTGATTCGGCAGCTAGCTAAGGCCATTGGAGGGGCCAAAACAACAGACCAGGGGTCAGATGTGGCCACCTTGAGCGCCAAAATGGCACCCCCTATACCTAGATCTGGCTGCTTGGAGCGCCAGAAGCGGCTAGATCAAGCATGCTCACCGGCAACGGCTGGCTGGAGATTTTGTTTCTTGGGTCAGGTGGGACGTTTTCATTAGGTGGATATGACAGAAGGAAAAAAATGAAAAAAAAAAAGAGAAAAAAAGAGTAAAATAGAAAATAAATTAAAAAAAACAATAAAAAATGAGGGGTAGACCACAGATAGCAGAGGGGGTTATACCTATTTTCATAAAATACTAGTTTTCTCCTTATTAATTTTAGTAACTGCAACAGGTTGTTTCATAATTGTTCACTATAGCAGAAGCATCAACCCCCCACTTCTAGCCCTCTCTCTTTCCCCTAAGAAAAAGAAATGATGTCCTTAGAGACTTAAATACAAATGATCATGACATGAATCCATTGTGTTGTTAACCTCTAGAACTATTCATTATATAGATATGTGCATCAAAACAAGAAATCCTTGACTATCAAGGAAGAGGTACCCCTTAAAACAACAAATAAAAGAAAGAGAATAATACAACTACTGCTAACGCCATGGGCAGGAGGTTAGTTTGTATTTCCCCCCTTGAAGGGAAGATGAAAGGATCATATACAAGGAGACAACTTGTATATATGAAATCTACAACCTCATAGTATGAATTCAAGAAAATACAGTAATAAAGTGATCACCTAAGACTTCAACTCAGTGAACAAGGAACCAATCCATCCGATTGTTGGTCTATCAGACTCGTTATATGGTCAACAAATATTTGCAAACAAGAAATCAAAATTCTATGAAAGACATCCACTGGATTAAGTTCTGGTTCCAAAATAAACTTTCAAGTCATTTTCTTGCCTTATGTCCCTAAGGAATAAGACTTTCCAAGTTTCTTCAATCATACTTCTAAGATGGAAAGGTCTTATAAGCTAGGGTTTCAAAAAGGATTCATATTGTCAATTGACTTAGGGAGGCCTAATTACAATCAGGCCAAAGATGTTGGAGATAGGGCTTTGGGAGGAAAAGGAAGTGAATTAACCTTTGTGAGATTAACTTATTAACAAAATTTTCAATTTTCTCATGGTTCAGATGAAATTTGACACTTTTAGAGCAAGGTGCGTCAAACACCAAGAAGCACCATCGTGATAAAATTTTCTCATGTGATAAATCTTACCCCCAACAAGTAGATTTTGAAGTGGTTATGAAGGACCAAAACGACTTTGCACAAGCCATCAGTTTTTATTGTTTTTAGTCATCATTTCTCAAAGAGTGTTTCCAGAGATAAGAAGAAAAAACAATTTTAAGAGCAAATATCTTTTTACATAGCTGTACATGTGACATAGTATGGGTTCTCACATTCCATGGAATTTATGAATAGTTATCCTCGAAACTATTCTTATAAATGACTACCAAATTAATTCTTAAAATATAGAAATTTCACCCTTCGTGAACATAAAAAAACAGAATGACCAAAGTGGGTGTTCAACTTTTGGACAATATTATTCCTGGCTGTTCTACAAAGAATTGCAAATGAACCTAGCAACTAAGCTCTCATTATGGAATGTGTGGTGGTGGAAAATTTTTTATTCTCAAAGAAACAAATTAAGGGTCATTTCCAGAGTAGTAACTTCAACAACTAAGCCGCAAACATGAAATTTATTCCTAAATACAATTAAAAACAAATGGTGAAAGTTAAAACAGGCAGAGTAAAGAAATTTTGCCATACCGTCACATCTGAAAATCCAACAATGTTATCAAGTTCTCCAAAATGAGCTTGAACAGGTGCCTTGGCCAGGGCAGGGTCTGCAAGTTCTGGTGAAGGAACCCCATAAAATGCAACAACGGCATCAACTTCAGGAACTAAAACAGAACTTGCAATAGAGAGAGCACCCCCCATGCAAAACCCAGTCACACCAACCTATTGCAATGAAATCAGAGATTGCTCACTGACCAATGTTTTAAACTTCACGGGAAATTTAGTTGACATAAAGTGGCATAGATGTAATAAATCCAATATTCACCTCTTAACAGAAAATGAAGGCTGACAACAATCACAAAACAAAGTAATAAAAAATGCAGCACAAAATCATGGTACACATTTAAGAATAAAAGACTTTAAAATTTGCATAGGAGAATCATAAACCTGTTCGGCAGTTAAACTTAGAGGAGAACTGAAGAGAGAAGGGAAATAGTAAAACGTAAAAGAGAAGAGATGAGAAGGTATTAGAGATCAGAAGGTATTGGAGATGAAGGCGATGCTCCTTTTGTTGTTTGAATAAGAAAAATGGTAAGTAAATAAGAGGTAAATTGCACTTATGAAATCATTGATCCACTATATATTCAGTTTTCTTTTTATTACCTTTTTTAAAGGAGAAGAATTAACAATATTTAAATCTCATTTCCCTTAAACCTCTTTTTAGATAAAGTGGACGACAGGAGGTCTTGCCCATAATATTTAATCTTCTCTCAGCTTCTCTATTCACTTAGCTATTCAAACAATAGAAAAGTATTAAACTTATCTCAGCTTCATATATTTGTTTCCACCTGTCTCAGTCAAATAAGCACCAGAACAGTCCACACAGTGGAGTGTTGAACTTTAAACATGTTTTAAGTAAGCATAAGGCTTTAACAAATTTGACAATGAATAACCAGTGGCACACCTTCTTTGAGCCATTAGCCTTAAGCCAGTTGACCGAAGCACGGATATCCTTTACAGCACCTTGCCAGTCAAGACCATCCATTAGGTGTTGTGCTTCTGCAACATCCAGACCAACCTTTCCTCGATACAAACTGAAACAAAGTGAGAAAAGAAAAAGAATTAGCATTCAAATACAGCAAATGCCAGGTGACCAAAGCTTATCACAATTAAGCCAAAAGAAAAAGCATTGTGGACTGAAATACTTACTCTGGAATAAGAGCTTTGAATCCTGAGTCCAGTTGGGAGATCTTCAGGGCATGATTTTTTATCTCCAAATCCACACCCCACCACTCTTGTAGAACAACAATTCCAGGCGCATCTTCTTTGCCAACCACATATGCGTCAAATGCCTGGTCATTACAAATTTTATCAAAGAATAGTGAGAACAACCAAATCAATAAGGCTCCGCTCGATTCCATTTTTGCTTTTACTACTTACGCTTTCCTTCATATAAGATGCTAAAATGAAAAGCAAATAACAAAAAACAATTTTGTTACTATTTAAAAATAATCATAAAACTAAAATGCACCACTAATTCTAACATGAGTACTCTATACAAAATATAATCATGAATTTTGTTTTCCCCAAAAAAAAATCAATTTTTGTTTTCAGTACTGTTCACAAATTCATGCACAAGAACGAACACCAACCAAACGGAGTCTAACAAACATTTTCTACAACTCAAATATAAGCATTTCAACAACCCAAAAGTCAAAATTATTCAAAAATGCGAAACCCATAATTTACATATTGTTAAAAAAAAAAACAAATAGGAAAGGAAAGGAGAGTTGAACTGACAGTATTGTCTCTCTGAATCTGAACTTTCTTCAAAGCAGAGTCAGCCATTGATCGGACTGAAAAGCGGGCAGCAAAGGGAGGGAGAACACGTGAAAGGGTAAAGGAAGAGGGCTTGGGAACACAATTTCTGGAGAAGGTTCTGCACGGTGACGAAGATATAAATGCTGCTGCGAACATTGCTTCACTGCATTCTTACTCAACTTAAGGTACGGCGTTATTTTCTCATAGAACCTTCCGTTGGATAAAAGCAAACCACCAAAGGAAAATGACTATATAGGCCCGGCTTGGAGCTATAGGCCCAAGTTTAATATTGATATTGATATTGGCACACATCAGACCTCGAGCTACTATAATCATCTAAGACCAACGTGGCCTGAGTGTTGAAGAGTGTTACGAAATTTGTTATCCTACATGTTTGACAAGTGGTAAGTTATTTTCACAGGAAGCGTTCGTTTGTTTTTTCGCTTACCAGCCTGTACCCACTTATGGTTCAAAGGCAGAGGGGGAGAGGTGACGGGGAATTTTTAAATCTTTTTATTTTATAGTTATAAAATTCAAAATATAAAACTTCTCACTTTTAAATAATTCAAATAAACTACTTTAAAGTAATGGTAAGAAATTTAATCTAAAGTTTAAAAAACTCCAGTTTTATCCCTCCTAAGTTCAAATTCTTTTTTTTTTTAATAAAAAACCCTTCAAATCATTCCCCTTTTTCTCTTCCTATTTCTTTTTTTTCTTGAGTTTTTTTTTAACCCTATCCTTTAACCCATATAAATTTGAAATCCCTTTCTCCTCTACAAACCAAATAACTATACTAAACCCTTTTATTTTATTATAATAATATTTGAATTTATAAAGGATAGTTTGGATCAATTATTGTTATATATTTTAATTTAATAGGTATACTTTTATTCTCTTACAAGCAAAGTGACACTCAAAATATAATCTCAAAGATAAGCTCTGTTATTATTGCTATGTGAGTTTGTTCAATTATTAATATGCATGGTTCATTATTGATCACAATTTGAAAGATTTGATTTAAAATTGAACAAGATTGTGATTAAAATATTTAAAAAATATTAATGATTTCATTTTTTATTCAAATTAAATAAGTACAAAATGAGCTTGCCATTATTAATTCAAAAATTGATTTTTACATCTCAGCAAGACAATGTTGACATTCCCGTTCTTGACCCGTCAACTGTAAATGATGATAATATTCATGCAGAAGTTTTCAATATTTCAGAACATGAATCTTTTTATCTAAAATCTCACCTTACAAAATTTGCCAATATCGAATCTAAAGAATTTGATGATCTTTTTTTAGAGCGTGATCTAAGATTACTTAAGTCAATAAGTGATTCCTTAGTAGACCAAAGGGATGCAATACACAAAACTTGTCTTAGGCTTGGTCCATAAAAAGTGATTCCACAAAATGATACTTATCCAGCAAATGAAAAGAATGGTCCACAATTTGTTTACGCTTGATTTAAGCTATATCCTGATTGGTTGAAATATTCTCCAACAAAAGATACATATTATCTTCCGTGCTTTCTATTTGCTAAGCAACTGGTAATGGATAAGCGAACTTGGTTGTTAAATGGGTATCGTCATATTCACTTTCAATGTCCCTCATTGTGCTTTATATTACAAGTCCCAAATTGAGTTCCCACCATACTAACTTCCCATTTCAAGTTTAATGAAGATGCAGCAAATCATGAAGGATGAAGAGGCACGAGGATTGGTATGGTAGTTCGGGATTGTTAGGGAATTGTAGTGCCAAGTGCTGTTAGGAGAGTTAGGCATGTGGCAGGATCTCTTCATGGGGAGATATGAGTTATTTTGTTTGGTTGGGAGCAGGAGCGGAGCGTAATAGACGCCCCCCACCTCCAAATTTTTAAAATGTTTTATTTTAAATATATTTTTTCTTTTCTCTTCTTTTTTTATGGTTATTATTATTTGTTTATTTTTTATTTTTATTCTATTTGTTCATATATTTATAGTTTTTATAGATTTTTTTTTAATTTTTACAAAACATCAACTATGTTTTTTTTCTTTTTTATTATGTAGGTTTTATATTTTATTTGTCATGTTCTTCTTTTGTTTATTATATGTATGTTATTTTCTACAACACCTATAGAAAGAAATTTTTAAGTAATAGAAATTATAAAAATAATACTTTGAAACAAAATGGATAATAAGTTTCTTGTAAATAATTTAATTACTTATATTGAACAAGACATTATTAGTGTTTTCAGTATGAACTTAATAATTGATGAATTAATATTCAAAAAATATCGTCGAGCACAATTTTTTTTAAAATATTATTATAAGTCGTTTTTTTTCTTATTTTTTTTATTGATTTATTGTAAAAAATTATTATCTATTATAAATATTTAATTATTAATTAAATTCAACATATTAATTTTAAAAATTTTTAACTTTTATTTTTTCTCGTCTTTAACTTCTCTAATAAAAATTGGCTGGCTCCGCCCTCGATTGGGAGTTAGCTAAGGGCTTTAATAATTTGTTGGTGGAAAGTGATTGTTTGCCAGCTATTTAAGTAATCACTAAAGTAATAATTTGTTTTTGGGTTTTATTAAAATTGGGTTATTTTAGTTTCAATATTTATTTTTAACTTAGTCATCCCTATGATCAATAAATGCAAATGTTAGGGATGAAAAGAGAAAACGTCCCCAATATTCTCAAATTTGAGCTTGATTTCCACTAATAGAGTAATAGTACTCTCTCTTTTGTTGGGCTCTCTCAAACTTGAAGTCTATTTTGTTGGAAGTAAAAAGTTTTAGACAAAAAAAACAGCTTTATTATGCTTTTCAAATAATCCAAGATTTTAAGTTATTAATTTTTTTTATCTTTGGTAAGAAAAGATGTAAATATTATATTCAAGTTTTTTATATATTTATTTTCATGGAAGGGGAATTAAGTCTCTCTTAAATAAGAGATTTAAATATCTACTATATATTAAGTCGAATACTCGTGCACTTATATGAAACACTTAAAAGGTGAACCCGTTTATTAATTATGTGACAAGTGGCTACATAGAATTGTATGTGCAACATGGAAGAGGACCAAGTTTAAGATGTACAAGCAATTACCGATTACTTGAACTGAATTTGTCTAATTGTAGTCCAGGAAATGCTTTGTGTACTTCAAGGGGGCTTATCCTAACAGCATGGCATGAGCATCGTGGGAAGAAGTAGGGGCTTTATCCTAGACGTAGTCATACTAATCCTTCTTGTATTTTATTGGGCATTATTCCACTTAAGCTGTTATTGAGCTGAGCAGAGCTGATACAACGCTCGCGCTCGAGTTCGGCTTGATTTTAGAGCTTGATGCTTAAGCTTTGTATTTTTCTGTTCTCAAACTCGATTAAAAAAATAATTGAACTTTGTCGAGTCAAACTCAAATAGTTCAATTATTTTTTATTTCAGTAAGGAACTTGAAACTTGACTCAATCTCGAGCTTGAATTCGAATATTTTAGACTTATAAATAAATTTAAAATACATAAACAAGTATTATTTTTAGTTATGTAAATAATATTAGAAATTGTAAAATATTAATAATTAAAACTCATAATGGCTCAAGTTGAGAATTCCAAAGTTCAAACTTGGCTTGACTCATTACTCAAGCAGCTTGAACTCAAATAATGAGCAGAACTGAGTAGCTTGATCGTTACACTCCTTTTTAGTGATAATTTTTGTGTAATAAGTAGTATTTTGTTATCTTATTGGGCTTTCTAATTAGTGTTTATCATTATCTTTCGTTGTTGTTATCATGTGGGCAAAGAGTCTGATACTTTTTTTTCTTTTATAAGGAGTTGATTCTAATAAAATTAAGAGTTTGAGTTTTGGGTGCAACCAATTTGTATTTATTAAGGAGAGATAAATTACTGACGGTTAAGACCTTTGAGCTCATGAGGAAGGATAGTGTGGGGGGCATATTATTCAAAGTGAATCTCAGAAAAACCTATGATAGCGTGGATTGAGACTTTTTAGTGGTTGTCATGTGTAAAATGATTTGAGGAGAAATGACATTGGTAGATTAATGCATGCATTTCCTCGGCTTCTATCTTTGTGTTGGTCAATCGTCCACCTTGCTCGTTAATTTAGCATGAAAAATTGCCTTAGACAAGGATGCGCTTTGTCATTGATGTTTTTTAATATTGTTGCAGAGACTTTTAGCGTTCCCATGGATAAAGCTACTAACAATAGACTATTTAGGGGTATAAAAGTCGGGCATAATAGTTTGGAGATTCCCCATTTACAATATGGAAATAATGACTCTATTTTTTGCAAGCCTAACTTGAAGTTTTTGCTAAATGTCAAAAGTGTGTTGAGATGGTTCCAAGTGATGTTGGGATTGATATTTAACTTCCAGAAGAGCAGAACTTTTGAGATTTGTGTTGATCAACAGTTGTTGAACTTATGGGCTTCGAAAGTCCAACCACGTTGGATAATCTTCTAACCAAATATCTAAGGCTACCTTTGGATGCTACTGACGTATAAATGAAGGCTTAGAAGCCGATGATTGATAGATTCCATTCCAGATTGGCAAGCTAGAGGCCCAAATTGTTGTCAATGAGTAGGAGACTTTAATAAAATCAGTTATTACTAGTCCGCCCATTAACTTCACGTCCTTTATGAAATTCCAAACTTCATGTCCTTTGTCTCAAATCCCATGTGGTGCAGAGAAGGCCCTCGATAGAATTTAAAAAAGGTTTTATGGAGCGTGGCATATAATGGTAGGAATATGCATCTCGTTAATTGAGGTATATTGTGTATTTCACTACGTGCGATGTCGCCAACAATAATTTTTATCTAGTTGTGATTGGTTACCTATTAGATTTATTCTATTTGTTGAAGTCTTAAATTGATTTTAGGTTCGTCTAAAAAATAAAAAACTTGGTTTGCGATTTTTAGAGTTGAGTTCGGGAGTACGACTATGCACAGGGAAGGATTAGCACTCAGTAATGCTCGTTCTACGAATAGTACCATTCAATCATACGTTATCCTATTTTAATCTTAACTTTTAATTTTATTCTTATGTTCCTTTAATTATTATTCATTATTTTGTTCTAAATTTTATATATCTTATTTTTTCTTATCCTTTTTTAAATTTATTTATTATTATTGTTATTTTTATCAATGTATGAATAAAATCTTCATCTCGAAGAAATTTTCCAAGATCATCTCAACTCTTTGGTGAAGTCCAAGAATTTCTCCTCACTTAAGAAATTTCTTGAAAAAGCTCATCTCTACAAGTCTCCTCGAGAAGATCCCATCATTGAAAATTGTCACTCATGAATCAAATTTATTAATAATGCACGTGATGCAATCATGGAGTGATGATATGATTTTCCAATTTTAATTGATGGGGAACAAAAACCTTGTATTGAAAAAATCATAATCCTAATGCTTTGGAGAAGTCTAGAAGCTTTTTCTCACATAGGGAAATTCTCAAGAGAACTCGTCTCTACAAGCTTCTTGAGAAAATCTCATCATCGGGATTTTCGTACCCATCCACAAAATAATCAAATCATGTGTGATGCAAAATCATAGATGACGCAAAAAGAATGCACTTATGAATGTAATATTAGATTTTAAACTTTATAATTATATATTTAATATTTTGCTGTAATTGAATATCTATTTTTGTTCTTATAATTAGATTTTAGGATATCTATTTTTGAGCCAATAGAATTTTGAAGTATAAGATTAGGACTTACCTAACACTTTGGTGAAGATCTTAATTAAATTTCTCATTTAGGAAATTTAATTTGCAAGGGCAACTCTTCACATTCCGGGGGAGATTCCATCCTCAAGTTAATTCCAAAATAACTATTCTATTTTTATATTCATAATTTTTTTATTACTTTACCCCATTGTTCTTCTCTTTTCTTTTTATGTAGACCTACCTATATTTTATATAGCTAACTATATTATTTTTATTTTATATATGTATTTTTTTATATGTACCTATGCATATTTCATATAGCTAAATATTCTTATTTTATTCTTCTTCTTCTTCTTCTTCTTATTATTATTATTATTATTATTATTATTATTATTATTTTCTTGAGCCTAAACATTCTAGATAAATTTTCAAGAACATCATCCTCTAGATTTTCTTCTTCATAACGTCAACGTCAACTAATTTAAAATATTATGTAGAAATAAAACTAAAAGTTTATTTGTTTTATACAGCTATGTATATTACCATATAATATTTTATATAACTAAGTTCTTCATAAGAAAAAAAATCATATTATATATATTAGTGGGAAAAGAACTCAAGAAACTAAATACATAAACATAAAACAAATATAAAAACAAAAAAAAAAAAACAAGCAAACAAATAAACATGCAAGCAAAGCCTAATAAACCAAATGATTCAAAATCATACCAAAACATGGACTAGGGACTACCCAAGGGACGGGTTCTACAATCAGTTAAAATTCTACTATGTAAATATACGTATTGAATAGACAGTATATTAGCAATCAGAGTATCGATCCCATAGAAAATTGCTCTAAAATTTTACTAAGTACTAAAATTAGAACAAATTAATCTTATCCAAATACTCAAAATTAATTGATTAACTAAAATTTAAACTATCAAGAAAAATCAAAATAATAATAACTTGAGTAAATATCAAATTAAACAAGCCTAGGATTAGAATATCCCTCACACCTTATCTAAATCTTACCTCTCTTCCTTAACTTATTTCAATGGGTTGAATTGCTGACGTAGAGTTCTAAATTATTTATAAGGGTCTCCCGACTCATTTTATAAAAATATCTATTTTAACCAAAACACTATATCCCTATGTGAATTAAAATTAAAGCAGACTCATTAAGTTTAGGCTCTAATCTATCTTCATATGGTCTATAGGTATATCCCTATCGTATACGCAAATCAATTAATATGATCATATGCTATCTCAATTTTAGTCTACACTAAACTCCCTTTATCAAGTTTGTTTAGATTCCTAAATCAATTTAATTGGTGACTAAGCAATTAAAAACACTAAGAACAAATTGAAATAAACAATTCAAATCTCATCGATGATAAGTAAAAAAGAGATTAAAAATTTAAATTACATGTGAGTTCAATTGCAATCCTAGAAAAAAAAAATTAGCTACTCATGATCGCAAAGAAAAATAACATTATATAAATTTTAACCATTGAGAGTAACAAGAAAAATAAAAGCCAAGGAAGAAAACAAAAAAAATATTTGCCCGTCTTGATCTCCAAGTTTCAACCTCAACTTCTAGCTTCTTGAATCTCCAAAAGTTGTCTACCCTAATGTTCTTAAAATATCCTATTTATACTAATAAACTTAACCTATAGTTTCCTAAGTTGACCTATGGTTTAATTAGGCTTAAAAGTGTAATGAGAGGCCCAAAAAAAATCAATTGTCAATCTTTAAAAATTTTCATCCCGGCACAACACGTCTAATCATTTTTCAACTCGATTTTCTCTATCTTCGAGGCAGAACTGGGTAAAGTAATCTTCATAAAAGTTGTAACTCTGTCTCTTAGCTTTCTAATGGTCTAGAATCACATCATTTGGAGTTCCGTAGCGCAAGTTATGGCAAAAACACTTAAGCATATGCAAACAGACTTTTGGGCCTTTCAACACTTTACTTTTCAAAAGTAAGTCCAATTCCTTTAGTTCATACGAAAAATACAAAAACTAATAATTATAACCAAATTAAAAGAAATAACATAAAATTAAAATAACTCACTTAAAAATAAACTAATTATAAAAATAACTAAAAATAAGTAAATTATAATTAAAAATTGAGAACTTAGCTAATATTTCACAACAAAATTGGACTAAAATAATTCTATAAAATAGAATTATCATCTACGAACAAGATCTGCACTTCTCTTTCAGTCCATTTCATTGACCAAGCCCAACATGGGCAAGGACCATCTTCAGATCTACTTAATGTAAGCCTAAAATGACAGCTCACCTAGTTTCAAGCCCACAAGCAACTTCTCTTTACTCTTCTAAACGATGTCGCTTAGCACCTTAAACTCCCCGTAGCCCTAGGTACAAAAGCTTCATTTTCTCTCTCTCTTTCTCTCCTCATTCCTCTCATTGATTTTCTCTCTATACTCGAACGACCCTTTCCCCCTTCTCTTTTCAAGATTTAACCAAAATCCTAACCCCTTTTAACAACCATTGCTCCACCACTTTACTAATGTTGCACAACCCCTTTCTCTCTCATTTCCTCTCCCGTTTCTCACCCTTTAATCTTTTCCTTACTTTATTACTTTTGAAACCCTAAAACACAATCACATCCATTTCCTTAAAGCATTTGTTTTTGCTACATTTTTTTTTTTTTGGTTTTCTTGAAGATTTTTATGATAAGGTTAGTTGTTGGAAAAGAAAAAAACTAAGGTTTTTGTTTTCTTTTTCTTTTGTTAGGTTTCCTAATTTTTTTAAATATTGTTTTTTAGGGTTTTCTTCCTTTTTCTAGATCTCTCTCTTAGGTTTTTTCTAGGTTTTTTCCCCTTCACCTCCAAATACCTTTATTTTTCTTTTATTTATAAGTTGGGAGGAAGATTTTGAAAATATTCCTCCCATGCCTACTACCATTGGCAGTGACCTTGGATGCTACCAATGGCAGCATACTCCGGTTTGGTAGCTCACTAGCAAACCTTTGTTTTTTTCCAGAAAACTTACTTTTTCCTATAATTTGGAAAAGGTAAAATGACAAGAGTTTTTTACCCTTGCTTGAAAATGGTTAGGTCTTTCTTGAGGAGAAGAGAAGGTTGTCATGGAACCTAGTTAAGTTGGCTATCATGGAAGTCAGTTAAGCCGACTAGTATGGTAGTGGGGTCATATTCTTCTTTTTTTTTGTTAAGATTTATGGGCTTTGGAATTTGAGAAGTAAAAAATGGATCCATTTAACAATGAAAATGGTCTTTGGGCTTTTAAAGCCCAAAAGAGCCCCGAGTTTGAGTTGGGCTCAATCATAGCCCATAATCAAGCTAATAAAAAAAAATTAAAATTAAAATAAATTAAAACAAAGTAAAATAAATGAATGCTTAAAATTGATTCAGACAAAATGAGGCGTGTACAGTGTAACTAATGGAATTTGGAAGGTTGGGTATTATTGATTTTCAATTAAAAAATAGAGCATTGTTGAAGAAATGGATCTAGTGGTATCAAAATGAACATAATAGTCTATGGAAATAGGTTATTGCCGAGAAAAATGGAAGGGACTCAACCTTTATGCTCCATTGCCCTTGGATTTATTAAAAACACCTCAACAATATGAAGAAATATCGTTAACCCCATTTGCCCCTCAAATAGATTCTTTCCTTATATTTCTTCCAATATAAGCTTTGCTGTTGGTGATGGTAGCAAAATTCTCTTTTGGATTGATGAATGGATCCAAGTAGTGGTCTTAAATCTTGGTTTCCAAGGATTTTTGTGCCTATAGTAAATAAGTCAAGGAAGATTAAGGATTTTAATGAAGATCACAATCATAAGAAGATTACTTAATTTTTTACTATCCTCTCCCATATCTCCTTTATTGACATGTATATATCCTTAATTGATATGATATGTATGATATATTTTAAGAAATAAGATTGATTTTAGGATATCCTTTGGGAATAATCAACCAAACTCAACCAAACTATTGTATAAATACAGGTATTAACTAATCAATGAAATATAACAAAGAGTTATCTTACTCTTTATGGTATCAGAGCAAGGTACAAAAATCTTAGCTCCCTTTTTCTTTTTTAAGTCATCGTAAAGAATGAAACAAATCAAGTTCATGTAAGCCTGGTACCATATACGAATGCATCACACAACATCATAATTGGTACTAAGTCCCCATACTTTTTACATTTATCAGATCATCTTGGCTTAACTTTTGTTACACAACCTCTTAATGAGAATGATAAAAATTACTTGACCTAGAGACGCAACTTTCTGAATGCACTACAATCCAAGAACAAGGCAGGATTTATGGATGGGACCATAGTCCAACTGGATGTCAATTCTTGGGATTATGAGTCATGGGTTTAATGCAATGCTACTATATTTTCCTGGTTAACAAATGCACTTGCAAAGAGATTCAAAATAGCAGGGCTCATGTGGATACAGCTTATAAGGTTTGGACAAATCTGTAAGAGAGGTTCACACAAAGAATAGCTCCACGTATTTATGAGTTGAGGCTTGCGATTGCACTATTGCAATAAGAAAACTCATCAATTTTGTCCTATTACGATAAGCTTAAAATTGTTTGTAGTGAATTATAAGCTTTTAATCTTAAACCTGTGTGTACATGTGGTTGCACGTGTGGAGCTGCGAGGAAAATAAAGGGTGTGTGAGAGTAGAGAAAGTATTTGATTTTCTAATGGGATTAGATGATACCTTCAGCATGGTGAGGTCTCAAATACTTAGTGTTAATCCACTGCCTAGTTTGGAGAGAGCATATTCCATCGATGCGTAGGAGGACAAGCAGAAACAAATAGTTGCAAGTTGAGTCCTAATTGTTGAAGGCATTGTGTTTTTGGTGGGTCAACTGTCTAGAGGTCAAGTAATGACATCGGAGCAAGTTGTTGCAAGCAACAAAGGAAACCAAAATTGATGTTTTGAGGAGAAAACCAAACTAGTGCATTGTACTCTCTGCGGGAAATCAAGGCATACAAGAGAGCAATGTTTCAAAATTATCGACTACCCAAAAAATTGGAATAGTCAATCATTTGATTATAGTAGAAGTTGAGGAAGGAAACACATGACTAAACATGCGACTGGTTTAGATCAGAGTAGCAACAGTTCAGCTCTTGTTGCCACAACTAGCAATATAGGATATTCAGTCTCAAGCCCAAGAATAAAGGCGCAGCAATAGCAAAGTCTTCAGGTGCTTGCTGTGTTAGGTGTGGGTAGTGCACCAAGCCTTTAATCAGCATCACAAGCCAGAGGAACTACAACCAATATCGCCAATCAGCTTGTGGGTAAGAAAGAGAGACACAATGACCCATGGGTCATAGATAATGGGGCCACAAACCACGTAGCAAAGTAATTGGGCTTTCTCACTAATGTTATGCACAAGCCTAAGTTTCCTCCAATCTAAATACCTAATGGAGAATTGGTCCCTACATAAGCTTTGGGCCATATTAATTTAAATAAGCCATTGGTCTTGGACAAAGTCCTTGGGATCTTAAGTTTTAATTTTAATTTGTTATTTGTTAGCAAATTAACCAAGGATTTGAATTGTGTACTCATGTTTTGGCATGAATTTTCTATTATACAGGACTTAACTTCGAGGAGGGCGATTGGAGTGGGTAGGGTACGTGATGGACTCTACAACTTGGAACTAATAACAGAGGGTAAATGTTGTTCAATTTTTTACCCACGCAAGTATACGTATCGTAAAGATAATATATAGATGAGTAAAGTGTCGATCCCATAGAGAATTGAATTACTTCTTACTGTTAACTACTAAAATTGTAACACCTTAATCTTATCCAAACAATTAAATTTAAAATTATTAAAAAGAAAAATTAAACTAATAAACTGAAACTAAAATTAAATAGTAAATTTGTTTTATAAAACTCACTTAACTACTAGACCTAAGATTATAATGTCCCTTAATACTTCATCTGATTATTGTCTGTCTCTCTTAACTTAGCTTCATGGATTAAGTTGCTAAGCTAGAGTCCTAAATTATTTACAAGTTTCAGTCAAGTTTCTCATAAAAATACCTCTCTCAATTAATTTACTATATGCCTATGCAAATTTTATTGAAGAAAGATTCATTAAGTTCGTGCTCCAATTTAAGCTACGTATGGCTGATAGGTGTATGTCTACCTTACATGCTAATCAAATCACCTAATCAACTAAGTGTATTTGATCATACACTATTCTATTCAAGGTTTACTTAAATCTCCTTCGTCATAGTTTAACGTAGGTTTCCAATTCAATCTAATTGGTAGCCAGTCAATCAGAAGCATTAAGAACATAATAAAATAAACAACTTATATCCATCAAACATAGGTAAAAGAGAGATAAATAATTCAGACTACATATTGAGTTTAATCATAATATTAGATAAAAAGTTTAGTTTCCTATCAAGTTACACATCATTATTGAATAAAGTTTAAACATTAAAAACAAACTAAGAAAAATAAGAAAATAAAAAAGATAGAAAAACCCAAGAATTGTATTCTTGATCTCCAAATCTCCTTGAATCCTTCAAATTCTTCTTAATTTCAATAACTTTGTGGCTTGACTCTCAGCTATTAATTTGGTGTTTTGTTCCCTTTTCAAAGTTCTCCAAAAATTTGTTTTTATAGGGTTTTGAAGTTAGGCTAAGTTGGCTGAAGAGAGAAGTCAATTCAAATCAGGATTTCCTCATCATACTACATGGTCGCAACCTTGCCTAATTAATTAACAGAAATCGTAATTGCTCTAGGATAATTACAGTGTGTTAACTTCAACAAGATTTTTGACCACCTTCCATGTCGAACTAGATGAAATAGTAAACATAAAAGTTGTATATTTTTCTCTTATCTTTCCAATGGTCTAAGAATCACTTCATTTGAAGCTTTGTAAAGAAAGCTATGGCCAAAATACCAAAATATGTGCAGTGCAAGTCTACACCTTGAAATTGCTCTCTTTATTTCACTAAAATTCTTCTTTCCTCAAACACCTATAAAAGCACAAATAAATCAGTAACAACCTATCTTAATCACATTAACACCAATTTAAGTATAAAATTAACTATGATTAGAGTGACTCACGTAAATTAACTAATTTAAAATAATTAAATAAAACCTACTAATTTATATACATTACTACAATAACTACGATAAATTATTATCAAAATTAAGCCCAAATAACTCTATATCATAGAGTTATTAGCAAGGCACTGATGGCAAGCACTACAAGGCACTCGGAGATGTGGCATTGGAGATTAGGACATTTGTTAGTGAACTACCTATCCTTTGTTGGGGATTTCTTTATTAATGTTAGGGAAAATAAATTTTGTTATACTTGTTGTAGAGCGCGACAACATTGTTTTCCTTTTCCTATCAATACTCATGAATCTAGTTGAAAATTTGAACTTATCCATTGAGATATTTGGGGATATTATTAAACTCCATCATTATATATAGCTTTTTATTTTTAACCGTTGTTGATGATTACAATCAGGCCATTTATTGTATTTGATGAAGTATAAGTCAGAAACATGTGATTATTTACTACATTTTCACCAATGGATACATACTCAGTTTGATACATAGGTGAAAATTGTGCATTCAGACAATGGGTTAGAATTCAAACATAGTGATTTACTTACCTACTATAATGAGAATGGAATTAAGTGCCAAACAAGTTGCACGAGCACTATGGTTTTAGGCACATCTACCCATAAAATTTTAGGGTTAATATGTCTTGACACCGCATACTTAATCAACAGGATGCCACTGTTAGTTTTAAAGAATAAAACCCTATCCGAAATCTTGTTTGGAAGATCACCAACTTACTAACATTTCAGGACTGTTGGTTGCTTATGTTATGGACTCATCACCAATAAGTCACACAATAAATTTGCACCCCACTTTAAACTAGGTATTTTCTTGGGCTATCCACACAGACAGAAGGGCTATCGCATATTCAACATTAAAGATAAGAAAATTTATACTTCACGTGATGTGTAATTTTTTGAGAATATTTTTCCTAGTGCGCTGACCGAAGGAAGTAATGGAATTGATGAGTTTTTAACGACTCACATACTAGCATCTTGGATAGCAATACATCATAATAGATAGGTTCGTGCTTTTGATGAATCATTCATGGGTCCATATCTGAGCCCATTTGATAAATTAACACGAGGATCCAGCATGGTCGGGTCAAACGGAGACAATGGGCCTTGTGTTGAAATTGAGTAATGCGAGTCATGTGATGCAACTACATCTGGCCAGTCAAGTGATGTAGATAGGCTAGACAAGATTGGGCCACATCATTCCTCAAGTAATGAAGGGTGTACCTTTGATGCAAATGCATCATTTTGGCAACAAATAGAGCAAAAGATTGACAATGGAAGAATTTTGCCACAAATTGTCTCTTAATTTAACCGACAGACAGTAATGACTGTTGAGACAGAACTAGGTATTGCTCTCGGTACTACTGTGACAATAGATTTTTCAATGGTGACAGGAAAGAGAGCTCGTCAGACTTTGTGAAAATTGGCAGACTATGATTTCACCTTGCCACCTTTTCTCACACCATCCTTTCCCACGTACACTTCCACACCTACAGCCAACTCTACGGTATATCCTCTTTCACTATTTATCTCTTATTCTTGATTTACACATGATCACAATGCTTTTTTGGTGGCCATTTTTTCCATTAATGAGCTAACTAATTTTTATTAGGTAGTGAAACACGCTCATTGGTGGGACGCATGGCAAAGGAATATTTAGCCTTGGAAGAAACTAAAACATGGGTCTTGAGTAAGTTGCCACTTGGAAAACAAGTAATTAATTCTAAATGGGTGTTCAAAATTAAGTACAACCCAGATTGAACTGTGGAATGATATAAGGCTCATCTAGTTGTTGAAGGCTACACTTTGATAAAAAAGGTAGACTTTCATGAAACTTTCGCACCAATGGCCAAATTGGTGACAATTAGGTGCTTGCTTGCAATGGCTTTAGTACAAAATTAGGAATTACAACAACTAGATGTCAACAATGCATTTCTCGATAGGGACCTAAATGAGGAAGTTTATATGAAGATTCCATAAAGATTGGCCTAAAATAGGGAGTAACGTGTTTGTAAGTAGTAGAAATCTCTATATGGTTTTAAACAAGTCTTGAGAAATTAGTATCAGACATTTACTACAACCTTGTTAGCCATTGGATTTTGTCAATCTAGTGCAGATCACTCACTTTTCTTATTTCATTGAGGGACATCCTTTATTACTATTTTGATATATGTAGATGATGTGATAGTCACAGGAAATGATCCAAAATCCATTGTTAAATTAAAGTGTTATTGGGACAAGAAGTTTCGCATCAAAGATCTTGGGATTGAAATATTTTCTAGCATAAAAGTTGCTCGTTCCTCTTTGGCATAGTTTTGAGCCAAGGTAAGTATGCATTGGATATTTTGTTCGAATGTGGTTTGATGGGCAGTAAGCTTTTATCCTTTCCAATGGACCAACATCACAAGCTTGCATATCATATTGGGCCTCTTTGTTCTGACCTTGGACTTTATCAATGACTTGTTGGGCATCTATTTTATGTCACCATCACAAGGTCGGATATCAGTTATGCTGTACACATATTGAGTCAGTTTATGCCCAATCCTCGGCAACCACACTTAGATGTAGTTTTCGTGTGCTTTGGTATCTCAAAAATGCTCCAGGTCAAGGATTTTTGTTACCTTCCAATATATCATTGTCTCTTCAGGCATAATGTGATGCAAATTGGGCAGTATGCCCTACCACCCACCGGTCTATTATTGGTTACATTATATTCCTTTGGTCATCACTGATTTAAGAATGATCCAAGAAATAGATAGTTGTTTCACGCTCATCTACAAAAGTAGAGAATAGAGCCATGGCCACTACTTCTAGTGAAGTTATTTGGTTAATAAGATTATTGCGAGACCAACAAGTGCCTTGTTCTAATCCAATACCACTTTTTTGTGATAATTAAGCTACCATCCACATAACATCAAATCCGGTGTTCCATAAACGTACAAAACACATAAAATTGATTGTCACTTCATTCACCAACATATTCAGTATCAAACTTTGATTCCTCAATCCATCACTTCAAAATTTCAATTGACAAATATTTTTGCTAAGGTGCTTGAGCGAGACCATTTTCATGAGTTACTTGGCAAGTTAGGTGTTTCAACTCTCCACACTCCAACTTGAGGGGATGTAATGAAGATCATGATCACAATCACAAGAAGATTACTTACTTTTCCTCTATCCTCTCCCATATCTCTTTAATTGATATGTATATATCCTTAACTGATATGATAGGTATGATAAGCTTGCTTCCAGGATATCTTTTGGGAATAGTCAACCAAACTCAACCCAACTCTTGTATAAATTCAGGTATTAACCAATCAATGAAATATAATAAAGATTTATCTTACTGTTTAGACTTTGGAGCATGGGTGGATAACACATGGTAGTGGAAAATCCAATTAAGAAGAAGATTATTTGATTAGGAGGTGTTCCAATGGAACCAATTGCATAAAATCCTCACAAAATTCTTCCTTGGAAGGGATTTCCAAGATAGAATGATATGGAAAGGATTACCAAGTGGCAACTATTTTGCTAAGTCCTTTTGTAGGACACGTAAACTTGTCAGTTAAAATTCTACTACGCAAGTATACGTATCGAATAGATAGTATATTAGCAAGCAGGGTATCGATCCCATAGAGAATTGATCTAAAACTTTACTAATTACTAAAATTAGAACAATTCAATCTTATCCAAACAATCAAAATTTATTAATTAACTAAAACTAATTAACTAAAATTAAAACCAACAAGAAAAATCGAAGTAATAATAACTTGAGAAAATATCAAATCAAACAAGCCTAGGATCATAATATCCCTCACACTTCATCTAAATCTTACCTCTCTTATTTAATTTATTTCAATGGGTTGAATTGCTAACCTAGAGTCCTAAATTATTTATAAAGGTCTCTCGACTCAACTTATAAAAATATCTATTTTAACCAAAACACTATATCCCTATGTGATTTGAAATTAAAATAGACTCATTAAGTTCAGGCTCTAATCTGGCTACATACGGCCTATAGGTATATTCCTATCCTATACGCAAATCAATTAATTTGATCATATACTATCCCAATTTTAGTTTACTCTAAACTCCCTTTCCCAAGTTTGTTTAGGTTCTTAGATCAATTTAATTGGTGATTAGACAATTAAGAGCAGTAAGCACAGATTAGAATGAACAATTCAAATCTCATTAAAATAAGTAAGAAAGAGATTTAAAAATTTAGACTACATGTGAGTTCAATTGCAATCCTAGAAAAAGAAAATTTAGCCACTCATAATTGCAAAAATAAATAACATTATAATAAATTTAACCATTGAAAGTAACAAGAAAATTAAAAGCTAAGGAAGAACACAAAACAATTATTGCCGACTTGATCTCCAAGTTTCAGCCTCAACTTCTAGTTTCTTGAATCTCTCAAAAGTTGTCTCTAATGTTGTTAAATATACCCTATTTATACTAATAGACTTAACCTAAAATTCCTTCAACTAGGGTTTAATTGGGTTTAAAAGTGTAATGAGAGGCCCAAAAATCAATTGTCCATCTTTACAAATTTTCATTCCCGACACAGTACGTCCAGCCATTTTCCGATGAGATTTTCTCTATTTTCAATGCAGAACTGGATAAAGTGATCTTCATAAAAGTTGTAGCTCTGTCTCTTAGCTTTTCACTGGTCCAAGAATCACTTCATTTGGAGTTCTGTAGCTCGAGATATGGCCAAAATACTGAAGTATATGTAAGCAGATTCTAGGTCTGTTTACATATTACTTTTCAAAATTAAGCCCAATCACTTTTAATCCTACAAAAACTAATAAATAATAATCATATTAAAAAGAATAACATAAAATTAAAATAAATAACTTAAAAGTAACTTAATTATAAAAATAACTAAAAATAAGTAAATTATAATTGAAAATTGAGAACTTAACTAATATTTAATAACAAAATTAAAATAAAATAATTCTATCAAATAGAATTATCACACGTATAGGCAAAAATGACTCTTAACTCTGAACTTTGGAAGTTGGTATAGGTAGGTTTTGCATCTCCTAAAGTCGAGATGTTCTTGTGGCAAGTGTTAAGAGGTAAAGTGGTGATGGAGACAAAGAAGGTAAAGAGACGAAACTTAGGTACAAGGTGGGAATATTGGCCTTATTGCCTAATGGATCACTCAAGTTTAATGTTCATAGATCATTGAAAGGCAACTTGAGAGAGTGGAAATTGGCGAGGCTCAAACGAACAAGGTATGATTTCTGAGACTTTTATTCTCCAAATTAATTGGCAACCGCGATTTGAATCTAGTGGAACTACGGGCCACTAGAGAAGCTTTCGTAGTCTTTGTTGCGTCTAATGGGAGAGTTCTCACACTTTAATTGAAAATGATTTAACGAATGGATAAATTGGGTTTTAGCTCCTCAAATTTTCCACGGAGAGTGAGAAATGTTATCATGCACATTGAAGTTTTAAAAATTAAGGTGGAAAAATGACGAATTCCACACATCTCAGATCATTAATTAATGATATGATAGATGAGTTTGTCAAGGCTGGTGTGGAAAGATAACATGGTATAATATGATGCTGGTGATTAACTAGCTTTGGAACAACTCGATTCACAGCCCAAGTCCCATAGTCCAAGGTTGGCTGTTTTGCAGAGTACAATGAATCTTATCATGACTATATGATATTTGTATTTTCTTATTATTATTTATTTTATATACTTTTTTATAAAAGAAAATAATCAATAAAAGGACCTAGTACGACAAACTTTCATTAGACGGATAGAGTTGAAATCTGATTTTAATTTATTTTTGTGTACAAGGGATCCTACTTACTCTCCATTGAAAAAAAAAAAAAGATACTAGGATAAATATTTAATTACTTTGATTTGGACTCTCTTGGTCGATGTTTTTATTATTTCCTTTCTCTTTTTAAAAGATAATAAATACAAAAAGTAAATAAATAATAAGCAAAAGACAAATAAAAAAAAATCAATCAACAGAGCCTTACTTGATTCGATGTGAGGCGGCTGAAAGTATTCTACCATACAAGCCACATCAAGCAACGTCTTATTCGTCCCTTTGTGTTTTTTTGAGCTTTTGAACGGTTTGACCAAGAAATTGTCATCTTCAGACAAGAAGATTTCTGTAGTTATAGGAATAAATTATCCAATTGATTACTAAAACTTTTAAACTTTTCTGTAATTAGAATAGGTAAAACACTAAGGATTTCTCTAATTTAGTAATTGCTGTCTCTTTTTCCAAATGGTCCAGGCGAACGAGGCGTCATTGCTTATGTCATATCTTTTACCATATCAAAGGGAAAAAAATTAACACCACAAAAATTAAATAAAGGAGCAGAAAAGGAAAGAAATAACACAAATGTTCACAAACTTCAAACGCTATGATCGGTCTGTTTTTACCAATTAATCGTTTTCCTTTATTTCATGTAAATATATAGAGTAGGTTTTGACTATAAATAATGACGGTCTTAAGATTTTGCATGAAAGTGACTAAAAGATAATTATATAAAATTATAAAGTTATATATGTCAAATTTTGTAATATTATAATAAAAAAAATTAAAAATTAAAAAATTGAGAGGTGATAGTCGTCACTATAAAAGTTAGGTAATGACAATGAATACACTTATATTTATTAATCTTGGAATGTGTAAATTTATACAAGATGCATTAGCATCATAACAAACTATAACAAAACACATACAATTCGAATTCAAAAGTTGTAACAAAAATAGTAACAAAAAGATCATGGTTTGATTGAATTTTTGACTTGTTTTTCAGTTGTTGTGGTAGTTAACTCTTTTACATGCCCTTGTAATAAGGTGGAGCCATTAGCAACACTTATCTCGGACCTTAGAAATAAGAATCTTTGTCTGGACAAGGGTTTTGTTAATCTATCTGCAAGTTGATCTTTGGTAGGAAAGTAAGACACCTTGAAATTGCTAGATTGAACCTGTTGACGCACAAAGTGATAATGTAGAGCCAAATGTTTCATTCTAGAGTGAAACACAGGATTGACACTTAGATAAGTAGCACCAATGTTGTCATAATGAATAACAAGAGGCTGTGAGAAAGAAATATGCAATTTAAACAATAAGTTTCTGACCTAAAGTAATTCAACACTAATGTTGGCAATGGCTTGATATTCTGTGTTTGTAGAAGACCTAGAAATTGTTCATTGTTTGCTTGATTTCCATGAAATGGTGTTGCCAACAAGGTAAACAATGTAAGTAATGGTTGAAGAACGATTATCCAAGTTACCAGCCTTATCAGAGTCACTAAACGTTGATAAATGCAGCTATGGATTTTTCTTAAGAAATAAATCATGATGTATGGTAGCTTTCAAGTGTCTCATAATTTGTTTAAGACTAGACCAATGAAGCTGATTGGGAAAGTGTATGAATTGAGATAGTTTATTGATGGAGTGAGCTATATTTGGTCTAGTTATAGACAAGTATGGGAGAGATCTAGTCAACTTTCAATATACAGTTGCATCAACTTGGTGAGCACCATCTTTAAGTTGTAATTTGACATTAATTACCATAGAAGTGTGAACTTTTTTGGCTATTGACACATCAAATTTATCTAAGACATCTCGAATGCATTTATGTTGAGATAAAAACATACCTCGAGAGGTGAGAATTACTTCAACTCTTAATGAGAAAATTCAAGTGACCAAGATCCTTCAAGGAGAACTTTTGAGCTAATTGTTGCAAGAACAATTGAGTTGCTGTAGGATTGTTTCCTGTCACTAAGAGATCATCCAAATATACTAGCAAATAAATTAACACCAAGTCATGAGCATAGATGAAGAGAGATGCATCAAACATGGGGTTCTTGAAGCCATAATGAAGAAGAAAAGAATTAAGTTCTTAGTACTAAGCTTAAGGGGCTTGTTCAAGCCATAGATAGCCTAGTGCAATCTGCACACATGTGAGAATTTATCTTTATCAACACATGGTGGTTTTAAAATAAGGCTGAAGGTTTTCTTATAGTCAATACCAAGTTTTTGATGAAAGCCTTTGGTAGCTAGACGAGCTTTATATCTATCAAACGATCCATCAGATTTCTTTTTAACCTAAAACACCCATTTACAGCCAACAATATTGTATTTGGCAGAAGTAGGAACTAATGACCAAATGTTATTTTTGATCAAGACATTAAATTCTTTAGTAATGACCCATACCCAATTAATGTCGTTCATGGCTTAACTAGCACAAGTTGGTTCAAGTGGCAATGCATGTTTTGTGGTGATCAAGGCCTTTTTAGGTTTGAAAATGTCGTTTTGAGACCGTGTGATTATTGTATGAGTTATAGTGAGTGGTGGTGTAAATTTGGTTAGGAGAGGTATTGCAATGAGTTGATGAAAAGATAAAAATGGTAGAAGTAATTTCTAGTGAAGAACTTGAAGGATGAATAGCTATGAGATCAGTTTGAATAGAAGTATAGGTTTGACATGCCAAGTTCTTAAAAGCTGCAGTTGTGGAAAACCTAAGACAGTAAATATGGAAGATTGAAGAGTAGCAATAGAAAGAAATTGAGTTGACCGTTGATCACTAGTAAGAGCTAAAGTGGAATAGTGATTTTGGATTATAGTTTTAAAAGGAAAATCTAACTCATGAAACATTACATGTCTTGACACACAAAGTTTTTTAGTAAAAGGATCATAACATTTGTATGCATTTTAAGTGGTGGAGTATCCTAAAAACACACAAGGACATGATTTTGGCTACAATTTACAAAGGTTGTAAGGTTTGAGCCAAAGATAGCATAAGTATCGAAAAACTCTTAATTTGGTGTAGTTAGATGGATGATGAAAGAGTTTTTTGAAAGTAGACTTGAGTTATAAGATGGGAGTATAAGTTCTGTTGATAAAATAAATTGCTGTTTGGAGAGCTTATGGCCAAAATATTAAAGTCATGGAAGCATGATAAAGTAAAGAAAGACGTTCAAGAATCTATCGATGCCTTCTTTTAGTGGTTCCATTGTGTTTAAGAGTATGAGGTGGGGTAGTGAAGTGAAAGATTCCATGTTTGGTGAGACCTTGAGATAAATTTTAATATTCTTTACCATTATCTGAATACATGGACATAATTGAAGTACTAAATTGTTTTTGATTAATGCTTTAAAAGTTGGTAATAATTTGACAATAATCAGATGTCTATTTAAGTGGAAACAACCAGATATATTTAGTGTAGTGTTATATGTAAATAACATAATAAAGAAAACCATCAATTGATTTAATATGTGAAGGTCCCTATACATTAGTGTAAATAAGTTCAAGAGGTTTAATGCTTTTCATAGTAAATTGAGGGATTAGCAACATGATAAATGAATTTGGATTAAAGTAGAGAGAGGTTAGTAAAAGAGGTGTCAGTGATAAAAAAAAAAAGGTGGGGGAATGGACTTTTATAGATAAAGTGAGAAATGTAAAGTTAAGGAAAGAAAACGATGGAGATAAGGGAAGTAAAAAAGATAAAAACTAGAAAGTTCAAGTCCCATAGGATACAATGAAAAAGACCACTTTGATTTGGAATGAAAAGACAATGTTATACATGGGGCATGGTCAACAGTAGCTAAAAGAGTGGAGTAGAAGGAAAACACTAGTGGAGAAGGCCAAAAGAAAGGTGCAGTAGTAGAGCAAATGATTACTGAGGGCCTAGTGAGGCAAAGTTAAAAAATAAAGGGAAACGACAAGTCTGTTGGGAATGAATCCTAAAGCCAATCAGATTAGTCAAGGCTTAAATCTGAATCATGCAATCATATCATTCATAATGAATGAGTAGAGGTTTTCCTTCATCAATAAAACTACCCTTCTTAAGTTTATTGGCTGAATTCAAAGAGATTAACATAATTTGTAAGAAAATTGTAAAGAGTTATAATTATGAGATCTCTACGTATAAAAGTATAATCTCTAAATTGTTCCTAGTCGATGTATAATTGAGAGTGGACATCAATGATGCTTAGAAACTAGTACATTCTATATTCCTTACTTGAAAAGCAAGCAACTGATCTCATAGGTTAAAGTATAAGGATACTTGGAACTAGAATGTAGGTGCTTGTTCTTAGAACAAGTTCACTGAACATGACCCGTCATGAGGATTCTATTTGCTATTTCAATCGAGTGTCTATGGAATATATCCTCACATGATAGTCATGTAAGTGATCCCTCGACTAGTGACACTGGGTTGTCTTATATAAAGATTGCTATACTTTGATACCATTTTACGAGATGTTAACCACAAATGCCCAAAGTGATGGTCATTGAGTATAACATGAGACATATGAAGGCAATTAAGTGGTTCGGAGAGAATTCATCACCTTAAGTGAAAGAGACCTATCCTATTTCGTTTTTGATAAGTAATAACTTACGTAATTCTTTAGTGAGAGTGGAATGAAGTTTTGAGAAAATGAGTTTTTCAAATTTCATTTTGAGTTATACTTAGTCAAGAGTTAATATGGAAAGGCATAAGGAGTAGACATTGCACCATGCTCCTAGTCTTTCTGATGTATATGATGAAAAGATTGAATTGTATTGAAAAATTGATCATTGAAAGATTAAGTCAAACCATTTTGACTATTCTAACATTTGGGTGACCATGATGGGTTGCTAGATCCTACTCTTGGTTATGATCATACAATGATTGATATGATTAATGATAAATTCAAATTAGTTTGAATTTATCTAATTTCTAAAATTAATTTATGGATTACATCTTAAGATCATTACCAATGTGTTGGGAGACTAATGGGTCACACACACAAAATGAAATTCAGAAACAAAATGGGATGGGTGATTAAGTAAAACTTAATCAAGTTAGTAGTCATAAACTACTAATCACATAATTAAAATAGTTTAATTAAGTGAAGGGTTAATTCATAATTACATAAGAGTTATGTAATTTCCTATGCATGGGTTGAAATTAACCCTAATTATATAAACCTAGCTTAAGTCTCACTTTCTTAAAGGGTGGAAAAACACAACGCTAACCACTTTATAGCCACCCCTGGTAAAAGGAAAAAAATAGTTTTCTTTTCTAAGGCATTTGGCCAAGGGATGTGTGTGCACTTGGGAAAGTTTGATTCTTGCAATATACCTAACTAGAATTTTCTAAAGGCTAAAGCAATCCTAATCCTTGTGAAGGATTTTGGAGATCATTAGTGTGGACTTTCATTAAAAGTTCCACAAGAACCTCTTGAACAACTTTAGTTTGCTACAATCGAACTCTATGTGAGGTCGATCAAAAGGCTGTTCTAGTTTTTAGATAAAGGATCTAGCTTCCTTTATCTCTAAGGTAACGACTTATGATCATATGCTTGTTGCAAAACTACTTAATGACTTTTAAAAGGCCATTGAATGTGACTTTGGGTAGGTGAGGTTGGTTTTCTATGTTTTATTTCATTTCCATTACATTGTTTAATTTTTGTTGCATTGAAATGCATGGCCGACCCTCTCCCTTCAGTGGTATCAAAGCCTTTTTCAAGGATTTTGAATTACCAAACATGTTTACATGATGACGATCAACTTTTGGAAGTTTTGCATTTCGATTTGGTATTATTTTTCTTCATAACTGATTTTAGAGTTGTGTTTCTCACTTCAGTTTTGAGTTACGGTTTATGCTTCTATCTAGACTTTAATCTTATATTTTCAAATGGTTTTTAAATCATATTTAAAATATGTTTAAGGCATGGATGATTGTTCCATTGGATACGCAATCAAAGGAAGTGCAAACAACTTCGGTTTAGAAGCTATCTTGAGAAGATAGTATTTAAGTTTTAATTTTCTATTCTATACAATACGAGTTAAATCTAATTTGATCATGTTTTAATCTTTTAAATCATGTTAAAGACCTACCTAGTGTGTTTCTTACTTGTTCTAAGGTTGCACAAACAAAGAATGCATAAAAAAAGGCATGAAATAAAGATTGCACCTAAACCATGTTAAGGACCTACCTAGTGTGTTTTGGTTTTGATTTGTGTTGAATGTCTAGCATGTGAAAAATGGACATGTTCCATATTCAATGCTGGATCAATGGCTAGCAAAATCATGATTTGATCATGCATTTAAGAGGTTGAATTTTAGCACAAAATGAGACAAGGACCGAACTTGCCAAGCTGAAATTTTCAACTTGTAAGTGGGCAAGGAAGTAAAAGCAAAAGGAAGGGGCGGTTTCCGAAAGGAAGTGGAAAAGATAAAAATTGCTCCTATACCCGCTCCAAAGTCAAAATCAAGCAAAAAGAAAGGGAATTAGTTTGGAGGGATAAAAGGTGATCAAGAGGAGCAGATGGTAGCAAAAAAATTGGATTTGGAAGAAGGGTCAATCTTAGATGCAGACTTTAAAACGCAAAATTCAGTTCTTACTAGGGATGCTAAAGAGATTTGGGAGTTGAGTAAAAAGCTTGGTTTATCCTTTATTGAGGACAAGGATGAGGTTATTCTAAAGATTGTAGTGCTCAAAGCAGAAGATGTTGGTGAGGGGAACTCACCACATCAAATCATCATGTAAGTGGTTGGTCAAATGGCAAGTGATTGGGGGAGGGATAAAGAGAAGTACAGAGGGATTCTCATTCTGTATTTCTCAAGGACTTCACTATTGGGTTTGTAAATGTGTACAATGGGTAAGGGAAGTGTTTTGTTTTTTATTTGTTTTGGTGCTAAGTTTTGAGTTGTTGCTATATTTTGAGATCCGTGACAATGTCTTATTTGTTGGTTTTGCGTCTGCATCTTCTTTGTTGGTGTTGTTGGCTCGAAGATGTCAGTGGCATGGTGATCTTAGCTAGTTTGTAGTGCAAGGAGAAACAAGATAGATATGTTGGCTACATACGAGAGCAATCACTCTGCAACGAAAAAGATCTTTAAAACAACAAGTTGAGAGGTCTTTTAGTCTTGTTTGGGGTTAGACAATTGGGAGCAAAAGTGGAATGAGGAAAGGTGTAGGGAAAAATCTCAAGTAATGTAGTTAAGAAGGGAGTAAAATACACACTGTACTATTTTCCTTCATCAAAGTTTTTTTCATTGAGTTTTTCTTGGTAAGGTTTTTAATGAGCTAGTATTTTAAAAACGTATTCTTGAATAGAATTATGTACACTTTTTTCTTAACTCGAATTTTTTCCCAGGAAGTTTTTTCTTAGTAAGGTTTTAATAAGGTATATTTTTAATACAATGGACATTCAAGAGGAATGTTATGAATATATGTGTGAATGTCCATTATGTTATAACCCAATAAGTTCAGATCAAGTCAAATATCGCAATAGGCTAGACACAAGAATTATAATTTGATTTGAACTTTTAGATTTGATTATATATATCTATATTCAGATATAGATTAAATTGAATTAAAAATTAAAAGGGGATATTAACCTGTAAATAGATCTCTAACTTCATTTATAAATTTTTCTTACTTTACTAATACTTTTTTCTCATAATTTCTTTTATAAGTTATATTTAAATTTAAGACATTCTAGATACATAAATTGTTGATTTATTTTAGGTTGGATGCCGAACCTGAAAATCTAACAAAAAATGATAAAAAAATGTAAAACTTTTTACTTAATTATAGTGCCAGTTTATTAAAGCATGAATCGCTTATAAATAACCATTAGAAGTTAGGATAGAGGCCTCGAAATCTTCTAGAATTTACAAATCATATCTCTCTAAGCACTCTGCAATGGCTAACGAATTTTCTCTTGCCTTGTATGAGAAAGTTGCTTGTAAAAACATTATCCAAAGAGCATTGGATATCGCTCTCTTGTTCCTTCTCGTTTCTCTCCTCTTTTATCGCCTCTATTCTCTTAACAACCATGGCTTTGTCTGGCTCCTTGCTTTCTTTTGCGAGTCATGGTTCACGTTCAACTGGTTTCTCCTTGTTAGCTCCAAATGGAATCCTGTAGACTTCAAAACGTATCCAGAAAACCTTGCACAAAGGTAACAAAGAATTTAATTATGATCACTATCATCCTTCTGTTATTGTTTATTACTTAATTATAAGAACTTAAAATTTGTTCATATTTCTTGTCAGGTTTCCCGAGCTTCCCCTTGTGGACATGTTTGTTACGACTGCGGACCCTGTGCTAGAGCCGCCTATTATAACTGTAAACACCATTCTCTCTTTGTTGGCTGTTGATTATCCAGCTGACAAGCTAGCTTGCTATTTATCGGATGATGGCTGCTCCCCTCTCACCTTCTACTCTCTGGTGGAAGCATCAAAATTTGCCAAGCTTTGGGTCCCATTTTGTAAGAAGTACAAAATTCAAGTTAGGGCTCCCTTTAGATACTTCTTGGACGATCCTATATCCTTCACCTCCAGTGCAAATTCTGAGTTCAGACAAGATTGGAAAAAGATGAAGGTAATTCCAACGTCTTTCTACGGTGTTGAGGTTGTGGGTAGAATCATGAGAGTGAAAGAAAAAAAAAATAAGAAAGCGAAGAGCAAAATTAATTAGTATCTTGTTTTGTACCATCCATTCAGGCACCGATCGGCATTTAAATGTGTTTTATATTTCCTTGTAGGCTGAGTATGAGCACCTTAGCCTAAAAATAGAGGAAGCAGGCAGAAAATCAGGGCCATGGGATCTAACAGGCGAGTTTGCTATTTTCTCCAACGTTGAACGCAGCAACCATCCAACTATAATCAAGGTAATGAATGCATTGCCTCAATGTGACAAAAAAAAAAAGTCTTCAAGTTTGAATCGTTCTCCCATATTCTAATTATTAATCAAAAGAAAAATTATATTACTTATTTCGATTCAACGAGGGACATATATATAGGGTTTCTATGTGACACATGATCGTTTAATATTAAGTATTTTTATTATTGGTTGATATAAATTTGGAACCATTCAATTGTTTTGTTGTAGGCTATAGGAGATAACAAGCAAAGCTCTTCAGATGGTGATGTGCCACATTTGGTTTACATTTCCAGAGAGAAACGGCCAAAACATGCACATCATTACAAAGCTGGTGCCATGAACGTTCTGGTAAGAATAAGATTCCACTTTAGGCCCAACAAGTTAAGTACAAAATTTTATTTCCATTTTTTTAAATTTACCAAACACTTCTCGACAATTAATTAAGTTACGAAATCCAGTTCATTTTTAAAAATTACCATGGAAGCTGGAAACAACTACCTTCAAATCAATTTTGGTGTTTGTATGGAAAACAGACTAGAGTGTCTGGGTTGATGACGAATGCGCCCTACATGCTGAACGTAGACTGTGATATGTTTGTGAATAATCCACAAGTTGTTCGCCAAGCAATGTGTCAGCTTCTGGATTCCAAGAGTGAAAGAGAAATCGCATTTGTTCAGTATCCTCAATGTTTTTATGATGGACCAAAGGATGATCCCTACGGGAACCAACTTGTGGTATTGATGGAAGTGAGTCATACATATATTTCCAAAAACTTGCATGGATTTTCTACTATTCTTTTTTCTCCTTCCTTTTTACTTGCTTTAGAGAATTCATGTTGCTGTGCTAGTATTTGGGCCGTGGAATAGCTGGAATCCAAGGACCTTGCTATAGCGGAACAGGATGTTTTCATAGACGAAAAGTCATCTATGGCCTATGGCCCGATGATTCAGAAAATCAGGGAAGAAATCATACATCAATTGACGGTAACATTTAACGAACATTTTACTATCTTTTAATAATTTCTTTACATGATCCTGTCACTCTGACTAACCTCCGGTGTTAATTAAAATAGTAGGAGTATGATGGTTTATTCTTTCTTATTTAGGAAAATTAACTGATAATGAACCGCTAAAAGAGTTTGGGAAATCAAAGGAGTTTTCGGAATCAGTAACTTATGCATTGATAGGGAAGAAGGGTTTTTCAAACAACATTTCAGGTTCTCTTGAGGCAGCATTCCAAGTTTCACGTTGTGGCTATGAATTTGGTACTAGCTGGGGAACAAAGGTTAGTCGGAGAAGCCTAACTACTAAAATACTATTAATAATGGAGGTCTAATCTATTCAATTTTTGGTATCATTGATTACATTTCAGGTTGGATGGATATATGGATCCATGACAGAAGATGTCATAACGGGGTTGACGATTCATAAGAAAGGGTGGAAATCCACCTTTCCCATGCCCAACCCACCGGCCTTTCTAGGATGTGCGCCGTCTGGGGGTCCGGCCGCAATGACTCAACAGAAAAGGTGGGCTACAGGCCTGCTTGAAATCCTCGTTAGCGACAAGAGCCCCATATTTGCCACGCTGACCGACAGGCTCCAATTCAGGATGTTCTTAGCATACTTTTGGATTCTTTCTTGGGGCCTCGGCTCAATTCCTGAGTTGTGTTATGCTGCTCTGCCTGCATATTGCATCATCGCCAACTCGCATTTCTTGCCCAAGGTAAGGAGAATCTACATGTAGTATAATATACAATTGACAGGTCGGTCCATGCCTCGTCTTTGTCCTTTAAAGTTTTTATTGTATAGATCCAAAAAGTTAATCAAGTTGAATCAAATATTCGGGTCGTTATGTGTTATTTCATTGTCTCCCACCTCGGAGACACGTACTTTACCAGCTGAAATAGTAAGATTAATTACTACCATTTGCTCTTAAACAAATTAGTATAATGTAATTGTACGAGTTAATTATGTGCACTTATTTTAGAAGAGCGACTTTGTGTGTTTCTAATAGCTAACTCACGTTTAAATGCAGGTCCAGGACCCGGCTATATTGATTCCACTTGCCATTTTTGTGATTTATAACCTGCTCACTCTCAGGGAATACCTCAAAACTGGCATCTCCATCCGAGCATGGTGGAATAACATGAGAATGGGAAGAATAAATGCAGCCTCGGCATACTTATTTGGAACTCTAAGTGTCGTACTTAAACTCTTAGGATTATCTGATACAGTTTTTGAAGTTACACAGAAAGATCAATCTTCTGATGGTGATCAAACTAACGATACCACAAATTTTACTTTCGATGCGTCACCAATTTTTGTGCCGGGCACGACCCTTATGCTGGTGCACCTGACAGCACTGCTCGCCCTCTCCTTAAAGTTGCGACCATTAGTTCATGATGTTGGGCATGTAGTCGGGCTTGGGGAGGTCTTGTGTAGCATATGGGTGGTGCTATGCTTCTTGCCATTTCTGAAAGGGTTGTTTAGAACAGGAAAATATGGGATTCCTTCCTCCACCATATTCAAGTCAACTTCGTTGGCATTAGTTTTTGTTTATTTGTGTAGGACTTCATAGTGTTGACGCTGGGATTATTAACAAAACTTTATATACACTAGAGTGCTTTCTGTGCGATACGTTAGGAAATTGTTATTTTATAGAAATATTATATGAAAAGTTAGTATTATTTTAAATAAAAGTTTAATGTTATGAAAAATAATTTAAGAAAACAAATAAAGATAACCTGAAAGAATAATTAAAGAGAAGAAAGAAAGTATTTAGAGGGAGGAAAAAGATCTTATTAAAATGTGTATTTACAAATGAATTGAGGGAACTTATTTATAGATAAATAACCCCCTTATCTTGATAGAATTTACAAGATGAAGATAACACTTAACGATTAGATGAATTAAATCATAATCCAATCTAATTTGCATCAAATCTAGATATAGATAATATAATAGATATTTACAAAAATATTCATAACACTCCCCCTTGAATATCTATTGTATTAAGAATATGCCTCATTAAAACCTTACAAGAAAAAAACCTCATGAGAAAAAATCCGAGTGAAGAAAAAAGAGTACATAATTATTTTCAAGAATACATTTATGAAATACTGCCTCATTAAAAACCTTATCAAGAAAAACAAAGTGGGAAAAACCTTGATGAAGGAAAAGAGTATAATGCGTATTTTACTCCCCCTGATAACTGTATTATTTAATATCTTTAAAACGGCGCATCCCATTTTTTTGTATCAACTTTTCGAATGTTGCAATAGGAAAGGCTTTAGTAAATAAATCTACTAGATTGTCACTTGAACGAATTTGTTGAACACTAATATCACTTTTTTCTTGGAGATCATGAGTGAAGAAGAATTTTGACGAAATATATTTTGTTCGATCGCCTTTAATGTATCCTTCCTTTAACTGAGCTATGCAAGCAGTATTATCCTCGTATAATGTTGTTGTAATTTCTTTCTTGATTGACAAACCACACGTTTCTCGAATATGTTGAGTTACAGATTTTAACCAAACACATTCACAACTTGCCTTACGAATTGCTAAAATTTTTGCATGGTTAGAAGAAGTAGCAATTATAGTTTGCTTTACAGAACGTCATGAAATAACAGTACCTCCATATATGAATAAGTAACCTGTTTGGTATCGAACTTTATGTGGATCTGATAAAAATCGTGCATCTGCATAACTAATTAAATCTTATTTTAATGCATTTGAATAATATAAGCCCATCTCCATTGTTCCTCGAAGATATCGAAGTATATGTTTAATTCCATTTCGATGTCTTCGAGTTGGATAAGAACTATATCTTGCTAATAAATTCACAACAAATGATATATCAGGTCGTGTATTGCGAGCAAGAAACATTAATGCTCTAATTGCACTAAGATATGGTACTTTAAGACCAAGAAGTTCTTCATTACCCTCACGAGGTAAAAAATGGTTTTTTTTCCACATCTAATGATCTTATAACCATTGGTGAACTCAATGGATGTAATTTGTCCATATAAAATCATTTTAGCACTTTCGCTATATAATTAGATTGATGGACAAAAATTCCATTTGTCAAGTGTTCAATCTGAAGATCCAAACAAAACTTTGTTTTTTCAAGGTCTTTCATCTCAAATTCTTTCTTTAAGTAATCCACAACTTTTGATAACTCTTCAGGAGTTCCAATAATGTTTATATCAGCAACATAAACAGCAATTATCATAAATTCATATATGAATCTTTTTATAAAAACACATGGGCATATATGATCATTTTTATAACATTCTTTCAACAAATATTCACTAAGACAATTATAACACATGCATCCGGATTGTTTTAATATATAAAGATTTATTTAATTTAATCGAATAAATCTCTCGAGATTTCAAATTTTGTGCTTTAGGCAACTTAAATCCTTTAGGGATTTTCATATAGATATCATTATCAAGTGAGCCGTATAAATAAGCTGTACCTACACCTATCAAACGTATTTCAAGTGTTTCATGTATTGCCAAACTAATTAAATATCAAAATGTAATTGCATCCACCATAAGAGAACATGTCTCTTCATAATCAAGACCAAGTTTTTGGGTAAAGCCTTGTGCGACAAGTCGTGCTATATATCTCACAATCTCATCTTTCTCATTTCGTTTCCGCACAAATACCGATTTATATCCCACTAGTTTTACACCATTTGGTGTACGGACTACAAGTCCAAAAACTTCACGTTTTGCAAGTTAATTTAATTCCACTTTGATTACGTCTTTCCACATTAGCCAATCACTTCTATGTCTACATTCTTCAACAAATGTAAATTCAAGATCTTCATTTTCTTTCATAATATTGAGCGTTACATTTTATGCAAGAATATCATCGACATTTATATCATTTCGGTTCTATCTTTTTCTCGTCATGACATAATTTATTAAGATCTCTTCATTTTCACTAATTTCATGTACCTGAATTTCTTTTGGAATTATATCAGGGGTCTCTTCTAGAGTTTTTGTTTCCTCTTCTTAACCATCTTGAATATTTGCTTCTTTTCTTTTTCGAGGATTCTTATCTTTGAAACCGATTGGTCTTCCATGCTTCTGGCGTGTCTTAGACTTATTAGCAACAGCAGATTGTCCTACATCAATTTTGATTGAAGCATTTGCAGCTATTATATGAGATTTAATTACTCTTTAGGTCAGTATATGCGTTTGGCCACTGATTTGCTATATTTTGCAAACGAATTATCTTTTGAACTTCTTGTTCACATTGATTTGTGCGAGGATCAAAACTAGATAATGACAATATATTCTAAGATATTTCCATTTCTAGTTGCTTATTTTCTCCCCTTAATGTTGAAAAATTGTTTCATCAAAATGATAATCAGTAAACCTTGCAGTGAATAAATCTCCTGTTGAGGGTTTAAGATATTTAATTATAGATAGAGATTCATATCCAACATATATTCTTAACCTCCTTTGAGGACCCATCTTTGTACGTTGTGGTGGAGCAATTGGAACATATACCGCACATTCAAAAATTCTTAGATAGGAAATATTTGGTTCCTGACCAAAAACTAATTATATAGGGAAGAATTTATGATAACTCGTTGGCCTGATGCATACAAGTACTGCTGCATGCAAAATGGCATATCCCCAAGCAGAAATTGGGAGTTTGGATTTCATAAGTAATGGCCTTGCAATTAGTTTAAGGCGTTTGATAAACGATTCTACTAGACTGTTTTGTGTATGAACATAACTAATAGATTGTTCAACATTTATTCCAATAGATATGCAATATTCATTAAAAGCTTGAGACGTAAATTCACCAACATTGTCAAGACGAATTGTTTTGATTGCATAATCAGAAAAATGTGCTCGCAAACTAATTATTTGTGCAAGTAATCTTGCAAATGTCAAATTGCTAGTTGATAACAAACACACATGTGATCATTTTGTTGATGCATCAATTAAAACCATAAAATATCTTAATGGTCCACATGATGGATGTATGGGTCCACATATATTACCCTGAATATGTTCCAAAAATGTAGGAGATTCAATCCTAACTTTAGCTGGTGATGGTCTTATAATTAATTTACCTTGAGAGCATGCAGCACATGAGAATTCATTAGATTGAAAAATCTTCTGGTTTGTCAATGGATGACCACATGAATTTTTAATAATTTTTTGCATCATTATTGATCTGGGATGGCCTAACATGTCATGCCAAATATTAAAATTATCAGTAAACTTCTAGTTTACATAAGTTTTAATTATTTTAATATTTGTGTAATATATTTCAAAGGATAAAGTGGGTAATTTTTTCAATATACATTTTTTAACCAATATAATAGATGTAATATAAAGGTATTCAATGTCTTTTTCATTCGTTGTCTTAATATAATATCCATTCAAACGAATATCTTTAAAACTTAATAAGTTTCTTTAAGACCTAATAGAAAATAATGTATTTTTTATTATAAACTTCATTCCTCCAAGTAGTGAAATATTGGCTTTTTCAAAGCCTTCAATTAATCTTGTACTACCAAATATTGTATTGACTTTAGCTTCTTCTATTGTCAAGTGGGAAAAATATTTCTTATTTTTAAATATAGTGTGCGTTGGAGCACTATCTATTAGACATTTATCTTCCTCATTGATCTTGGATCTAACCAGATGAATATCCATATTTTTTTCAAGAAAATAAAACATATATAGTAAAAAACTTATATAAGAGAACATTAAATATAAACTTTGTTATTAAAATACAAAAAAAAATCTTCCTAATAAACATATTGAAACACATTAACTTCTTAATAGAATTATACTAAACATGCCAAGTTCTTAATAGAGTTGTACTAAAACACATCAACAGATAATTTAAGAAATTTCATTATTGGAATTTCCATCACTAATCAAATAATCAATCCGTCCTTCAGGGTGGGCAAAAAAATCAACAATATCCAAGTGTGTTATATCAACTTGGCTATCATCTTTAACAAAATTTGTTTCGATATTTTTTCTTTTATCTTTCAGTGATGCTTGATAAAGTTCAACAAGATATTTTGGTGTACGACAGGTACGTGATCAATGGTCTTTCATGCCACATTGATAACAAACATTTTCTATATTCTTTTTACTTTATCCACTTTTATCGTTTTCTTGTATCTCTTTACTATTCATCTACTTGTAGTGAGTATTCTTATTATCAGAATAATAATTTGAGTAACTACCACGACTGCAATAATTATGACGACCTTTTCATGTCCATGATTACGACCACGACCATGACCATAATTTTTAAATGATATCGCATTTACTTCAAGAAATGGAGAAGAACTAGTTGGGCGAGATTCATGATTTTTCATCAATAGCTCGTTATTCTCCTCAACCACAAGGAGACATGAAATCAGTTCAGAGTATTTCTTAAAGCCTTTTCACGATATTGCTGCTGCAGGAGCACATTTGAGGCGTGAAAAGTAGAAAATGTTGTTTCTAATAAATCAGCATCAGTCACCTTTTCTTCACACAATTTTAGTTTAGAACTAATTATATATAATGCTGAGTTATACTCACTTACAGTTTTAAAATCTTACAATCGCAGATGCACCCAATCATAACGAGCTTTTGGTAGAATTACTGTCTTCTATTAGTCATATATTTCCTTTAGACTTTTCCAAAGATCAACTGGATCTTTTATTGTGAGATACTCAATTTTTAATCCTTCATTAAGATGGTGGTGAAGGAAAATCATTACTTTTGCCTTATCCTGATTGGATGCTTTATTTTCTTCTTTGATTGTGTCTCCAATACCCATAGCATCTAAATGGATTTCAGCATCTAGAATCCAAGATAGATAGTTCTTACTAGTAATATCAAGAGCCACAAATTCAAGCTTTGTAAGATTTGACATTATGACAGCTTAAAAGAAGAACATAAATGTAAATATTACACAATATATTGTAATTGGCAAGCAAAACAATAAATTGATTGATGAAAAATAATTAATATAAAATTAAAAATTGACTTATTATAAATTGGTAAAATTTGGGCAAAGTAACAATAGACAAAAATTACCTAAAGAAAAATTAAACTTTGACTTTGTGAAGCTTGAGTGTCAGATATTAGAGAATCGTACTGATAATGTGTTATAAAAAATAACATAAAAGAACGAATAAAGATAACTTGAAAGAATAATTAAAGAGAAGAGAGAAAGTATTTAGGGGGAGAACAGAGATCTTATTAGAGTGTGTATTTACAAATGAGTTGAGGGGACCTATTTATAGACAAATAACTCATTTATCTTGATAAAATTTACAAGATGAAGATAACATTTAAATATTAGATGGATTAAATCCTAATCCAATCTAATTTACATCAAATCTAGATATAGATAACATAAATAGATATTCACAAAAATATCCATAACATTTAATTATTTATTTGATATTATTAGAAAAATGTAGTTGAACAAATTGTTAACTTTAATTATGTAGTTGATTTTATCAAAATAGTACAGCTAACTAAATTATTAACATTAAAGTATATATTGATGGTCAAAAAGAATGTAATATTATATAGGATGTTATCAATTATGATAAAAAAAAGAAAAAAAAGTTAAGTATGTTATGTTGAAAACAGTAAATTTTTGAATAATTGGTAACTACTCGTGAGCATTGTATTGTATAAGAAGGTATTATTTACTTGTATTTGAACAATTTGAAAGTCATAGTTTAGAAATATTTTTAAAAAGCCAAACCCATTTATACCAACAAAAGGAAAAACACTTGTCAAAAACATAATGGCTAAAAAATTTGTTGAAATTAGAAAATAAAAAAAATAAAACCAAACCATAAAATCAAATTAAACATCACGAAAAATAAGAAAAAATAAATAAAATAGAAACAAAGAATTCACACAACATTAAAAAAAAAAACCTCCAAAACTCATTCCAATCGAAATTTAATGTCAAAGATGAAGACAACAACCTAAACAATAATTAAAACCATAACAAGATCAAAGAACTTAGAGTCCAAAAAAGATCCAAACCAAGCAAAACTTAGAGAGGAAGACAAGGAGAGCATAATGGAAATCAAGCATACAAAATGTAAAAAACAAAACAAAAGAGCAAACCAAACCAATTTTGGAACAAAGAGTAAACAACCAAGCCAAAGAAATAATAAACCAAATCAAAAGTCAAGAATGGCATCAAATCACAGAAAAATTGCAAATCAAATACAAAAAAAGTAAAGAAATCAAGAAGAACAGCACCTTAACGAATCAAATAGCAAAGAAAATGAACAAAAAAGCACCAAAGAAAGAAAGAAAATAAAACAAAATCAAAAAAAGAAAAGAGCAATGAAAAGAAAAAAAGGAGAAAACGATGAAAAGAACAGAGAAAGTAAGAAATGAGAGAAAATCCCAAAAGCCGCCATCAAGAAAAAGAAAGATTGATGGTGAAAAGACAAAAGAAGACTCAAAAATCCCACAATCATAAAAAGCGTCACTTGTTGAAAATTAAAAAAAAAATACAACCTACAAATGGCTCACTTCTGATTCAATTGGAGCCCAATTGAAACTTCAATTTGAACTCACTATTACTATATATATATATATATATATATACACACACTAGCGTGCTGCTCGTGAGCTGCGCTCAAGATGAACTAAACATAGAATTTTTGTTTTTAACTGTAGTATAAGATACTTAGAGAAATAGACTAAGAGTAATTTAATCAACATAGAGAATAGTTGCCGAAAGTGTCAATTTTAGAAAATATTTTGTTGCAAAAGATACCACTATCATATCTGTAGGCATTTTAGTAGTTTGCTAATAAGTTTCTTTACAAAAGTGGATCAAAAGCTTGTAATTGAATGATGGATATTTAACAATATGGATGCAAGATTACTACCTTCAGACAAAAAGGAGAAGGCGTTTTCATCTGTAATTGTCAAACAACAAAAGTTGAAAAGAAGCTTATAGTAGACTAAGTGATTTTTTATATTTGTTTCTTGGATATTATGTCAAATTGTAATCAAACAATTGTAGTTTATAGGTAAAAGTAAACAATTGAAATAATGTGTAAATGTAATGATGACATGATAGTATAAATTTTATAATATGTTTTTCAAAAAGGATATAATAAGAATGGTAGCTGAATTGGAGAAAAATAATTAAATAATAAAATGAAACAGAAAGTGTGAAAATTGTATAAATTAATAGAATTTTACACAAAACAGTAAAAATATAATGCAATATATATATATGAACGAAAATCATTAACAGAGCAAATATAACATCTAAAGGTGTGTATGAACATTCAATTAACAATATCCAAGGACAAAATAATAATATCAATATGATAATAAATTTGAAGTAGTCAAGGATTATGCAAATCAAAGTTTCATATTGATAGCAAAAACAAAGCAAAAATTAGGTTTGGAAAGTAAAAAAAAAAACACACACACATGCACACACACAGCGGTATATGAGAATGTGCTGCTATTTTCAACTGTTCTATTATAAAACCATTCTAAAAAACTTGAGACAAAAATTGTAATAAGATTTTGAAGCTCAATTATCTGAATCAGTCTTATCTAGGGAACAAAACAACAATAAATAAAATTCTATTAATAATTGTTCTTTGTTTTAGTTAAATTTTATAATTTTGTTCTCTATTTTTAAAAAAATTATAATTTCACCCCTACAAACATTGAATTTCTTGTTTTCACCCCCTCAAACAAAAAATTATAACTCTGTCACCAATGTGACCAATTACCAACATAATTTTCATTTTCAATAAAAAGCATTACCTACTTAAGAAAATCTCATGGATTTTTTTATAAATTAAATTTTATTGAAATTTCATCGAAAAAGAAGTAATTTTAACAAAAAATTCTATCATAAAAGGTTGCTTTTGTTTTTATAGTGTAATTAAGTTGAAAACAATTCCAAAATTAGAGTTTACTCTTTCTTTTATATTTTGAGAAGATGATTCGAATCTTACTCTTTTTAAGAGAGAGATTATGCATTAATTAATGAACAAAATATTATTTTCATTTGGCTTAAATATTAAGAAAAGCTCTTAACTTTAACGGAAAGTCATTATCCTTTAAAATTTACCTGCTCAATCTTTTAACTTTAAGAAAAAAATTAATTAACAGTTGTCAAACCCAATATTAATTGATATTTTCTATCATGTAATATATGATGTGGTCACATTATATATCTTGTAGATAGAAAATATCAATTGGCATTAAGTTTACTGTTAATTTTCTGTTAAAATTAAAAGATTTATTTGAATACAAAAGCTCTTTCAAATGCAATAAAAGAAAAGGGATTCTTTTACATAAATGAAATAATTTAGGATTTCTTTTACTATTTAAACCTTTCCATTTCGAAAGGTTTTTAACTCTTAACACTTAACAGATAGTTCCTGTGGGTTTCTTTTACGTAGAATATATATTAACCTTAAGTTATTTTTTAATTAATTAATTTGGCAGGGTCAAGTTTGGGCTGTAAATTTCATAATCGGGCCCGGCCTGCCTGAACTTTAAATGAGCCTCAAGTTTGTTCCTAGACCCATCAAACGGTCTTTAAATTTTATCTAAACCCGCTTATAAATCCAACGGACCTTCGGACTTGAACGGAAAACCTGGCCTGTGAAGAGTTTGAAGTCCTGTCACAGAGCTATCGACACATAAGTGACATGATTTCTGACCGCTATCCAATCTGATTGTGACAAGCCAATGTGGGCTCAAAATTATTTGCCCTTACAGATAATTAACGAATAATACATAGGTATAATTTCTAGACTATCTTCTAGAAATATGTTAATACTTTTAACTCTCTCCACTCGTTGAAAGGATAAGGAAAAAAAAAAACATAAACCTTTTATTGAATTTATATAAAGTATACAATGTCAACGTCTCAAATATAATTTGTTTGAATTCGTTGTTATTTTTTTAAAAAAATTAACTCCAAAGTTCGAATTTCAATTCCTTTTATATACAGTCTCTTAATATTTACCAAAAATTAAAACTCAAAAATCAACAATTTGGACATACATACCTTAATTTATGATATTATATCTCCCTCCTTTTACTAAGTTGAGGGCGTAAGATTTTAGTCTCCATTTTGTTTTTAAATTTTATTATCTATATAATAATATCTTGGAACGAACTTAAATAAGTGACTCGGCCAGGTCCAAGTGACTTTAATAAAATCATTATTCTATTGATTATCAACTTTATTTTCAAGTGAATTGTAAAGGGCGACCTGTAAATCGCTGACATGGAGACCACAAAGTAGTATTGTAGCAATTGCAAAGCGTCCACAGGCATTAGACATCATCGCTTATGTCATCTCTTTAACATTTCTCTAAGAAACTTACGAGACTGCCTATAGTTTATAGTTTATGTCATCGCTTATGCTATCGATTTAATCTTTTCTTTCTGAAAATCTGAAAGTTTATAGTTTAAAAAAATGTGTTTTATAAAATTATTAAATCTATTTGAAATATAACACCTATAAAGAGTCCATTGATCTTATTTCATGTTGATTCCATTTGAGTGTTAAAAGGAGGTAAATAGTATTTAAAATTTTAAGGTCAGCACCTTTGAGCTTGTAGAGCACTTAATTAGCTAGAGGAATGATGGTTTAGAACCTGTTCAAATTAAAAGACACTAAGTAAGAAAAAGTAGAGAAAAGTGAATAATATAAGAGTATATATAGTGACTTGGTCCCCTTGATTTACATCCAATATCTTGATATCCCAATCAAAGATTTTTAACTCAATTTCACCATACTAGTGAAATTGACAATTTTCACCAAGCTTTTACAAGGTAATCTTCTAACCAAAGCTCTAATCTCTTACAATGATTGTTAGAGTGCTTCTCACACTTTAATTCTGAAGAAAAAAAAAGTACAACTAATCACCTTTAAAGATTTGAAAAAATTACAATCAAGCTTAAATACTTTTTCAAAAATAAGAGTGGAGAGTAAGTGTTTTTTATGAAGGTTCTTTGGCTTTTTGCTCAAAATGGCTCTTTTGCGCTTCAATTTATTTTCTTTTACTGTTGAAGCTTCCTTTTATACTTAGAGAGATAGATTTTTCTATTCAAATGTCACGACCCAAATTTCGGGCCATGACCGGCGCAAGGGTCCAATGGACGTAATCCACTAAACCCAAGCAAGCCTATTATTTATCTTANGGTTTTTTGCTCAAAATGGCTCTTTTGCGCTTCAATTTATTTTCTTTTACTGTTGAAGCTTCCTTTTATACTTGGAGAATGAGATTTTGCTATTTAAGATAGATTTTAGCCATTAGAGACAACGTTGACACCATTCTAGCTGTTATTTTGTCCTCAAATGTTTCAATACAAATGAGTAGACAGAGTTTGGCTAACTAGTTATTGGCAAGCTTTAACCAATTACAGCTTTTCTACCTTGCACTGTCTTGCAGCTATGTACACTGTGTTAACTGATTAGAGGAGACTCTAACCGATTAAAAGATCTCTATCTTCAAAGTTCTCTACTGAGCAAACTTCCTTTAATTGATTAACTATCTCTTTAACTTATTGTAGCTTCACTTCCTTTAGTGTTAACCAATTAACACAAGCTCTAATCAGTTAGAAAATCTTAGAATTAGATATTCTCTAGTTTGGCTCCCTTTAACGGTCAACCTTCTTTCAAATTTGATTTTGACATTTGAAGATACTGGGTCCTTCTACTCTAACCTAATAACCATACTCCTTAACTAATTAGCATGACTTTTTTTTTAGCCTCCAGCACCTTTTTAATCAGTTAAACTTAGTGCTAACTGATTAACACTCCTTTGTCTTGCTTTAACTCAACGCATAGTTATGCCTTAACTGGTTAAGGCTCCTTGTTAACCAGTTGCTAAAGTTTTGTCTTCATTAATTATTTTGTTCTTTCTTTCTTTAACTGATTAACTCTTCTTTAAATTTAGCAAGCATCTTGACTTGCCTTTAATTAACAAATTTGTTAGGGAAATTAAATAATATCCAGCACACTATATTAGTAGAGTTAGATATTAATGAATAAGGAATGTTTTTTTATCATAAAAAATATATGGAGTCAACATTCTCTTTTTTTTTTTTTATGATGACAAAACACTCATAGATTAAGAGTGCAATGTCTATATAGAACAACAACTTTATGTGCAGATTTGGGGATTGCTCCCCCTAAATATGTGCACTAAGAACAATAAAAATATTCAATACATGAACATGAAAAATAAGGGCATTCAATCATAAGAGCATGTGTGTGTATATATATATATATATTTATACTATTCAACCATTCAACACAAGTTTAGCATAAAAACATAAAACTCAACACAGTATAAACCACATAAACATTGTTCAACACAAAACACACCCATAAAAAAAAACATAGCTAAAAACTGAGTTTGTTTTTCTTAATAGATTACTTTCTAGTTGGTTCTTACTCCCACTCTTTAATCTCTTAAATCTTTTCTCCCCTTTTTTGTCATCATCCAAAAAAAAAAATCCTATTTAGAGCCTAAGAAGGGTGAGGATTCATTAGTGCCAAAATGCACTTTTAGAGGCTTAGGAAATGAGCTGGATGAGGATGAGGAAGTATAGGTGGAAGAGATAATTGAAGGAGTCTCAGGTTTATAAAGCTGTTTAATAGTGGTCAAGGCCAATCTAGTTGACTTTCTTCTCTTAAAGGTAGTGGTTTTGATAGCCAATATTTTTCTACCTTTGCCAAATGGTTTTTGAGATGTTGATGCAGCAACTGTTATCTTACAATTGTCCTAAATTGGCTATGTGATAATCTCTTTTGATTTTACTTAGGCTATTTGAGCCTCTTGCTCCATTCTATCTTTTGCCCTCTGCTAATCAACTTTAGCCTTTTTGAGTAGTTCATCAATGAATTTTGACACCTCTATCTCTTTTTCACTCAACTCCTCTTTTCCAGCTTCTTGTTCTTGCTCTATTTCTTCTACTTGATCATTTCTTTTTGTTGTTTGTTCTTTTTCTTTTTCTTTTTCCACTTCCACAGCTTTTTTTTTTAAATTTCCTTCTTCAGTTTGATCCATGTGTGCATTTTTAGCTTTTTCTTTCTTAGAGTCACCTTCATGGTCAGATGCATGTAACTCAAACTACTCTGTGGTAATTCTTTCATTGGAAGCACTTGTAGTTGTGGCTTGGTTTTTTAGAGCAAGGGATTTGGTTCCTTTTTCTTGGAGTAAGAGATCTTTAAGGTGTTGAAGCTTTTCCTCAATTTTTGCTATTTTTCCAGCTTGTTCAATAAGCTTTTCATCAATCCTCATAAAAAAGGTTGAACATCATTTCACCTTGGTAGAGGGCTTGATTGACTCTTGCTTGAAGTGTAGAAGGAGTTTCGATTTCGAGTGGGATTGATGTGCTTCTAATACCTTTGATGCACTCTCTTCTTTCCAACTTATATCCCATATTCAATGTATTCCCTAAAAAAATTCCTTGACCTTTTTTTTTATTAAGTGTGCTTGAAATTTGACACTTCAAACCTTTTTTCTTGACAAGAGTTGAGATGATGTTGTCATAAGGCAAATTTGGGATATCATTGAAAGCTAACTCTATCAACCACAGATATTGAACACTTACGCAACTAAAGCTGCTGCTTCTTCCATAGAGTGTGGTAGCAATGAAGTAGTGAAAGATTCTTAGTTGTGCATTTTTTATATCAATAGCATACCTCTTAGATGAAAATTTCTCTTTTTTCCCAGTCACTATTTCTCAAATAGGGTTAGGATCATACTTTTCTGACATCTTGAATTCACCTACTTCACATTTTGTTTTTATAAATTATTCTAAGTTAGTTGTGATCAAAAATTCTTTTCCACTAAAAAAAACATTCAATCCATCTTCTATGAATTTCTCTTAGTTAACAACTTCATTCCTATTCAAAACTCTATTAGAATAAAATTCCTTTACCAACGTGGGACTAAACATCCTATCCCCAAAAGTATTCAAAATTTTCAATCTTAATTCCTCAAAATACTTTTCAAAATCTCTCTTCACAGCAGGTGTTTCATCGAAGCTTGGCCAATCAAATAATTTTTCACCGGTCACAATTGCATTTTCTATTTTCTTAATCTATCAGCATGCATCTTCCTTCTAAATCGAGAAGTGAAAATTGTACCTTTTACTATGCAAGCCCTTACAGTAACTGTTGCTTTCTCTTTCCCTACAATTTTTTTCTCACTTTCCCCATTTTTCTNTACTTTTCAAAATCTCTCTTCACAGCAGGTGTTTCATCGAAGCTTGGCCAATCAAATAATTTTTCACCGGTCACAATTGCATTTTCTATTTTCTTAATCTATCAGCATGCATCTTCCTTCTAAATCGAGAGGTGAAAATTGTACCTTTTACTATGCAAGCCCTTACAGTAACTGTTGCTTTCTCTTTCCCTACAATTTTTTTCTCACTTTCCCCCTTTTTCTAGGTTGAAGGACCTTAGGTTTTGGCCTTTTTCTTTGGAAGAGGAAAGGAGAATCATCACCCACTATTTTCTTCTTCCCTTTGTCAGAAACTTAGTGTGTAAAAGAGGTTTTAACCATGGATTTTTTGATGGAGTGCACTTAGAGTTTATCAGGTTTCAGAGAGAGAAAAGAGATTCGAAGCTTTTAAGACTTTAATTTTTTAGGGAATGGGCTTTTTAAGTAGTTAGAGAGTCCTTAGGGTGGTTTAATAACCAGTTACCCCACGTTTTGAATGGGTGGTTTCCCATATCACCTGCCCAAATTTTTTTTATTTGAAATTTTTCCACGTGTTAGTTTTTTCATTGACTGAGGTGCTTTAATCGATTAGTGTAGGTCTCAACCGATTATTGAGTTTCTGACTTGAAACTTTTCAAACTTCTAGGCTTTCATTAATTCGTTAAGGGAATTTCTGACTAGTTAGGAACTCACTGACTTAGGTTAGCTACCTCAACACAAAAACGTTTTAATTGATTAAGGAGGTCTTAAACTGATTAATAAAAATCTTATCTCCCTTCTAATGTTTCTTTAACTAATTAAAACATTTCCTAGTTGATTACATAAAAATGTAAACACAATTTCCACGCTATCAATCATAAAAAACATGATCAATTTAGCGTAATTAGACATCATTAACATCATTCCTAATTCTCTACTAATTCTACAAAATTGTTCTTCATTCAATGGTTTTATGAAAATGTCAGTCAATTGATTCAAGGTGTCTACAAAAGCTATTTCAATACCGCCTTTAAGCACATGATCTTTAATGAAATGATGTCTAATTTCTATGTGCTTTGTTCTAGAGTGTTGAATAGGATTTTTGGAAATATTTATGGCACTTATATTTCCACAATATATGAGAACTTTATGCATAGCCAGTCCAAAATCATTTAGTTGTTGCCTAATCTATAGGATTTGTCACAACAACTACCTAGTGAGATATATTTAGTTTCAACAGTTGATAAAGTAACAGAATTTTATTTCTTGCAAAACCAAGACATAAACATGTTTCCAAGGAATTGATAAGTACTATTAGTGTTTTTCTGATTAGTTTTGCTACTAACAAAATTAGCATCGGAATAGCCAAATAGATTAAAAGATGAACCTTTTGGATACAATTGGCCTAAGCCTTGAGTATCCAAGAGATATTTGAAAATCATTTTCACTACAGTCAAATGTGATTCTTTAGGACATGATTGGAATCTTACACATAGGTAAACACTAAACAAAATATCAGGTCTACTTGCAGTTAGATAGAGAAGTGAGCCAATCGTACCTCTATAGAGTTTTTGGTCCACATATTTTTCGTTACCATCTTTGTCAAGCTTAGTGAAAGGACTCATAGGAGTTTCAATGGATTTCATATTCATCCCACCAAATTTCTTTAGCATTTCTTTGGTATATTTCTCTTGGTTGATGAATATTCTATCCTCACATTACTTGATTTGTAGACTAAGAAAAAACTTTAGCTCTCCCATCATGCTCATTTCAAATTCTTCCTGCATTTCTTTAGCAAAATTCTCAAACAACCTTTCATTAGTAGAACCAAACACAATATCATCAGCATATATTTGAACTATAATTAAATTAGTTTCATTTTGCTTAATAAACAAAGTATTATCTACGTTCCCCCTAGAATATCTTTTGTTAATTAAAAATTTGGAAAGTCTTTCATACCAAGCTCTAAGAGCTTTTTTCAATCCATATAAGGTTTTATGAAATTTATACACATGGTCAAGTTTACCAAAGACTTCAAAACCAAGGGACTGTTCAACCTATACTTCTTTGTGTATAAAGCCATTAAGAAATACACTTTTAACATCCATTTAAAACAATTTAAAATCCATAAAACATGCATAAGCAAGTAAAAGTCTAATAGCTTCTAATCTAGTTACTGGAGCAAAAGTTTCATCATAATCAGTACCTTTCTCTTGATTGTATACTTGTGCAAATAACCTTGCATTGTTTTTTACCACATTTCCCAACTCATCCATCTTATTCTTGAGTACCCATTTAATACCAACATTTAGATGGTTAGTTGGCCTTAGAACTAAGGTCCAAACTTTGTTCCTTTCAAATTGGCCCAACTTCTTTTGTATGGCTATCATCCAACTCTCTTCCTTTTCAACTTCCTTGAAGTTTTTAGGTTTTCACTTGTGATATGAATGCAAGATTCTCACAAGCTTCTTTTAATATCTTTCTAATTTTGACACCTTATAAGGGATCACCAATGGTTAATTCTTGAGGATGATTTTTTACAAATCTCCAGCTTCTAAGAAGATCGTTGTGCTGTTTTTCAGTTCTTTGTAAGTTCTCTAATGGTGGTTCCTCCTCATCTTTCTCTTTCAAGCTCTTTACATCATTTTCTTTGTTATCCAAGCTCATCTTCTCTATTTTCTTCTCAATGTCATCTGCATCATCATCATCAAACACTACCATCCTTTGTGTAACATTAGTCTTATCAAAATCAATGTGAATTGACTCTTCTATAACTAAAGCTCTTTTGTTAAACACCCTATATTATTTAGAGTTCAATGCATAGCCTAAGAAAACTGGCTCATCACTCTTAGCATCAAAATTTTCCAATTTGTGTTTTTCATTTTTTTAAACAAAACATTTGCATCTAAAACTCCTTAAGTGAGAAATGTTTGGTTTTATTCCTTTGTAAAGCTCATAAGGGGTTTTAGAAATCATGGCTTTAATGGAAACTCTGTTTAATATATAAGTTGTAATGTTCACAACTTCAGCTCAGAAATATTTTGGCAAGTTGTTTTCACAAAGCATTGTCATAGTCATTCTTTTAAAGCCCTATTCTTTCTTTCAACAACTCCATATTGTTGTGGAGTTCTAGGAGCAAAAAAATTATGGTCAAAACCATTTTCATTGCAAAATATTGCAAAATTGTCAATTTCAAATTCACCACCATGGTCACTCCTAACACTAACAATGGTAAGACCTTTTTCATTTTGAACTCTTTNTTTAGAGTTCAATGCATAGCCTAAGAAAACTGGCTCATCACTCTTAGCATCAAAATTTTCCAATTTGTGTTTTTCATTTTTTTAAACAAAACATTTGCATCTAAAACTCCTTAAGTGAGAAATGTTTGGTTTTATTCCTTTGTAAAGCTCATAAGGGGTTTTAGAAATCATGGCTTTAATGGAAACTCTGTTTAATATATAAGTTGTAATGTTCACAACTTCAGCTCAGAAATATTTTGGCAAGTTGTTTTCACAAAGCATTGTCCTTGCCATTTCTTTTAAAGTCTTATTCTTTCTTTCAATAACTCCATCTTGTTGTGGAGTTCTAATAGCCAAAAAGTTATGGTCAAAACCATTTTCATTGCAAAATATTGCAAAATTGTCAATTTCAAATTCACCACCATGGTCACTCCTAACATTAACAATGGTAAGATCTTTATCATTTTGAACTATTTTATAATTTTTAACAAAAGTTGGCAATGCATCATCTTTGTGAGTAAGAAAATATACCGATGTATATCTAGAGTAATCATCTACAATAACGAAGCCATATGACTTGCCTCCTAGACTAGCAATAGTGATTGGTTTAAAGAAGTCAACATGCAATAATTCATGTGGCTTGGAAGTGATATGATTTAACTAGATTTAAATGAATTTCTAACATGTTTTCCAAATGGATAAGCATCACGAACCTTGCCATTTTCAAAGGGTATCTTCAAAAGTCCAATGACTAGGTCTTTTCTTAAGAGTTTTGATATGGTGTGCATAATAATATGTCCTAATCTTCTATGCCACAAGCAATTATCTCACACATCATTGGCAATAAGACATGTTTCCCTATACTCAATTTCAACAAGAAAGATAACATACATATTTTTAATTCTTATGCCAATGAATGCAACTTTGTTAATAACAATATCAATCACTTGACATCCATAAGAATCAAAACCTACTCTATAGCCTCTATCACAAAGCTGACTAATGCTTAGTAGGTTATGCTTTAGACCTTTGACAAATAAAACATGCTTGATTTGAGTTTGAGAGATATTACCAATGGTTTCTATTCCTTGGATAAGACATTTGGAGTCATCATTAAAGGAAACACAACCACTATTCCTCTTATCAAGCTTTGAAAATAGCTTCTCATTTTCGATCATGTGTCTTAAGCAGCCACTATCTAAGAACCAATGTTGCCTTTCATTTGGTTAAGCTTCAAAACATTGATCTTTTTGTCCTTGCTCCACCTACAAAACAGATTTTAGTTTTTCTTTAAAGGTGTCCATACTTTGATGGGTCCTTTGAGGTAAGCCATCACATGGGATCCTTTAGGAACCCAAACCAACTTGGTTTTAGGAAGATTTTTATTATTATGATAACAATCATAGGACAAGTGACTTTTCTTACCATATACATAAAAATGACACATTTTCTTTCTAAGGTTTGTATTTCTTTTAGGCTTTTATTCACTTTTTGATTTCAGCTTTGATCTTTCTTATATTTCAACTTTAAATGCAACATTTTCATCAACAACTCTTTGTAATTCTAAATTTTTTCTTTCTAATTCTAACCTCAGAAGTTCAAATTTAGTTTTGGAATGCTCAAGTTCTATTTAAAAAATATTTCTTTGCTCAAAAGTACAATCGAAATCAAGCCTAATTTTTTCTAATTCTTTATTTAATACCATAACTTTTTCCTCATAATTTTATATTTCAAAGCAAATTTTTCAAATTCAACATATAGGCAATCTTATTCATCTTGTAGATCATCATAAGAAATATCATAAGAGTTAGATGTTACCTCAAATTCCCCTTATCTTGCCATCAAGCAAAAATTTGCTCTATTTTCTAATTTTTTTTCTTCTTCTGAGCTTTAGGAGTCACTATTAGGCCGTGTTGTTTCCACCATTGCTTTCTTTGATTTCTTCATCCTTTTTGAAGATTCTTCTTTTAACATTGGACATTCAGATTTGAAATGTCTTGGTTTTTGCATGAAGGACCTTGATCTTTCTTGAAGTTCTTTCTTTCAAATCTTCTGCTTTTTTTTCCTTATGAGTTTCCTGAATCTTTTGGCCAACATAGCCAGCTCTTCATCATCATCACTTGAAAGATTTTCCAACTCTTCCTCAAGTGTGGTGATTGTCATGTCTAGGTTCTTCTTTTTATCTTTGGCTTTCTTTTTTTCTTTTTCTTCTTTTTCCTTTAACTCAAGTTCATGTTTGAGAAAAAAGCCATAGATTTCATCAAGAGTGATTGTTTAAGTCTTTTGCCTTACGGATGGCAGTGACTTTAGGTTTTCAACTTTTTGGGAGACATCTAAGCAATCTCTTAACCAACTCATGTTTCAGGAATAGTTTTGCCAAGTTGATTGAGCTTGTTTATAATTTTGGTGAACCCATTAAACATGGTTGAGATATCTTCACTCGGTTTCATTTTGAACATTTCATAGTTATGGGTGAGTAAGGCAATTTTGAACTTCTTAACTTAAGAAGTCCTTTCATGGATGATCCTAAGCTTTTCTCAAATCTCTTTGGCTATGGTACAACTAAAGATTTTATTAAATTCAATTAAGGTTAACACAAAATGGAGAGTGTTGGTAGCTTTAAATTGGTTTGAACTTTTTTAACTTCAGCTTTAGTCCACTTTGACCTTGGCTTGGGAATTTTCTCTCTTGTGACAAAACTAGGTGATGTGGAAATATAAGGTCTTCTTGTAATCACGTCCCACATCTTAAACTCAAGAACTCTAATATAGATAGACATCCTAGTACTTTAATAGGCATAATTTAATTCATCAGATAAAAGAGGCCTATTTATGGATTGATCCTTAGCAACAACAGATTTTTGTAAAGCCATATAGATCTCTCATAAGGTTGTGAAGCCTTAAATTTGAGGGTTTGGCTTTGAAACCACTTGTTTGTCTCGTTGGAGTGTTAAAGAGGGGGTGAATAACACTTAAAATTTTAAGGTTAATACCTTTGAGCTTGTAGAGCTCTTAATCAGCTAGAGAGAAGATGGTTTAGAACATGTTAGAATTAAAAGACACCAAGTAAGGAAAGATAAAGAGAAATAGACAATGCAATAGTATTTACAGTGTTTTAGTCCCTTTGACCTATATCCATTACCTTGATCTCCCAATCAAGGATTTTCAACTCAACTTCATTATCCCAATGGAATTGATAGCTTCCAACAAGCTTTTACAAGACAAGCTTCTAACCTAAGCTCTAATCCCTTACAATGACTTTTTGATGCTTCCCATACTCTAAATTCCCAAGAAAAAAAGAAGAAAAAAAGTACAATTAATCACCTTTAAAGATCTAAAAAGATTACAATCAAACTCAAACACTTTTACAGAAATAAGAGTGAAGAACAAGTGTTTTTGGTGAAGGTTCTTTAGCTTTTGCTTAAAATGGCCCTTTTATGCTTCAATCTATTTTTTTTTTACTGTTGAAGTCTCCTTTTATTCTTAAAGAATCAAATTTTGTTTTTTAGGATAGATTCTAGCTGTTAGAGACAACTCCGATGCCATTTTAGTCATTATTTTATCTTTTAGTGTTAAAATTTAAATAAGTAAACAGAGTTCGGCTAACTAGTTACTAGCAAGCTCTAACTGATTACAACTTCTCTCCTTGGCATTGTCTTGTAGCTGTGTACATTATATTAACCAATTAAAGGAGATTTTAACCAATTAAGAGATTTTTGTCTTCAAAGTTTTCTACTTAGTAGACTTCTTTTAATTGGTTAACTCTTTCCTTAACTGATTGGAGCTTCACTTCCTTTAAACTTAACTGATTAACAAATTTGATTTTGGCACTTGAAGGTACTGGGTCTTTGTGCTCTAACCAATTAACCAAACTCCTTAACCGATTAACATGACTTTGTTTTCAACCTTCAGCACCTCCTTAATCAGTTAAGCCTAGTACTAACTGATTAAGGCTTCTTTGTCCTGCTTTAACCCAGTGCCCAGTTACGCTTTAACTGCTTAAGGGTCGTTGTTAATTAGTTACTAAAGTTCTATCTTCACTAATCAATTTGTTCTTTCTTTCTTTAACTGATTAACTCTTATTTAAATTTAGCAAGCATCTTGACTTGCTTTTAATTAACAAATTTGTTAAGGGAATTGAATAATATCCTACACACTTAATTAGTACAGTTAAAGTGGGAAAAATGAAAAGAGTTAGTGAAAATAGGGCTTTTGTAAATGATTATCAAAAGGCTTTAATTAGTTAAGGAATGGCTAGGTTACAAGTTGAAGCAAAAAAAAAAAAATGTTAATCAGTTAGCACTAGGCTTAACTGATTAAGAAGGTGCTAGACAAAGGAAAACAAATGTGTGCTAATCGGTTATAGCACAAGATTGGAAGAATCTCTAAGAGCCAAAATTCAAATTTAAAGTGAAGTTGACCATTGAATGGAGCTAAAATGAGGAATTACAAATTTGAAGATTTTTTAATTGATTAAAGCTTATCTTAATTGGTTAAGGGTAAAAGAAAGGAAACTCCAATCTGTTAAAAGGAGAGTTAACTAGTTAGAGGAAGTCTGCTAAAGTAAAAAAGCTTGAAGATAGAGATCTCTTAATCGGTTAGAGTCTTTTGTAATTGGTTAATGTAGAGTATATAGCAACAAGATAGTGTAAGGTAGAAAAACTGTAATCAGTTAGAGTTGCTTGTAACTAATTAGTTGAACTCTGTCTGTCCATTTAAATTTAAGCACTAGAGGACAAAATAATGGCTATAATGACATCAAAGTTGTCTCCAATGGCTAAAAACTATTTTTAACAGAAAAATCTGACTCCCCAAGTATACAAGGAAGCTCCAACAATCAAAGAAATGAAATTAAAATAGAAAAGAGCCATTTTAAGCCAAAAGCCAAACATACTTCACCAAAAACACTTGTCTTTCATTCTTATTTCAGAAAAAGTGTTTGAGCTTGCTTATAATCTTTCCAAATTTGTTTAAGACTTCTAGTAGTATTTCTTTTTTCTTCTCCTTTTTAGGAAATTAGGGTGTAGAAAGCACTTTAAAGCTTGTTGTAAAGGCGTAGAGCTTAGGTTAGAAGCTCACCTTGTAAAAGCTTGGTGGAAGTTGTTAATTCCACTGGTATAGTGAAGTTGGGTTTAAAATCTTTGATTGGAAGATCAAGGTAGTAGATGCAGGTCAAGGGGGCCGAACCACTATAAACATTTTTGCATTGTCCACTTCTTTTTACCATTTCCTTACTTGGTGTCTTTTAGATACTACAAGCTTTACATCTCTTTCCCTCTAATTGGTTAAAAGTTGTACAACTCAAAAAGGGCTAAACTTAAAATTTTTAGTGCTATTGACCCTTTTTTAGCACTCCAATGGGACAAACAAGTGGTATCAAAACCAAACTCTCATTTTAAAGCCTGACATCTTTAGGGGAGATTTATATGACTTTACAAAAATCTGTAGTTGTTGATGGTCAAATGCACAAATAGGTCTCCTCTATTTGATAGATCAAATTATGCTTATTGAAATACTAGGATGTCTATGTATATTTAAGCCATTGCCTATGAAATGTGGGATGTAATCATAGGAAAACCCTTTGTTCCCACCTTACCTAGCATTGTCACATATGAAAGAATTCCAAGCTAAGAGCTGAGTGGACTGAAGCTGAAGTTAAAAAGGTTCAAACAAATTTTAAAGCGATAAACACCTTTCACTGTGCACTGACCCTTATAAAATTCAACAAAATCTCTAGTTGTGCAATAGCCAAAGAGATTTGGGATAATTTTAAAGTCATTCATGAAGAGACTTCACAAGAAAATGAGTCCAAAATTACCTTACTCACCCATAATTATGAAATGTTCAAAATGAAATGGAGTGAATATATCTCTACCATGTTCGATAGGTTTACCAATATTACAAGCAAGCTCAATTAACTTGGAAAAACCATCCCTGAACATGAGTTATGAGTTAGTAAAAAACTATTTATATGCCTCCCAAAAAGCTGAAAACCCAAGATCACTGCCATCTAAGAGGCCAAAGATCTCAATGTGGTCACACTTAAGGAAATTTATGGCTCATTCCTCATACAAGAACTTGAAATGAAGGAAAAAGAATAGGAGTAAAAGAAAAAAGCCAAACAGAAAAGGAAAAATCTTGCACTAAAGATTAGTACACTTGAGGAAGAACTCGAAGAATTATCAAGTGATGATGATGAAGAATTAGCAATGATGGCCCAAAGATTTAGAAAGCTGATAGGACAAAAGGGCAGAAGGTATGGAAGGAAAAATTATAAGAAAGACCAAGGTTTCTATTCAAAAAATAAGCACAAAGGTGATCTCAACAAAAAAGATGAGATGATTTGGTTTGGATGTAAGAAACCAGGACATTTCATATCTGAATGTCTAATGCTAAAAGAATAATCTTCATAAAAGGTGAAGAAAACAAAGAAAGCAATAGTGGCAGCAACATGGTCCAATAATAACTCTTCAAGCTCATAAGAAGAAAGAGAAAAATTAAAAGAATGAGCAAATTTATGCTTGATGGCAAGAAAATAAGAATTTGAAGTAACATTTAACCTATGTGATATTTCTTATGATGATTTTCAAGATGAATAAGATTGCCTATATGCTAAATTTGAAAAACTTGCTTTGAAATATAAAACTATGAGAAAAAAGGCCATATCCTTGGATAATGAATTAGAAAAAAAATCAAGCATGAGTATAACTTTATTTTTGATCAAAAGAATATGCTTCAAATTTAACTCAAACAATCCAAAATTGATTTTGAACTCTTGAAGCTAGAATTAGAAAGCAAAAATCTTGAATTACAAAGAGTAATAGATAAAAATGCTAGATTTAAAGTTTTGATGGGGGAGAAATTAAAAACTGAAGAAAAGCCTAAAAGAAATACAAACCTTAGAAGGAAAATTTATGCATTCTCATGTCATTATTATCTATATGGTAAGAAAGATCACATGTCTTATGATTCTTAACATAATAGTAGGAATCGTCTTAAGACTAAGTTGGTTTGGGTTTTTAAAGGATCCCATATGATTGCTAACCCCAAAGACCCATCAAAGTATAGGTACCTTTAAAGAAAAACTAAAATTCTATTTTGTAGGTTGAGTAAGGACAAAAGGATCAATGTTTTGAAGCTCAACCAAAGGAAATACAGCCTTGGTACTTGGACAGTGGTTGCTCAAAACACATGACCGACGATGAGAACTTGTTTGCTAAGCTTGATAGAAACAAGAGTGGTAGTGTTTCCTTTAGTGATGACTCTAAGGGTATTATCCAAGGAATTAGAACCATTGATAACACATGTCAAACTCAAATCAAGCATGTTTTGTTTGTGAAAGGCCTAAAACATAATTTACTAAGCATTAGTCAACTTTGTGATAGAAAATTTAAAGTTGGCTTTGATTCTCATGGATGTCAAGTGATTGATGTTAACGCTAACAAAGTAGCATTCATTGGTAAAAGAATCCAGAATATGTATGTTATTTCCTTGATGAGATTAAGTTTAGTGAATTTTGTTTCATTGCCAATGATGTATATGATAGTTGGTTATGGCATAGAAGACTAGGACATCCTAGTATGCGCACTATTTCAAAGCTTTTGAGAAAAGACTTAGTCATTAGACTTCCAAATATATTATTTGAAAATGACAAGGCTTGTGATGCATGTCAATTTGGGAAACAATTAAAAGTTCATTTAAATCTAAGAAAGTCATGTCAACTTCTATGCCACTTGAATTATTACATGTTGACTTGTTTGTACCAAACACTGTTGCTAGTTTAGGGGGCAAGTCAAATGGCTTTTTTATTGCAAGTGATTGTTTTAGATATACATGGTTATGTTTTCTTACTCATAAAGATGATGTATTACCAATTTTTATTAATCATTGTAAAAGAGTTCAATATGAAAAAGGCCTCACCATTGTTAGTGTTATGAATGATCATGGTGGTGAATTTGAAAGTAACAATTCTGAAATTTTTTATAATGAAAATGGCTTTGATCACAATTTTTCTGCTCCTAAAAGTCCACAACAAAATGGGGTTGTTGAAAGAAAGAATAGGACTTTGAAAGAAATGGCCATAACAATACTTTGTGAAAATAACTTGCCAAAGTATTTTTGGGTTGAAGCTGTGAACACTATAGCTTACATTCTGAACAGAGTCTCCATCAAGGCCATGATTTCTAAAACCATTATGAGCTTTACAAAGGAAGAAAACCAAATATCTCTTACATAAGGAGTTTTAGATGCAAATGTTTTGTTTTAAATAATGGAAAACACACATTGGGAAAGTTTAATGTTAAGAGTGATGAGGAAATTTTTTTAGGCTATGCATTGAACTCTAAAGTATATATAGTCTTTAACAAAAGAACTCTAGTTATAGAAGAGTCAATTTATGTTATTTTTGATAACACTAATGTTGTACAAAGAAAGGTAGTGTTTGATGATGATGATGCAAATGATATTAAGAAGAAAATGGAAAATATGAGCTTGGATGACAAAGAAGATCATGCAGAGAGGTTGAAGGAAAAAGATGATGAAGAACCATCATTAGAAGACTTGCAAAGAACTGAAGAACAACACAACAATCTTCTTAGAAGCTGGAGATTTGTAAGGCCAATCAGCCATCCAATTGTTGGTACAAAATGGGTATTCAAAAACAAGATGGATGAGTTGGCAAATGTGGTAAGAAATAAGGCAAGGTTAGTTGCTTAAGGGTACAATCAAGAAGAAAGTATTGATTATGAAGAAACATTTGCCTTATTAGCTAGATTAGAAACCACTAGACTTTTACTTGCTTATTCATGTTTTATGAACTTTAATTTGTTTCAAATGGATTTAAAAGTGCATTTCTTAATGGCTTTATACAAGAAGACGTATATGTGGAACAACGCCTTGGTTTTGAAGTCTTTGATAAAATTGATCATGTATGTAAATTGTATAAAGCCTTATGTGGATTGAAACAAGCTCCTAGAGCTTGGTATGAAAGACTTCCTAAATTTTTAATTGAAAATGGATATTCTAGGGTGGAGTGTAGATAATACTCTGTTCATCAATAAAAATGAGACTAATTTGATTATAATTCATATTTATATTGATGATATAGTATTTGGTGTTACTAATGAAAGGTTGTGTGAGAATTTTGCTAAGGAAATGCAGGGAGAATTTGAAATGAGTATGATGGGAGAGCTAAAGTTCATTTTTAGTGCACAAATCAAGTAATGTGAGGATGGAGTATTCATCAACCAAGAAAAGTATACCAAAGAAATGCTGAAGAAATTTGGTGTGACGAATATGAAATCAATTAGAACTCCTATGAGCCCCTCCACAAATCTTGACAAAGATGATAAAGGGAAAGATGTGGATCAAAAGCTCTATAGAAGTATGATTAGTTCACTCCTTTATCTAAATGCAAGTAGACCAGATATCCTATTTAGCGTTTGCTTATGTGCAAGATTCCAATAGTGTCCCAAGGAATCACATTTGACTACAGTTAAAAGGATTTGTAGATATTTATTGGACACTCAAAGCTTAGGCCTATGGTATTTTAAAAGTTCATCTTTTAATCTTTTTGGCTATTTTGATGCTGATTTTATTGGTAGCAAAATTGATCAGAAAAGCACCAGCGATGCTTATCAATTCCTTGGAAACATACTTGTGTCTTGGTCTTGTAAGAAACAAAATTTGTTGCTCTATCAACTGCTGAGGCTAAGTCTATATCACTAGGAAGTTGTTGTGCATAAATACTATGGATTAGGCAACAACTAAATGATTTTGGAATGGCTATGCATAAAGTTCCCATATATTGATTATATGAGTGCCATAAATATATCAAAAAATCTTTTTCAACACTCTTGAACAAAGTACATAAAAATTAAACATTATTTTATCAAGGATTATGTGCTCAAGGGAGATATTGAAATAGATTTTGTAGACACTTTGCATCAATTGGCTTACATTTTCACAAAACCATTGTGTGAAGAACAATTCTGTAGAAATAGGAGAAATTTAGGAATGATTGATGTCCATGAAATCTAGTTTATGTTGAATTGATCATGTTTTAGATGATATAACTTATGATAATTATGCTCACTTCTTCATACAATTGATTAGAGAATGGTTTGATTAGTTAAAAGAATGTTAAAAAGGAAACAAGACTCACATTAATCAGTTAAGACCTCATTTAATCAATTAGAACATATCTATCTCAAGTTAGCTAAGCTAAGTCAGTGATTTTTTAATTAGTTAAAGGTGTCTCTAATTAGTTAATGAAAGTCAGATACTTTGAAAGGTTTAAGTCAAAGATATAATAATCGATTAAGACATAGGCTAATTGATTAGAACACCTTTTTTAGTAAAAGGATTGTCACACGAAAAAAATTTCAAAAAAAATGATACTAAGCCGGTGGTACGGGAAACCACCCACTCAAAACGTGGGTAACTGGTTGATAACTCCTTTTCAAAGACCTTTCAACTACTAAGAAACCATACCCTAAGAAATCAAAGACCTAAGAACTTTCAGATTTTCCTCTCTCTCACTTCCTCTAAAACCTAATGAACTTTAAGTGAAAAAATTCCATGGCAAAAACATCTCTTACACACAAGGTTGTTAAAAAAAGAAAGGAAAAAGAGAAGGTGATGATCCCCTATTTCTTTTTCAGAAAAAGAAAGGAAAAACCCAAGAATCCTTAACTGAGAAGAAAAAAGAAAGTAAGAAGAAGATTATAAAGAAAAGGAAAAGAATTATTGATGTAAGGATGTTCACATGAAAAGGTACTAATTCTACTTCTCGATTTAGAAATAAGTTACATATTGATAAATTCAAGAGAATAGAAAATGCAACAATTTCATGTTGAAAGTTCTTTGATTGGCCTAGTTTTAATGAAGTACTAGTAGTGAAAAAGGATTTAGAAGGATATTTTGAAACATTGAAACTGAGGAATCAGAGTATCTTCAGCGATAGGATGTTAAGCCCTTCATTGGTAAAAGAATTTTATTCTAGTATTGCTATAGATATAACTAAATTAGTTAATCAAGAAGAATTTATAGAAGATGTCTTGAATGTTTTCCTGAGTGGTAAAGAATTTCAAATTAGTGCTTGAGACTTAGGAGAATATCTAAAAATAGAGTTTGAAGTAGGGGAATTCAAAATGCCTGAAAAGTATGATCCAGTCATGTTTGGGAAATTGTGATTGGAAGAAAAGAAAAATTTACCTCCAAAAGTTATGCTAGCAACATCAAAAGTTCTCAACTCAGAATTCTGTATCATTTTATTGCAACCACACTTCATGGTAGAAGTAGTAGCTTCAGCTCTGTTAGTTCTCAGGACTTGTGGCTGATGGAAGCTGTGTTTAATGACATTCCATTGAATGTAGAGATATACATGATTGAGAGAATCAGGGTAACTTTATTGGGAGATAAGACCGACTTACCATATGGTAACATTATTTCAACTCTTGTGAAAAAGAAAAGAATCTGGAGTATAAGGTTCCAAGTTGACTTAACTAAAAATAAAGATCAGGGAATCTTCTTAGGGAGTGTTTTGAAAATGGATTACAAACTAGAGAGGAATGAATACATCAAAACCACAAAAGGTACACCACTGCCCCCCACTACTGAAAGTCCTTCCACACCTTACATTGGAGTCAATGAGCCTCCTTTCCAAGGTGAAGTGATTGTTAATCTTTTCATGAAGATTGATGGGAAGTTAATTTAACAAGCTGTGAAGATAACAAAGATTGAGGAGAAACTTCAGCAGTTTAAAGCCCTTCTACATCAAGCTAAGGAAACAAAATCCTTTACCTCTAAAGCTCTAGCCACTACTTCAAGTATGAGTTTTGAGACATATGTTGGAGAGAACTTAACTCTAAGGATAGGATAGATGGAAAATGTTAAAGTGATAAAGTATATTTTCCTCAGCTTAAAAGAATGTATACGAAAAAAAAGTGTTCAAGGAAAATCTAAGTTATTGAAACGAGTGTGAAAAATATGAAGGTAGGAAAGGGAGAACCTAAACCTAAAGGAAAGATTGTTAAAGGTTGTTAAATGATTTAGCTAAATCTTTAGTCTTGAAATAAATGACAGATTCCTTTCTTATGTTGGTTATATGTGTTGCGCTCTTTTAAAGCTCCAAGATCAACTAGCTAGAGGAGCTTGGTTAAGTGGTTTAGCCTTGATTTGGTTTACTTAAAAAGCGAGTGAAATGTATTTAAATTGTTTTTGATAAATGCATTAAATGCTTTTGATGATATTATGATCAATGCTTTCAACAATGTGCATTGGAAATGAACCTTTTGTATTTGTATGTTTTACCTTTAACTATGTTTATTTTGGAAGTGTAATTAACTGGCTTGAGAGTTATTAAATGTTGACAACATATAGGGTGCTATGATCAATTTGTTCTATAAAATACTATGTATAGTATGATTATACTTTCTTTACTCATGTTGGAAATGGAATTTTTTGAGAAAAATGTTTTTAATGTGAAATACTTAAGTGAGGACATGAGATAGCAACAGTTCTGCTAACTATTGTGCACAATAAAACCACCTTAGCTAGAGGGGGAAATGGGGTAAACGGTGCTGGTCTTGTGGCCAGAGGATGGCACAAGCGATATTGAAGTCAGTAAGCCGAAGTGCATTGACTATATGGGTTGGCCATCGATCATGTGTGATATGTTTGTATTTTTAGCTTCTTAGGTTGCTCCACTGGTGTATTAAATTTTAATCATGATACTTGGACTATTTGATATATTTTTGCAAGCTTTTCATTATTTTAAAGTTATATGAATATGCTGAAATTTTAAATATTTACTAAGTTATGTGATTAGATTAAGTGTGGTAAAGTTTTGAAATGACAAAAGCATCAAAATTTACAAATTTTGAATGAAGTCTCAAGACTAGTTTCTTGTGTACCGATACTTATCTCCTATTTTCTATAAAAATGGTTCTTTTTTCATGTGATTTGAGACATTAGGAGAATATGATTATATTAACGTTTTATAAATAAGATATGATGGATTTTGAGTACTTGCATGCATAGTTTTATGTTTTCAAACAAAATGGCATGGTTTATTAACTACTTTCCCAGTGATGCTTGTTTCCCCTCTTTATCCTTCACTAAGTATTTGTACTCACCTTTTCAGAATTCATATTTTTGGTTTTCAAAATTGGAGTTAGTTAGATCATAGAGGAGCAATTCTATCCTTATTTATCATCGTAGTAGGTGTTACTATGGCATTCAATAGGCCCCACCAACCCGTATCACTTCGCTATCCTGTAATGTTTTATTTTGTACTTGATAGAAGTTTAGTGTCGATGTAGCCACTAGATGGCTACATGTCAGATGCTTGTGATAAAGAATGGATAAAGATAACGTTGGCACTTGATATTATAATATTGAGGTAAGGCACATTCAAAATATGTTGGGTATTTATATATGAATGATATAGGAATAAGGTGGAATATTACTATATGAGATACGTGTAAGTTATGGCCCGAGATTAGGTTACAACATTTCTACTCTCTTATCCATCTTTCACACTTTCCCATCGATTACACCCATATTCAAGTTGAGTGTTTTGTTCCTAATCATCTTATAGGTAAGATTTTAAGGAAACCAATTGTAATAAAATTTTAAGGAAACCCATGGTAACTTTGTCAACTTATTAAGAAAAATTAGAAAATATTCCATAACTAGCTTCTCTTCTCTATCATCATTCCTTCTCTCTTCCATCATTAATTAAAACCCAACCACCACTAAGACTTCAACAGTGAATTTTTATACTTTAGAAGTTAAGTCTCAATTTAGAGAGTTTTAAAGAGGAAACACCTTGTAACTTTATTTTTTGTTTTAAATGAAGCTAGCTATAGTGGGTGTGGTCGTGTTCTTATGAGGTTATTGAGAGACGGTGTACAAAAGTGTTTGGGTTGGTTTGAAAAATCATTGAGAGAGATTTTATTGTATTTTAGTTTCTAAATAGTAAAAAATCGGTTTCCCTTTGTGAACATACGTAAAACGCCAAACCACCTAAATTTTATATTTTTTATTTAATTGATTTCTTTAGATTTTTTTTTGGATAATTTTGGTAACATTAAATTTCTTTTGTTTACGTAACTTTCCATATCTTCTTTTGATTACAAACCCTTGAGATTACTCCTTAGGTGGTATGAACCCTTGATTATCCATGTATTTTAGATTTTGATTTTTGTCTAGTCTTGTAATGATAAATGTGTTAGGTACGATAAAGGTTTATTGGTGGAATTGACTAAGAACAATTGAATGGTGAAGACCTTTGGCTTTTGTTTGGCTCTTTATTTCATTTATTTATGGGTTTTCACTTATCTCATCGTACACGTTTTCTGCAAAAAGATTGTGGCGAATGCTTATGTTGCAATAGGGTTTGTAAACTATATTTCGCAACCAAATTGTACAAAGAGATTGTGGCAAATGCTTTTTGTAACAAAATTATTTATAATACCTTCCAACATTACAAAAATATTTTATTGTTAAATATCACATTTCTTTTAATTCGTGCTAATTAAGAACAAATGGCTTGTAAATTGTAAGGAATTCAAAGAAATTCAAAATTTGTTAAATATGATTCTCTTAACTGAAGTGGATCTTAATTTTTTTTTTCTAAGTATTAGTTTAGTAACTTCAAAGTAAAATGTATCAATTATTCGTGATTTTTATGTAATGTCTTTTTTTTCATCTATGATTTTTAAAATTTAAATTTGGATATATGATCTTTAAAATGTTCTAAATCAATTCATACTAACATTAATGTAAATCAAGTCTATGTTTTATTGTCACATAGACTACCAAGTATCTAAACTCATATTTTTACCACATGGAAGTGCCTCGTGATATTAAGAAGGTAAATTTTGTCAAATTATAATGATAGTTGATGTAATAGATGAATTTAGATTATTTTTCAAATCTAAAAGTTGAATTTTAATATTTATGAATGAAAATGAATGGGGAAATTTTTTTTTTAACCCTTAAAAATAACGTGTTTTTGTAAATAAGCCTCCAGATAATTTTAACTGTTTTTAACCAAAAGAATAGATTTTGAGACAAAAATGCCCTTAATGAGCCTTCTTCTTTGAGCCATCTTCTGAATTATCGTCCAATTGTAAACATAGATAATTATTTTCCTTAAAACCATCCATTTTTTTTTGCGAAGCTTGTGCAAAATAAAATAATGTTGTATGAGATGGTTTTTCAGAGATTTGGACATGGCATTCAAATAATAGAAGAAGAGTGATATTAAACCGAATGAGGAACCGATCGTGATGAATCGAAAGCTTGGAGAATTATGTGAAACTAGAAATCCGTGATACGGTGGTGAATCAAAAGGAGAAAGATGTGAATCCAAAGCACTAAATGGTCATGCTACAGCAGGCCATATGCAAGACGACGTGGCAAGGTAGGGTTTAGAGTTTGTGAAATGACATGTTGGGAATGTGTGGCAGGGCTATGACACAGTCGGGTTTAGAGTTTGTGACATGACATGGTTGGAATGGGTGACACGGCAGGGTTTAGAGTTTGTGACATGCCATGGTGGGAATGTGTGAAACGGCTGTGACACTTCAGCGTTCAGAGTTGTGACACTCCATGGAAGGAATCTGTGAAACTCTAAAGTTCAAAGTTGGTGACACGCCATGGAGGGAATCTGTGACACTCCAGAGTTCAGAGTTGGTGACACGCCATGGAAGAAATCTGTGACACGCCAGTGTTTAGAGTTGGTGACACGCCATGAAAGGAATATGTGAGACGCTAGCGTTCAGAGTCCTAACACGCCATGGGGGGAATCTGTGACTCACCAGCTTTCAAAGTTTGTCAAACTCCATGGAGATCCATGACGTGACAGGGTTTAGAGTGTGTGACACGGCATGGCAATTGATGGGTGACACGACATGGTTTGAAAAAAAAAAACAGGCGTTTAATGAGGAAACCGATTGGACTTCAACTGAATGAATTCAATAAATGAATATTTATAGAGGAAATTGTGAGGCCATTTCATTTTAATTAAATATTTTCCAAAAATCACAAACGTCTGTGTTTTTCCTTATTCCTCATTCCTCATTCCCAAATATAGCAGAGTGCTCGACTTTTTTCTTTGCAAGCTTGACGACACCACAACAATAATGTCGGTTATCAGTGAAGAGGTCAGTCAGTCCGAAAATAAAACTCCTTTTAAAACTTTCTTCTGTTTGTTGATTTTTTGCTGGGTTTGTGTGATATGTTCGTGTTTTTTCAATCTTTTTCAATTGTTATGTTTAAATTGTTTTCTTCTCGATTTTATGGTAGTACCAAAGTTTGAACTACAACAGATATGGCGTATAGTGGGTAAATTGCTTTTTGGGGGTTTTAGCGTGTCATGACATTGGTTATTTTAGGGCAGTTCTTGTAACAGTCAGTAATTATACTGATTGGCTTGTCATAGGCCACGAGTATTTTAGGCCAGTTCATGTAAAGATACAGTAATTATAGTGATTGGCGTGTCAGCATTGGCGTGTTACGATATTTTACTATATATGCATGGCGTGTTACCACATTCTACATTATATGCATGGCGTGTTACCACATTCTACGTTATATGCGTGGCGTGTTACCACAATTTATGTTATATGCATGGCAAGTTACCACAGTTTACGTTATATGTGTGGCGTACCACAGTTTACGTTATATGTGTGGCATGTTACCACAATTTACGTTATATGCATGGCGTGCTACCACATTTTACGTTATATGCATGGCGTGTTACCACATTATGGGTTAACTCACTCGTGCATGTGTGCCATATTTTGCAGATACAGTCTAGACAGTATGAGGATCTTGACAGTTTACTTATTGTGCCAAAGGAGAAGTGGGCGTTCAATCTCGCTATTAACATCCACTGTAAGTGGTTGCAACTACATTACATCAACAAGACCCTCCAAGAGAAAGGAAAGTATGATGCAGTGAAGCGTACGTGCTACGGGTTACTGCTGGACGTATATCTGCAAGGCTACTTCTTCGCTGATCTCCTACATAACATCATGATCCGTTGAATCACTGTGAAAAAGTTAATGGAGCATGAGCTATGGTTTGCCATTGGGAAAAGCAAGGCTCGCATATCAAAGTAGGAGTTCTACCTTATCACTAGATTGAAGGTTGGTCGAATGTCAGATGTGTTCAAACGACCGTACGAGGTTGTTGCAGACGAAATTCATGCGCGATACTGGAATGGACAACAGAGCGTTAAGCTACAGGCCTTGCTTGAAATGTTCCACGGAGGTAACTTTCAGCGACCAGGAGACGTGACCAAGATGGCACTCATCTCGATGGTAAATAACATTTTATTTGATCAAGACTACCGTAGACGGGTGACACCTTAGCTCTTCTCGTTGGTGGAAAACATCGACACTTGGAATGTCTTCCCATGGGGTCACTACGTTTGGAAGCTGACCTTGGACTACCTTTTGAAGGAGTTCGAAGTACGTTCCTTGAACGTACAAAAGGCTCGTTTATGATACAACATTTACGGATTTGCGTGGGTGATACAAGTACTGTCACGTAACATTTTTCATTTTTCTTTTGACATAATAATTTATGGTTGCAATCGTTTATCATTTACGGTCTGATAATGGTTACATTTGACTTGCAGTTTTGGGCAATTTAGGCAATTTTGGCCTTACAAAAGATAGTTGCCCCCTCTGCTTTGAAGGATGTCTACCCACACATGTGTAGATGGCAATGCAACCAGAAGCCAAAAGACTTCTATAAGGCAGTTGAGATGTTGGAGTCATCACAGCAAGTGAGTGAACAGCTACTAATTTCTGCTGTGAATTCGTATAATAATTTTTCCTAAAATTGAATCACAATCCTTATTTTACAGTTGTGGGCAGTGGAGACCTTGGAGCCCACCCTAGATGAGGCCAGTTGGGATTATTTTGTGGACATTGATGTCCCGTTATCTGAGGGCCACCAATATGTACCAATAGAGCACATGGAGGATCGGGCAGATTGGGGCTTAGGTGCGAGGGAAAATAGAAGAAACTTGAAGCAGAAAAGAGCCATTGATTCCATGAAGCGAAAATGCACTGCGTCTACTGTCGTCGATAAACTGTTAGTCCCAGAGTTGATGGGGGAAGGTGACGACCATGGCAATGGTAGTGAAGAGCCGGTAAAGACGGTTCTAAAGGTTTGTATTTAACAATTCCATATGTGATTATCGAATAACATATCTGTGTTTGTAGTTAGACCATGCGACGATAACTCCACAACCACCAATAGATCCTCTTGAGATTCACAGTGCTAACGAGGAGTCAGTAAAGACAGTTATAACGGTTTGTGTTCAACAATTCCATATGTGATTATCGAATAACATATCTGTGTTTGTAGTTGGACAATGAGGCTACAGCTCCTCAACCACCAATCGATCTTGCTCAACCATAAAGTTATAATGAGCCATCGGTAAGGATATTAAAGTTCTAACAGGTAATGTTTAACAATTCCATATATGATTATTAAATAACACAGTAATAGATGTTATTGTAGTTGACCTAGTCGACAAGAGTCAATGACGGAGTAGTCACGAAGCGTTAGCTGCGACGGATCATGCACCAATATGAAAAAGACATGTTAGAGCTGAAGGCTTCAATTCAGTCGTTGATTCTGGCAATGCAAACGTTTGAGGACTGTGTCGTTGCTCAGATTCTAGACGGCCTGAAATCACAAGTACATTATTATATCTTCGTTCATATATTGGTCGTTTACGTTTAGTAGGTGTAGTTTTATTTTTTGGTCTCGGTTTATAGTTTGTGGTATTATATGAGCTAACAAATTTTCCCATTTGTCTCGTTATGTAGGGCAATCCTTCATTTGACGGTGCCGGTGAAGACCATGATGATGCTACTGATGGGCACAATGATGAACCTAGTGTGCACATTCACGATGACGTTGCTAGTGCTGAGGGAGACCCTGTTCCTGAGGTCAATCCGGTTATCGATGCATTTGTGGGAGGAGAGGGGGACCTCCACTCAATCGTGGCAGAAGGAGAGGATCTTCACGATGACGTTGCTGGTGTTGAGGGAGACCCTGTTTCTGAGGCCGAACCGATCATCGATGCATCTAAGGGAGAGGAGGGGACCTTCACTCAATCATGGCAGAATTAGAGGATCTTTCTCAGGCCGATACATTAGTGGAGCCAACAACTGGAGGGGACCATCTTCTTTAGAGTACTCCTGAAGCTAGTGGCTCACTGTTGTCGTCACTAGAGTCATCTGATGTCCATCATCGTGCAGCAAAAATTTCAAACCAAACTGAGCGAGCTCGGGTGAAAATGGCAAGCAAATACAAGGCAAGCCCTACATCGACCCCTCAGTGAGCCATCAGGATGTAAAGAGCCCAACGGTTAAAGCGTATGAAACTTTCAAGAAAGACGAGTGCGCAAGGTAAGCTCATAAATAACATTGCAAATATTGTTTTTTAATGAAACATTAATCCACCAAGGCTTTTCAAACTCATTCTATTACATATGCATGTGTAATGTCGGGATCTTAGGGGATCGAGAGCTAACTTTTTCACAACATTAGAGGATCCCAAAGAAGAAATGAGTAGTGAACATATAGCCGCATGCCTCAGCGTACTTTGTAAGCAGATGACAAGGCTGAAGTCGAAGCTATACACTATCCGTGCATGCGTGGTTGACACGATATTCTTCGTAAGTTTTTTTGAAAATTTTTCAATTCTAAAAATGTTAAGTGTTTTATTGCATTTAGTGTAAGCTAATGTATACATGCTTCACAGGACACCATCCATATGCTACACACCTCATTTTCAACGAAGATGCCCGGTCGACTATGGTAATTCCCAATGAGTTACGGGCATACGTGGAGGGTGAAAAACTGACATAAGGGAAAAAATGATAAGATGTAGATTTCATCCTCGCACCTTGCAATGTTGCTGGACATTAGGTGGTAGCAAAGATCGACTTTGTGAGGTGGACGATCAAAGTGGTGGACTCTGCAAGAATATCGGATGCTAAGTATAACGAAGTGCGAGCGGCTTATATGACACCCCTTACGACATTTATGCCAATCATCTGCCACCAAGCCGGTTATTTCAACAAAACACGTCAGAAGATACGAAATTTGATGCCCATGCCATTGGACATTCATTTGCCAAAAGCTAAAGTGCATCGGTAGGATGATAGTGTCAGCTGCGGTATGTTCATGATAGGGTACATTGACGATATCTTGCAATCAAAATCGATCAAAGTTAAGCAGAATATGATTGCAAATATGAGTCGCCAATACGCTCTAGAAATTTTTTCCAACAGTTGTGAGAGCGAACCCTAAACATATCGACCCTTGTCTGAACATTTTTTGTATATACAATTAATTTTTATTAATTTTAATATTCGTTCACTTTATACATTACTTTTTCTTTCTCAATTCAAACATAGTGCTTAAGCAACTTATGGTACGCTTCAATTTGGTAATTCTCCTTGTGTTGATAACTATAAATAAACAATCACCAAAGATATTCCTGGTGATACACTAGAAGTATTAAAGGAATGTTGAAAAGCACAAAACATCAACAAAGGTTCTTCAACTTAATGGCAAGAGCATGCTTGTATCAAGTCATTAGCAATTGCTCTAATACATGAATGCAGAGCCATAGCAACAAAGTAATAAGAAACAAATCCAAATGAGAGCAATTTACAAGGGTTGAAATACATATAAAGTGTTTATCAAAGTTTCTACAAGGATAGACAACTTACATTTACAAATCTTTCGAATATAATGACTTCTCAAGAATTACTTCTTGTCTAAGTAAAAAAATTGAAAAATTGTTTGTTTAATAAGAATCAAAGAAAAAAATATCTTTATGACAATTACATAATATATAAATTGCATACTACGATTGGATATAACAAAAGAGCTTTAGAATTTGAGATAACAGCTCTTAACTCTTTCTCAATTTCAACTCTTTTTAAAACTTGCACAATAAACAATTTGGTTAAAAGAACAAAAAATAATCTAGCATCTTCCATAGAAGAAAACACAATACCCAAAATATATCTTAGTTTGCAACCTTTTATGTTATTGGTTATTATAGTAAACTTTGGACTAAAGCTGTAAAACATCAACATCCAATTCATACATATTGATATATACCCAAAGCACCAGATGTGATGCAATGTATTTCACTCATTTGGCTTGTCAAAGTTAGACTGATTACACCATTTTTCAGATTTAATACATACCAATCAAGCATAGATTAATTGTTTTGACAAAGTTTTGAAAAAGAAAAATAAAAAAAATACTCAACACAACAAGAAAATTACAAGTTTAAGGAGAAGAAAGACAAGAAGTGAATCATACCTCAAGGGAAGAAAAAGATAAATAAATCCAAAGGAAGGAGAAAAAGATCATTCGTTTTGCTCAACTAAAGTTTCTCTTTTTTTTTTCTTTCAACAAAGTTATTTTGAAATACCCCATACTTTGATAGGGTGATAAATAAAGTTGATCGAATGCACATTGAGGTCAATTAAAATGTTTTAAAGTGATAAAAGACGAAAGGAGTAGTTTAGGATAAAATTTTTCGAAAGTGAGAAAATAATAAAAACATAATAATAATTTTATCGGAGGAGATTTTGTGAGATAAAAGGCGATTTGGAAGTTAAGTGAGGCATAATAAGGTATTTT